>NW_020954579.1:9610333-10050982 GCF_900497805.2 Vombatus ursinus
GTGTGTGTGTGTGTGTGTGTGTGTGTGTGTGTGTGTGTGTGTGTGTGCGTGCGCGTGCGCTAAATTAGGACTTCCATAGATTGGCTCTGCAAACATTCAGCATAATACTAGGGAAAATGAGAAAGAAGGGTCCTCTCATTTAGTGTGTGTGTGCATGTGTGTGCTAAATCAGAATTTCCATAGATTAGATTTGCAAACATTCAGTGTAATACTAGGGAAAATGACAAGGTAAGGGTCCTCTGTCCTTCTGCACATCCTAAGATTACTCTTCTGATAAAACCCTCCCTATTCATCTGGAACTATGTGGCTTGCTAGGGACTACCTTTGCCAATCATGAATCCAGTACAACAAGCATTGATTAAGCTGCTACTGTGTTCTAGGCAATTTGCATAGTGAGGAGATAGGAACTGGATCTGTGATTTCCTTAATACAGGGAATTCCAGGATGGGGAAACTCTCTCCACTTATGCAAGGCAGCACCTCCTTTGAAACTTGCAGGGAATACATCTGTGATTTCCTTGATATAGGGAACTTCCCAATGAGATAACTTCACCTACTCATGCAGGCCAGTACCTCCTCTGCAGCTCACAGCCTTATATAAATAGAGAATTGCCTAGCAGAGGGGTCCAGAAGTGGGCCCTCTCCCAGTTTTTGTATGGCTAATGAAGTAAGAATGATTTTTACATTTTTTAAATACAATAAACCTTTATTTTAAAACGCAAAAAAACCCCATTTTTAGCTCATTCGCCTACTTTGGCCCATGGGCCCTCGTATGCCCACCCCAGCAGATTAAATGACTTATCCAGGGTTATACATAAATACAAAGACCTTGAATTTAGGTCTTTATGGCCCCAAGTCCAGTTCCCTGTCTACTATTCTATATTGCCTCTCACATGTTTTAAAAGTCCTTGCCCTGAAGGAGCTTAGATTCTGTGGGGATACAATGAGTAACCGATGAGCTATCATCAAGAACAGGGACTGAGGTTTTGCCTTTCTTTGTATCCCCAGTATTTACTTAGCACAGTGCCTGCAAGTGTTGTTTTTCAGTTGTTTTCAGTTGTGTCTGACTCTTTATGACCAAATTTGAGGTTTTCTTGGCAAAGATATTAGAATAGTTCGCTGTTTCCAGATCATTTTATAGTTGAGGAAACTAAGGCAAATAGAGTTAAGTGAGTTGCCTAGGGTCACACAGGTAGTAAGTATCTATGGCTGGATATGAACTCAGGAAGATGAGTCTTCCTGACTCCATGTCTAGCTCTCTATCCACTTCACCACCTTACTTAATGGATGCTTGTTGGTTGACTACCCATATCATACCTGAGCAACTAGGTGGTGCAATGGGGAGATCATGGACCTAGAGTCAGGAAGACCTAACTTCATATCTCAGACACTTGTAAAAATCAGATACGATAATATTTGTAAAGCACTTAGCACAGTGCCTGGTACATAGCAGGTGTTTAATAAATGCTTAGTCCCTTCCCTTCTCATGATTTGTAGCATATGGTGTCCCTAGAAGAACCTTTTTGACAAATCGGAAAGCCTGTGTTTTTGGAAGAAGCTTGTGGCTGCAAAAAAGTGCCGTTCAATTACCCACAGGCAATCCCTCCCACTCTCCTCATTCCTTTTCAATTATGAGGGGCTTTCCATGCTTGGCTGTATCCACCACATTGCTGCTCTAAAATCACAGGTCTTCCTAAGTAAAAGTGGCCCCGAGCGAACTGGAATCATCTACCTTTCAGTCAACAGCTGAATGTACTAACAGATACCACAGAGGCTGCTGCTGATAATGTCACTCACTTGATGGTTCTAAGTGCTTCCACACACACCGGCTCATTTGATGTGAGCTACAAAATCTCCAGACTGGCATTTTAAGCCCTCCAACCTTTCCAGACTTATTTCCTATAATCCTTCCTCTTCTCTCCCCCTCCCCCAACTCCTGCTGCCGTGGCTGCTGCTTTCATAAAGCTCCCATCCATCTTTCCAAACTTACTTCCCATAAACCCCCTTTCCTACCCTCTCTATTCTAGACAAACTGGTCTGCTGGCTGTTCTTTACAAGAAGAGAGGAAGGAAGGAAACACACATTTATTAAGCTCTTGCTTTATGCCAGGCGTTGTTATAAGCACTTTACAAATATCTTATTTAGATAAGTAGATCAGTACAACATCCCTGGGAGGTAGATGCTGTTATTATCTTCAATTTACAGTTGAGGAAACTGAGGCAGACTTCAGTTAAGTGACTTGCCTAGGGTCACATAGCTAGTAAGTGTATGAGGCAGAATTTGAATTCAGGTCTTCCTGACCCCAGGTCTAGCACTCCATCCACTGCGCCACCTCTAGACAGAAGCTCTTAACCTTTTTTGTATCTCTGGTTTAGGTATTAGGACTGTATTTGTCTCATAAAATGAGTTTGGTGGAATGATTTCTTTATAATTGGGGGGGGGGCAGCTAGGTGGCACAGTGGCTAGAACACCAACCCTGAAGTCAGGAAGACCTGAGTTCAAATCCGGCCACAGACACATAGCGCTTACTAGTTGTGTGACCTTGGGCAAGTCACTTAACCCCATTGCCAAACAAAAAAAAATTGGGGAGGAACAATTTGTATAGTACAGGTATTAATTGTTCTTTAAAAGGTTGATAGAATTTTCCTGTAAATTCATTTTGATCAAGGTTATCTTTTCCCCTTTGGTTGTTCCTTTATAGCCAATTCAGTTTCCTTTTATGAGACTGGATTATGTGAGATCTCTATCTGGTGCCCTGTTGATTGATTATTCAATATATTTGCAGATCATTCTCTTTTGAATTTTAAGTTTTGCTACCATATAACTGTATAGTAAAGTTTGATCATTTGTTTCTATTTCTTTTGGATTTGTTGTGATTTCATTTTTATTTTTTATTTGTTAATCGATTTTACTCACTTTTCTTTTTATCAAGTTGGCTAAAGGTTTATCATTTTTGGTAGTCTTTTCAAAGAACCAGATCTTAGTTTTGTTTATCAGTTCTATAATCTCTTTTGTTTCAAATTTATTTTTTCCTCCCTTAATCCTCAAGATTTCTTCTTGTGCTTATTTTGTGTTTCTAATTTTTCAAATTGCATTAATTTTCATTTTTATTTTGTTAACATGTTTAGGGATTTAATTTTTCCCTTTGAGGCCTACTTTAATTGCATCCCATGAATTTTGGTATATTTTCTCATCATTACCATTGTCTTTCACATGGTTACTGATTATTTGTATAATTTGTTCTTTTACCCACTAACTAGTTAGGATTTCATCATTACATCTTTAATTTTGAAGTGTGTGATTTTTTTTTCTTGAATTCCATGCATTAATTATTATTGTGTTATGGTTTCTAAAATATGTTTAGTATTTCTGCTTTTTAAAATTTTATGCACAATTTCTCTTTGATCTTATACATGATCTATTTTTAAAGGTTCCATGTTGTGATGAAATATGGTATTTCTTTAATGTTTTACAGATCTGTTTAGCTCTAATGTCTCCAACAGATTTTTTTAGTTCTGTTTTTTTTTCCCTTTTAAAAAATTTCCTATTAGATTTGTCTAGCTCTGTCTGAGAGGGGAATGTTAAAAAATCTCCTATTTTTATTGTGCTACTATCTTTGGGTCTTTTTTTTTTTGCAATTCAGTTAATTTTTCTTTTCTGAATTTAGATGCTATACCATTGGATGCATATGAATTTAATATTGATAATGATTTCTTTAAGCATAATATAATTGCTTGTTTGTCTTTATTGATACTGTGAATTTTTGTTTTATCTGATTTGTGATTGCAACTCCAATTTCTTTTTTGGCATCACCTGATGCATGGTAAGTTTTGTTCCAGCCTCTCATTTTAATTCTACATGTATTTCTGCTTTTTGGATGTATCTCATTTAAACAACAGATTCTAGGGTATTGTTTTCTTAACCATCTTGCAACTTTCTTGTTTTATTGGAATATATTTATATTTATAAATTATGGGAGTTCAGTTTGTATTTTCCTCCATTTGTTTCTTTACTATTGAGATTAAACATCTTTTCTCATCCCTTTCTTTTAAGTCAATACTTTGTGCCTGCAGTTTTGTTTAAATTACTTTGAAGCAGCTTTGTTTCAATAGACTCCCTTCCTGCTCTAGTCCTCCCATTTGTCTATCAATTTCCTAGTGTGGAGATTTTACTTAAATCATTTATTTCTTTTTATTTAATTTTTTTTGTTCCATCTCATTCCTCTCTCAGTTAAATAGTTAAGTCAAAGCTCCCTTCTCCCCTCCAAACTCTTAAGTTTATTAGTTTTTGTTTCTTTGGAGGCTTTTTCGAAGAAGTTTTTCTTTGCTTTGCTCTCTTTATTAATTCTCTTCCCTTCCAAGCTATTCAGAAATTTTACTATCTGATTCATGGTCTATATCCTTATTTATTATTTATTTAATCACTCTGTGTTCCTCATAGAACTAAAGCTTCTGAGTTACCAGGTTTGGGCTTCCTCTTATAAATAATTTCTCTATTATTGCCTTTATTGATCTTGCCCTAGCATTCTTTTTCTCCAGTGTGCCTTTTTCTTAGAAGTATCAATTTGTGAAGGATGTAATATTGGCTAAAGGCAGCACACTTAGTAATAATTACCCTGTTCTCAAATCATGGGACCCAATTCTACTCCCTACTGTCTATGTGATTGTTCTCTTTCTTAATGACCTTGCCATCTCATACTGGGCATGTTTCACAACTATTCTAGGTGACAGCAGCCTCTAGTAGCTCACACATTCCTTCTTCTGGGTCAGAATGTTATCCATGGAGGCACAACACTCTCTCAGAGAAAGTGGTCAGTCAGTAAACATTTATTAAGTGTCTGCTACATGCAAGACACTGTACTAAGCACTGGAGACTCAAAGAAAAGTAAAAGATAGTCCTTGCTCTCAATGTGCTTATAGTATAATGGAGGAGACAATATGGAAGTAACTATGTACAAATAAGCTAAATAATGGTTAAATTGAAAATAAACAAAAGGAGAAAGACACTAAAATTAAGAGGGCTCACCCAAAGCATCAAATTCCCCCAGATTAGGTTGCTGCCTGCTTTGGTCATAAGCACACTCTCTTTCCCCATACGAGTGCTCTTCAATAGGACACCCTTCCTCACTGGGCTTTCATTCTTTCAGAATTCAATTCCTTCCTTCCTTTCTGTCTCCTTTTCCATTCTCCAGTAGCTTCTCTTCTCGATAGGAGACTAGAGGAATTATTTTCTTTCTGTTCACCCATGGACTTTGTTAGGTTGAATCACCAATGGAGAACACCCTTGTGTCCTCAACTTCTTTGCTCTCCATTTATGTATTTTTCTACTTCCAAACTCCATCCCACAAAATACTGTGATTTATTTATAGTGGACTTGTGAGTGTCCACTATACTTCACTTTGACTCTTCTAACTGCACTTTCATTTCTTTAAGTTCCCCTTAATTGTGTACCCCTGATGTTGGGCTGCACATCAAACATTACCTCCTTCTGTGTTGGAGGATTTAGGGTTTGCCAGCTTGGGTCCTTGCCCTGAATAACCTCTGAGAGGACAGGACTAACTCCAAGTGGGTTTCAGTCCCTTTTTGTTCAAGCCTGATGCAGCTTGACTACTATTTGTTAAGGTACATAAATAGATAGATCAACCTGAAACATATCATCAGAACGGTTGAGTTCAAATGAAAATGCGCATCCTTCAGTTTTATATTAAGAAGTTATCATCTTGGACTTTGGCATAACTCACAAACTAATCTCTCTTTGGTTAATGCCTTTCCCCCCTTCCCTTTGATTACCTTGGCTCTCTTCCTTTCCTTCTCTAGTTGGGCTGAATCAGTGTCTGCTGCTTTTTGAAGAGTAGGAGAAGGGCAGAGATGGTGCTATGGACAGTCTCTGCAGCATTGAAACCTCGTTCCAGGCCCGAGGTGAAAGAAAGGCAGTATGTTTTCAGTCTCCCCCTCCACAACCTGCACATGGTTGGGCAGAGTCAATGTCTGTTGCTTGTTTTGGGGGTGGGGATGTTTTGGCAGGATTTTTGCATTGAGAGAGAAGCCCCTCAATAGATGGTAGGCACAAACCTAGGGATTAATTTGTGAGAACATGCCAGGTATATGGATAATGGGACCTGGAGAAAGTGTCTAATCTGCCTCTTGATCATCCTGTAATCTGGAAGTCAATCTCTCTCTCTCTCTCTCTCTCAATCTCTCTCTCTCTCTCTTATTTTTTTTAAAATTCACTTACGTGATGTTCCTTTTGGAACTATCCCCAACCCACACTTGCAGGTTGGGTCTCTGGGAGACATGACTACTCCAAGATTCTAGTATCCTCCGACCCTGTTCCTCAGATCTGGCTCCTGCCTTGATTATTACGCACAGTCTCCTACTGGGCAAATAACTAAGCTGCAAAGAAGTCCTCCTCTACTCCCTGAATGTCACCCACCCACCCAGGTGAGGAATGATTCCCTCTCAAGTGCTAGTTTCTTCTTCCATGATTGGCTCTCTTCTTTGCTGCCAGTGTTCATACCTCCAGAGTTGTATCCTGCCTCTACTGCTCCCTAGAAAATGTATCTTGCTTTTCAAAGGGATATCAGGGCCAATAGCTAGATGCTCTGTATTTCCATCAAGCTCTACTGAAGAACTTCTCCATACCTTATAAAGGAATAATAGAGAATAGACACTTTTTTGTACTTCCTTTAAGACCTTAACACTTCACAGTTTTTCTTACTTGCCCTTTGCCTTCCTTAATTCATCAGGTGAGAAGGGGGAAAATCAGTTAAATAGAGTGTTCTGATCCTCTCTCATGCCATACTATACTAACTTGTGCACCTGTATCCCTCAGTAGAAACTACTTCATATTTTGTTTTGTCTTTATAGCTCCAATGTCTACCACAGTACTTGGTACATAGTAGGCATACAAATGTTTATCAAACCTAACTGAATAACCTTGTAAAGTAGAGAGCGTGGCATTATTATCTCCATTTTATAGAAGAGGAAATTGAGGCCCAGAGAGGGAAAATTCAACCGGCTAATTTCTGGCACCATCATCATCATCGATAACATTTATATAGAACCTACTAAATGCCAGGTACTGTGCTAAGCACTGTAGAAATATTATGTCCTTTGATCCTCATAACAACCCTGGGAGGTAGGTGCTATTATTATCCCCATTTTACAAAAGAGGAAACTGAGTAACTGCACATTGAATGATAATGAAGGGGTGACAATGCTGCCCTCTATTTTTGATGATCAAGGTGGATTGCCCAGGTTGGTGATCTGGAATCTCTGGTAAACCCAGTAGCAAAGATAGTCCCTAGAAAGAGAGGGTAACCAAACAAAGAAAGCAGGAAATGCAATTCAGCCAGCCTGGCCCTTAGCCCCAGTCCCTCCTCTCCTCTTGTTTCTAATTAACCTTTGTGGGGGTGGGCAGCCCTAGGTGTTCTCTCTGCCACCCTCCCCCTCACTCTGCCCTTTCAGACCAGCCTTGAAAGGTTAATTACCAAATCAGCTCATCCAACGAAATTTCATCTCTGTGCCTTAAAGACCAAATCACACTTTGGCAATGTGGTTATTTATGGTGTCTAATAAGCATTTTTCGGAGTGATTAACCTTTATGCCAAAGTCACGTTGGCAATCTTGAGCTCCATGCTTGTTTGCTGTGCTTAAGGGACAGCTTGAGGCAGGATGCAGCAGGGGTGGAGCTTGTGGCAGCTGTAGGCTGTGCTATCCTGGAATATCAGTGGCTTCAGTCCAGGGCCTCCCAACCCCCACTCCCATCCCCTCACCCCCATCTCTATCCTCCCCAACCCCCATCAAACTGCATCCTTTTTAGGATCGCAGGATTTCAGAGCTAAATGAGAGCTTAGATATCATCTAGTCTAAATAAGCCCCCTTCATTTCACAGCTGAGTAAACTGAGGCCCACAGAAGTCAAGTAATTTGCCCCAGGTCCCGTAAGTCAAACATAGCAGAGCTGGGATTTGAACCCTGGTCTTCTGGATCTCCATCCAATGCTCCTCTCACTAGTTGATGCTGGCTTTTACTTTATTGTGTCTCTTCCAGTTTCTAAAGCACAGGGGCCTGTCCTCAATTCCTTCCGTATCCCTTGACACACCCTGCTCTGCACAGAGTAGGTGCCCTGTGATTTGCTAAATCCAGAAACACTGTTGTGTCATAGGAGGAATGAACTTAGAGAAATGAGATCCTGGTTATAGCTCCAGCCCTGACACAGGGCTGGCTGTTCGACCTTGGAGAAATCATCTTTGTTCTGTGGTCCTTAGTTTCCTCACCTATAAAATGGGCATAATACTGTAACTACTTATAGCGTAGGACTGTTGTGAGGATCAGACAAAAATAATGGATATAAATAGCTGGCATTTACTTATATAGCTTTTTAAGGTTTTTGAGGGTAGGCACTATGGCCATCCCCATTTTACAGATTCAGAAACTGAACCTGAGAAAGGTTGTGACTTGCCCAAGGTCACACAGCTAAGTGTCTAAGTCCAGATACAATCTCAGGTCTTACTGACTCAATGTGCCAGTTAGTTGCCTCATCAGTACTTTATAAGCTGACAAGTGCTATGTAAATGTCCAATGCTTGCTCATTCTCTGGTCTTTGGGAGTGGGTGCAAACACTGTGGACTAGAAATGTGTGCTCTCTTTTGGAGCCCTTAAATCTTTCCTCTCTTCCCCTGCCTTTCCTGGTGGCCTAGAAGGCTCCCTTGATTCCTCCCTTAGCCAGTTGTTAGGGATATCTTCTTCCTAAAATTACTCTCTATTTTTTAGTTGAATTATTAGTTTTGTTTATTTGTTTGTTTTGCTTAGGCAGTTGGGATTAAATGAGTTGCCCAGGGTCACGCAGCTAGTAAGTGTTGTGTCTAAGGCTGGATTTGAACTTGGGTCCTCCTGACTCCAAGGCCAGAGCTCTATCCACTGCACCATCTAGCTGCCCCCAAATTATTAATTATTTTTAATTCAATACACGTTGTTCTCTGCCCCAGCCCCCAGCCTCCCTCAGTCCCCAACCAGCACAATGTCAGCTACTTGAGGACAAGAACTATGTTATCCTTGTCTTTGGATCTCAAGCACCTAGCATTGTGCCATTCTTATACTATGCATTTAATAAATGTTTATTGAACCAAATATCTTCTCTTCTGGCCTCTGCTAAGGTACCTATAACCCTGTAGATCCTTCACAGATACTAATAGAGTTTGTAGAGGGATTTTTATTTACTCATGGAATTGGACTATTTGGCTACCAGAGTTCTTTCCAACTCTGAGAATTGTGATAATGTAATATATCCCAGGTGGTTTTGCATTTTAAGTAGGGAGTCTTGAAGACTGTTACATCTGACTCTTCATGACCCCACTTGGGGTTTTCTCAGCAAAGATACTGGAGTGGTTTGTCATTTCCTTCTCTACCTCATTTTATAAATGAGGAAACTGAGGCAACAGGGTTAAGTGATTTGCCCAGGGTCACACAGCCAGGAAGTGTCTGAGGCCAGATTTGAACTCAAGGAAGACGAATCTTCTTGACTACAGGCCCAGTGTTCCATCCACTATGCCACTTAGCTGTACTGTCCTTAAAGATTGGAAGGGCTTTAAGACACAAGGATGGGATAACAGGTAGTCAGATTGATCTCTGGGGGAATGTGTCACCCTGAGAACCTCTCAAATCATGCCATTTAGACAGCCTGCAAATGTTGCTAGCCCTGGACTCAGACTGGTTTCCTTGTGGTTCAGTTCTGCCCTTGGAGGTATGTAAATAGCGGGATAGGGAGGGACCCCTACCAAAAAAAATTTGTGTGCAAGGGACAGAGTTTCAAAATGGAAACCTCCCCTTCTAAAAAGCTGTCTATATGGTCCTTCACTCTTACCATGTGCCACTTTATTGATCACAAGTCATGGATTTTTCTGGCCATAAAAATGTATCTTTATAAAAAATTGATATTAAAAATGTCCCTGATTATACCCTCCATTGTTGGCCATTATGACCTCCATTATACCCTAGTCCTGGCTCTGAAAAAAGGTAAGAATTTGTACAAGTTCCAGAAAGTCTTCATTATACCTCTAGCTAGGCAGGGGCTCTGGATATGCTATCACTGAGGCCTCCCTGAAGGCATCTAACATTTTCTAATGTGTGGTGAGTGATGGGAAGTTAAGGATAGAATCTCTGTTAGGGCAGCAGACTGAGAAAGATGTTTCTCTCTGCTCAGAGACCAAAGGAAGGAAATGGGTAGCTTCCATCCTTCTTTGCCTCAGTTTTGCATTTATGAAATGAGGATAAACACTAGAGTTATTTCCTAGGGAGGAAAACCAGGGAGGCTGTGATGTTTAATTTCTGGTTAATAAAATGTTAGAAGTTCCTTAGGACAGGAGAATCATATGGGCCTGCCTTAATATATAGTACATATGTATGATCCAAAAAGGAAGTGAACTGGTCATTGTGTGAGAATGAAACAAGAGGTGAATGGTTCACATGCTTTGTGGATATTGTCAAGTTATTATTATTAATAATAATAATAACTAACATTTATATAGCACCTACTGTGTGACAGGTAAGGGTAGCTAGGTAGCAAAGAGGATAGAATGCCAGGCCTGGATGAGACTCATCTTCCTCAGTTCAAATCTGGCCTCAGATGTATTACTAGCTGTGTGACCCTCGGCAAGTCATTTTACCTTGTTTACCTCAGTTTCCTCATCTGTAAAATGAGCTGGAGAAGGAAATGGCAAAGTACTCCAGAATTTTTGCCAAGAAAATCCCAAATGGGGTCACAAAGAATTGTGAAAACTGAAAAACTGAACTGAAAAACAACTAACCAACAATGTATGAGGCACTGTGCTAAGTGCTACAATTATTATCTCACATGATTCCACTATGATTAATATTTCATTTCATCCTTACAATAATTCTGAAAGATAGGTACAATTATTAACTCCATTTTACAGATGAGAAACTGAAACTGACACAGATTAAGTGAATTGCTCAGGGTCATACAGCTGGTAAATGTCTGTGGCTGGATTTGAATTCAGCTCTTCCTGATTCCAGCCCCCAAACTCTATCCACTGTGCTACCTAGCTGATCCAGAACCAGAAGAAGCCCTCCAGTATCTTAGGATGTGAAAACAAAAGACAAAACTGTCTAAATTTCCTCTCCCTGAAAATGAGTGGAGGAGAACAGAGAATGGGAGTATAATGAGGGGGGGCATGGGTATATCTAGGGAGATGAAAAAAACAGTAGTACTGTGGAAAGAGCACCAGCTCTGATATCAGAGGACCTGAGCTCTAATCCTGTCTCTGTTACTACCTTGGGCAAGTCACTTAACTTCCCTAGACCTCAGTTTTCTCATTTGTAAAGTAAATCTTAAGCTAAATTCCTTCCTGTTTTCAGAATGTAGGATCTATGAGAAGTCATAGAAAGTCACAACTGGAAAAGCCCCCAAAGGCCATATGCTCAGCATCTCTTCAGGTGCTGAAGCCCCCAACTTCTCAGAAGCCCCCGGAAAGAAAATGTCAGTGCCAAATGGTTCAGCCTCATAAAAGGATATGGCTTTATCAGTGGAAATAGCATTAAATAAGGTGAACCACCATCTGCTTTGCTGTTGCCCCCTAAGCATCATGGGACCCTTCCATCTGACTTGAAGCTGAAACTTTCTGTTTCCTTTGAAACATCCTCCCCCTGTTACTATGTAACCTCCTCAAGGGTAGGGAATGTATTGCTTTTCAATTTGTATCCTCAGTGCTTAGCACAATGCTTGGCCCATAGTAAGCACTTAATAAACACTTTCTTACTCATTTGTCATAGATCCATCCCAGTATCAAATGCCTCTGCATTTTTCTTTTCTAATTCTATTTTCCTTTTTTAAAAGAAGCCACTCCTGACCTTTTCCCCTGGTCATTGACTTAAATATGCATATTATAGATTGTTAGCTACCTAACTGAGGTTGCCTAGGTCTAGTGTGTAAACGTTGCCTCGGAAGGAGATTTCTTCAGAACCTGTTTCAGTAACAGAATTTGAAACGACGATGTTCAGTCAGAACACTCTGACCAGTCAATTAAGCCAATGACAAGAAACCATTCAACTATTTTCATTACTTTTTTTTGAGAGAGGAGTGAAAATTTGCAAAATTTAGGGAGGAAAAGAGTACTCAATGTATATGCTCCCCAAAATGCATTGTACCTAGTAGGGACTTTCTTCTCAGTCTCCTTTACTAGTTCATCATCCTTACCCTGCCCCCAACTGCTTGTGTACCCCAAGGCTCTGCTTCGGCCTTTTTCTTTTCTCTCTTTACATACCCTCTGATGATCTCATTAGCTTTCACGTGTACAGTTACCATCTCTGTGCATATAACTCCCAGATCTATCTTAGTCTCTCTCTTAAACGCTCTTAAAATCTCCTATCCCCAACTACTTGTTGGACATTTCAAACTGGATATTCCAAAGGCATTTCAAACTTAACATATTTAAAGCAGAACTTACTATCTTTCTCCCAGTGACTCTCTGTCTTCCCAACTTCCCTATTTCTGTTGAGAGCGCCAAAATCTTTCCAGTCACCCAGGTTTGCAACCTCAGAATCATCCCTGATTTCAATTCTCCCTCAACTCCCATATCCAATCAACTACCAGCTCTTGCTATTACTTCCTTCACAGCATCTCTCACATCCATTCCCATCTTCCCACTGACAGGGTCACCACCCTAAGTGCATGGTCTCATCACCTCTCACCTGGATGATTTTAGCAGCCTCTTAACTCATCTCTCTGCTTCATCCTCCACTCAGCTGCCAAAGTGATATTCCCAAAGTGCAGGTCAGATCATATAGCTCCCTTGTACAGAAAGCTTCAGTGGTATCCCCTTGGCTCCAGGATAAAATAAAAACTCCTCTGTTTGACATTCAAAGTTTTTCATATCTTGTCTTCAGCCTAGCAGGCTTATTACACACTTCTTCCTTTCACGCACTTTACAATCCAACCAAATTGGTCTTCTTAGCTTTTCTGGCACAAATGCTCCATCTCCTCCTTTCTATGCTTTGAATGGGCTGTTCCTCCTGCCTGGAATGCACTCTTCCTTCCCTTCCACTTCTTAGCATCCCTAGACTCAGTTTAAGCACCAATGTATGAAGTCATTCCTAATCTCTCCCAGCTGCTAGTGATCCCCACAACAAACTACTTTGTATACAGTTTGTATATCTAAGAAGGCATTCATATAGCATCTACTATGCACCAGTCACTGCTAAGCACTCTACAATTATCTCATTTGATCCTTACAACTCCACAAAGTAGCTGCTGCTCTTTCCCCCATATTATAGTTGAGGAAACTGAGGCTGCAAAGTTTAAATGAGTAACTCAGGATCATACAGCTAGGATATATCTGAGACTGGATTTGAACTCAGGTCTTCTTTCTCCAGACTCAGCACACTATCCACCTAGCTACCTATATACACACCTATGTTACAATAAGATTTTTACCTGGGTCCATTTGCCTTCCAGGTGATTTGCCTTCCTTGTTCCCCACTAAGGAGTCCCTCTCAGCTCTGGATCCATATGTGTGCAAACTGTGTTCACATCTGATGAGGGGTGGGGGCTGCATCCTACCAAAATGCCAAATCCTTTCAGTACTGAGCCACCTGTTTCCCTGGAAGTGGCTAATGCACAGGTTCATCACTCAACGGGGGTGAGTTCTACAGAAGGCAGGGTGGTTGCTGTTCTACCTTCCCATCTGTATACACACGTATACACAAATATACATACATATGTTATTTGTCTTAGTTAAAATAGGAACTTCTTGAAAGCAAAGACCATATCATTTTTGTTTATATCTCCATCACCTAGTATAATGCCTGGCACACAGTAGACACTTAATAAATGCTTGTTGAATTAAATTAAGGATGGCTGGGTATTCCATTCTGGTATTTGGCCTAGAATTCTTAATGCCCTCTGACCTTACCCACATACCTATCTCAGCATCCTTGTTGCCCACATCTCTCCCTATCATGGTGCAACAAGCTGGGGATTCTTCATGACCTTCATTTACCCTGGGGGCTCAGCAGCAGCCTGGGCAGTGAGGGGATCCCTAGCAGCAAGAGGTCACAATTATTTCCTGGAATCCAAGAACAGGCAGGCAGGCAACACAGGCCCAGATCCCAACACATTTATCACCAATGAGCTGGGTGGGCATGTGTGAACACACTGGGAAGTGCCTAATTAAAGGGAGACTTTGAGCAGCACCACTGCAGCTGAGAAGGGGCAGGGCTGAGCTGTAATGAGTCTCTAATATTAGCAGAAGGAACTCAGTTCTGCCTGCCTGGTGGGGTGAGGCTGCTCTGCTCTGCAAGGAGGGAATCCTAGGGGAACTGACTCTTTAAGAAGAGTCTTTGTTTCCCCATGGATCTGTTCTGGGAAATAATATAGGTGGGGAGGGGAAAACCACTGCTAAAAAGTGACAGAATTTCAGACATGAAAACAGAAGGGAAAACTGTCTAAATCCCTCCCTCTGAAAATGAGTGGGGAGAAAGGAATGTGAATATAATGAGAGGAGACGTGGTTATATCCAGAGAGATGAAAACAATGTGGTACTGTAGAAAGATCATTACTGGCTCTGATGGCAGACAATCTGGGTTCAAACCCAGCCTCTGCTACTGATTACCAATATGACCTTGGATAAGTCATTGGACTTTCCTGGGCCTCAGTTTCCTCATTTGTAAAGTAAAGCAGTTGGACTAGGTGGCCTTTGAGATCCTGCCGATCTCTAAGTGTGAACACAGTCTGCACATTTGTGGGTCCAGAGCTGAGAGGGGATTCTTAGTGGTGAACAAGGAAAGCAAATGGCCCAGCCCCACTGGGCCCAGGTACAAATGAGGAGAAGCCATAGAAAGTTAGAGCTGGAAAGGGCTCCCACGGCCATATGGTCTCATTTTAGAAGAAGGAAGCTAAGGCCCAGAGAGATGATATACTTTGCCCAATTTCACACAGCTAATTAATAGCAGAGCCAGAAGAATTTAGTTTGGGCTTTTGACTCTCATATGGGACCACGTCTGAAATTCAATTCAATAAACATAATTCTTCTGGAAAGTGGGATTTAACAGCTATTTTAGCATCATGGTTTAGTGCTAAATCTTGGAAGAGAGATGAAGAGCAAATATTCCTAGTTGTCCCCCCTAGGAATACTCCCCTTTATAGACATGGTCTACAAGCTACAAAGCACCTTCCTGCGCTGTGAAGGAGGCAGTGCAGATATGAGCTCCATTTTACAGATGAGGAAACTGAGGCTCAGAGATGAAATTACTTGGCCAAGGTCACACAGGTAATAAGTGTCAGCACCTGGATTTGAGTTAAGGCTTTCTGCCTCTAAGTCCAGGGCTCTTTCCACAGTTCCACACTACCTCCTACTCCCACAAGAAAAATCTCTGTGCTATGGTTCCTCCAGTTTGGTGATAGCACTCCCTTCGGCAGGCCCACACCTCTGGATTTCTACCGGAACAGAAGCAGGGCTTTGATGTAAGAACAAATGATACTAAAGGGAGAAAAGAGAAAAAGGCGAAGAAAAATGGAAGGTTACAGTGGACAGAGAGGAAAGGGAACAAACATTTATTAAGCACCTACTTTGTGTTAGACACTGAGCCAAGCACTTTATAAACATTATCTCATTTGAACCTCACAATAACCCTGACAGGTAGAAGGACAGAGTTCCAGACTTGGAATCAGGAAGGCTGGAGTTCAGATGTGCCTCAGACATTTATTAGCTATTAGGCCTCATACAAGTCACTTAACTGCTCTCTGCCTCAGTTTCCTCAACTGTAAAATGGGGATAATAATAGCACCTACCTTCTAGGGGTTTTGTGAAGATCAAATAACATAATATTTGCAAAGTGTTTTGCAAAACTTATAGTGCTATACAAATGCTACCTATTATTATTATTGTACTCAGGATTTAAACTTAGTTCCTCTAACTAGAAATAGGGTATTCTTTTCACTATACGCTCCACAAGATCTCTCAGCTTTCCTTCACAGAAGTTTGACTCTCTCTGCTCTATCACAGGGCAGCTAGGTGTGGCACAGTGGATAGTCTGTGTGGACCTAGAGTCCAGAAGACTCATATTTCTGAGTTCAAATCCAGCTTTGGGCACTTACTAGCTATGTGATGCTGGGCAAGTCACTTACCCTGTTTGCCTCAGTTTCTTCATCAGTAAAATGAGCCAGAGAAGGAAATGGCAAACCCCTTCAGTATCTTAGCCAAAAACAAACAAACAGACAAACAAACCCAAAAGGTGTCATGAAGAGTTGGACGTGGCTGAACAGCAACAAAAGCTCTATCCCAACCTAAGTCTTAAGTTGTCCCTTATTTGGCAGTTTTTTGAAGAACCAGATGTGTCCATTAAGATGCTGTAGGAACTGTAAGAAATGGAAATCTAGGGCTGTGCTTTCTGCCCATTGCAAGATATTTACTTTCCTTACTGTGGATAGGAATTTCATGCTCCAGTAGCTGCTAGACTTTTGGGGAGGCCTTTTCCAGTGGAGGGAGGATAGTTGACTGTTTTGCACTTGTAAAGTCTGCCATTTTGACTTGGGCACATAGAACTTAAACATTTGGAGGCAATGTGGTATAATGGAGGGAGCCCTGAGTCAAGAGGACATAGGTTCAAATTCCACTTTTGCTACTTAATGTCTGTGTGACCCTGGGTAAGTCACTTCTCCTAAATGTGTTTCCTCACCTATAAAACGAAGGTGTTGGAATAGATAACATCTGAGGTTCCTTCTAGCTCTAACTTCAATGAAGTTCTAGTTTTGGCTGCCTCGTCCAGAGTGGGATTTCTGGGAACAATTGGAGTATCCTAACCATGTTTCTCTCTTCTCATGACCCCTATAGGCCCTTCTTCTGTGGCTTGCACCAGTCTTAGCCTCACTCCAGGATCAGTACTGTGAGAGCCTGTCCTTAGTCAACAACACTTCTGGTGAGTACCTCAAGGCATCCTCCTCCTCCCTTTTCCCTAACTGCTCCCTAAACAACATGCACCAGAGTTGGAGAAGTAATAGCACAAAACTCATCCCAATTAGACCTCCATTTCTCAGGGAGATTCCCTGCTTCCAATTCTTTTTCATACACATCTGCCAGAAAAATCTTCCTTCAATGCCATTTTCATCATATCCTTCCCTGGCTCAAGAACTCCAGTATTATTCCTCCTTGTCTAATATATCTAATTCAAATGTATAAGCCATCTACTAAAACCCTGATAATTCTCTAAGTCCATCTCTTCTTTTTGCCCATGATGAGGCATTATTCCATCCTACCAACTAGCAGCAATAGGCTTTGGAGAACCCTTTCTTTTCCTCACTTCCACCCCAGCCTGGATGCTGACCTCTCTCCCCACCATCTTTGTCAAAGGTAACCAAAAGCCCCACTCTACTTTGACCCTTGGGCCCATTACTTCCTTTCCAATAGTCATTGGTCAGGGACAATCTGCCCTGCCATTGCTAACCAAAGTCCATGGAGTCTTACCATCTTCCACGCTTCTCCTGCTGGACCCTCACTTCCACTTGGTCCTTCTATCCACCATGAAACTGAACTGTATTGTGTTGTCTTCCCTAATTAGAATGTGTTTCTATTTGTATGTCCCTCATCTGTCACCCTACTTGGCACAACGTGCCAAACAAATGCTTCTCTTTTCTATTCCATGAAAATCCATGATCAGAGCTACCTTTCTGAATTGTACCAGCAGAGCTTAATTCTGATTGCCCAATCCCAAAGAAGGGTGCCCAGCAGTGGGCATCTGGCTTATGTATCAGACGGGAGAAATAGAGAGATGTGCCACCTAGAGGCAGAAGGAGGGTGGGAGCAGTGGAGGAGAGAAGGACTAGTGACAGAAGATTGGTCTGCCTTGCACTCCTCTTGAGCCATTTGCTTGGGCTTTAGATAATTATTTAATACATTTTTGTTGAGTACCTACAGTGGGTGGAGCACTGTACCCATTGTAATGGCAGAATGACAGAAGAAAGAAGACACAGAATCCGACCACAGTCTGATGGGGGCAGGATGGGAGGACAATGTGGGGAGGGAAAAACAGAAAGTATGTACCTGAAATAGCTTAGATATAATGAAGATAAACACCATGAAGGTAATCTCTGTAATGGGCTTTTTATTTCTACATTGATTGGTTTCAAGTAGCATGTCAATAAGTACAAAATCTTTTCCTGCTAATCAAAGAAATGAGTGCTGTGTGGAGGTAGAATGAGGGGTTTCTTAGACTAGGAAGTGATTTAGGATGACTTCCACATGTACTTTACATTCAATCCTTATAACAACCTTGTGAGATCAATAGTATGAGTATCATTCCTATTCTTTTTTTTACAGATGAGGAAACTGGACTCAGAGAAACTTATTTAATGGTAACTCATTTCACTAGGCAAGGGAAGAGGGAATGACCTAGGCAAAAAATTGGAAGCAGGACCTACAAGTTGTGTACAGAGAATGAACAAGCAGAGGGTCCAAGGTTGGATGAGTGGCTTCAGTGTGGGCAAGAGGAAGAAATGGGCCTAGAGAATCATCAGGAGGTCAGCTGATATATGAGGAATTTGGATTAGACATATCAGGCCACAGGGAGCTGCTAGGGTTCTTGAGTCAAGGAGGAGCATGATGAGAAAGGCACTGTAGGAAGATTAGTGTGGCAGGCATGTTTGAAGAGGAACTGGAAGCAATGAGTCCCTCTAGGAAATGAGAGCCTCCTAATAGGAATGGCCCGAGTGACCCATGACAGAAGGAATGGCTGGTTGGGCTCCATTAACTCATTTGTTCTGCTCCCTAAAGAGGTCTATTCCATAGCTCACTGCCGTAGGTGTCATCTGTCCTTGGAGGTGGTGATAAATGGCATTCATTCCCCTGTGATTTATATTTCCTACTCCCTCACCTCACTTCACCTCCGCCACTGCCTCCCTCCCTCAATCCAAAACTGGCTTTATGGTGTGCTGATCGATCACCCTCGGCAGAAGCCTCTGATCAAGCACCATTTTTCTTCCTCCCTCCCTGGTCCTGCCCAGACCAATGGGCATAGGGAAAGACAGATGGAGAGTGTGGGGAACAGAGAGGGACATTGACAGATGGATGGTCAGTCTGGCTGCCTAGTGACACCAAGACATTGCTTTTCTGTGGGGAGTCCCCATCCTCTTTTCACATGGCATATTCCAGGACCAAGGAGAGCACCACTGGGAAAAGACTGGAGTTTGAGCTCATCTCTCCATCTTGTACAGTCCAGATAGGTCACAAAATTATAAAATCATGTAATTGTAGAATAACAGCTTCAGAATCCTGGTGTGTTATGTAAGTTCACATTTAAATAGAGCTATAAGGTTTACAATGTATTTTATATACCTCTTTTCATTTGATCCTCACATCTGTGAGATAAATGGTATTAAGATTCCCATTTTGCAGAGAAGGAAATTGAGGCTGAGAGAGGTTAAGTGACTAGTCCAGGGTCACACAGGCATGAAGTATTGTCATGGAAAAGAAATCCAATACTTGTAATTTAGAATACAATCAAATAAAAAGCTTTATTCCATGTATTGTTACAAATCAAGGCAGAGAAAAGCAATAGTTGGTATGTGGAGAAGTATGTTTCTATGAGGCAAGTGAGCTTCTAAATATGAACCATTTTCCACAGGTACTTATGGGATACAGAAAGGCATATAATCATGCTGCATTCACAACTGGTCAGCCACTGACCTTGGGGACAGTTGGGGACAGTGGTTCAAGGGAAGGAAAAGAGACTTTCTAATTTGCTAATCTGCTGTTGTCCTCAGAGGTCCAAGACAGGGTGTACTCTGTGTTTTGTTCATCTCTGCATACAAACTGGGGTAAAGGAAGGCAAAAAAATACAGGGATTACACATGGATGCCTGTTTAACATTGAAAAGAAGGCTTAGTATAAGATAAAATTATTTATGCTAAGAAAGAGGAAAATATAGTGTATAGCTGAGTATGAGAGACAGGATTTGAACTCAGTTCTTATTGACTCAAAAATCACAGTGATCTACCCACTGCCTCATGCTTCTGCTGCAAATTAATACCTCATTAAGTTGGAAAAGGATGTTGGGAGGTCCTTGGGTCCAGCTGTCTGCCTTCAGACAAGTGAAAAACTAATCAGATCCAATTATGTTGACCGTAGCATAGATATGTATCCAGAGGGCCCAGTCTGTCCTTAGTGGGATGATGTCAATGAAGAGAAGGAATTGTCTGGACATTCTTCCCAATTCACTACCCCTGAGAACCCCTGAGTCAGGAAGTAGTAGTTGAGGTAATTTTGGGGGTGACCAATGGTTCAATTTGATCACCAAAGACCCCCAGGAAGTATGATAGTGAAGAGACTCTGTCTGCCCATAGAACGTGGAGAAAAAGCCAGAGTTTCCCTCTCACCTACTTTATATATTGCCATGGTTAAAGGTTACTCACCTAGCCCTCTCACTCCCTTTCCTGTACCCAGTCTTTCCTACCACTAGGAAAGGGAACAACACCTCTCCTACTGACAGATAAGTGACAGATAAAGGCAAAAATGTGAGACTAGAATTAGCAACCACTCTGTGCTCTTTGGTCTGACCTCTAAGACCTGAAACATACTCCCTACTGGGAGACAATGAATGAGAGGCAGCTTGGTTATTGGTCATTAAACCATCCCCCTTCTCCTCTCTCACAGTCATTGCCTGGAGATGGGAGATAGAGTGTTATGTGTAAGGAATTCCACTTTGCTGTGGTCAAGTAGTGCCAAATGCTCTTGGCCAGTTTTCATTGAGCACTCACCATATACTATGTGTAGAATAGAACACTGCTGGTATATAGTCCCTGCCTGCAGGGAGCAGACTTTTCTCAGACATAACTCATATTTGTTGTGAGTATTTGGGGGGAGGAACCAATCAAGCAATAAATCAAGAAGTGTTTATTAACCTGCTATGTGTCAGGCCAGAGCAGCTAGGTGGCAGAGTGGATAGAGTGCCATGTCTAGAGTCAGGAAAACTCATCTTCATGAGTTCAAATCCGACTTCAGATACTTACTAGCTGTGTGACCCTGGGCAAGTCACTTAACTCTGTTTTCCTCAGTTCTTCATCTGTAAAATGATGTGGAGAAGGAAATGGCAAACCACTCCAGTATCTTTGCCAAAAAAAAAACCCAAATAGGGTCATGAAAAGTTGGACACAGCTGAAATGACTGAACAACAACAAAATGTGTCAGGTACTTACTAGATAAGGGGAATACAAGTTCCAAGGATAAAATATCCCCTACTCACAATGATCTTATTGGGGGGAAACAACATTAAAATGTTTTTAGCATAAGCATAAAGTTAATAAATAAATAAACGAACGAGTGAATGAATGAATGAATACACTTAAATACAAGGTAGTTTGAGAGGGAGGCCACTATTAGTTGGAGGAATTGGGAAAAGTTTCATGCAGAAGATGGTGCCTGAATTTCATCTTGAAAGAAAAGAAGGATTCTGAGAGGTAGATATAAGGAGGGAGAGCATTCCAGGCATGAGGGATAGCCAGAGGAAGAGCTTGGAGATGGGAGGTAGAGGGTTATGTAAACGGTCTGTAAGAGGCTGGCTGAAACAGTACCATGTGAAAAGAAAGTCAGGAAGGCCATATTTATCTACGGCCTGCTCACCACAGACCTACCTTAATGGCACTCATTGAGTGTGAGCAGACCTGCTTTGAAACAGCAGCAGTTCCCTAGGAATGGCTTTATTGAACCCAATGTATCTACCCTTTGATGAGGGATGAGGGTTGGGGGTGGGGCTGGTGGAGGAGCCTCGTGCCTAGTGAGTGCTCTGGGCTGCTAAGTAAAGGAGGCTTATTTACAAGGTTGGTTGAGCTTCATTCCTGAAACCTTTCTTCTAAAGTCAGATCAATACATAAAAAAACTGAAGTCCCCATCACTTGTGAGGTGGGGGTTGGGGGGGAAATGTATATTTGTCACAGCAGGACGTTGCCCTGCTTTCCAAGGCACTTCCAGACAAACAGTGGGACCCTGCAATTTCTGGGTGGAGAGGGGAGTTAGCTTTGCCTCTGAGATCTTCAGGTTTAACTGATCAGTCCCCTGCTTGCCCTGCCCCTCTCCCACCCCACATCCTCTACATCTAGGAAGCAGAGCCATTTTGGCACTTCTGTCTCTGCAGCTAGTCCTAGATATCCTGGATATCTCTTTGTCTCCCTATAATTCTTTCATCTCACTCACCCTTCCCATCTCTGTCTCCCCAAATTTATTTCTCCTTTTCCTCCTCTCTTTTTTCTATACACCTTTTCCCTTCCTCTGCTTTTCATCTTCCCCTCCTCCCTCAAAATTTCCTTCTTTCCTTCCTTCCATCCTCCTTCCTTTCCTTTCTTCCTTCCTCCCTCTTTCCTCCCTTGCTTCATCCCTTCCTTCTTTCCTTTCTTCCTCCCTTCATTACTTCCTTTTTCTTTGTTCTTTCACTCCCTTCTCCCTTCTTTCCTTCATTCTTCCTTTCTTCCCTTACTTTCTTCCTTTTTACTTCATTTCTTCCCTCTCTTCTTCCTTCTTCCTTCTTCCTCCCTTCTTCCTTTCTTCCTCCCTCCATTCTTCCTTCCTTCCTCCCTTGTTTCCTTCTTTCCTTCATTCCTTCCCTTCCTTCTTTCATTCCTTTTTTCATTCTTTACCTCCTTTCTCCCCTCCCTCCCTTTCTTCCTTCCTTTCTTCTTTCCTTCCTTTCTTCCACCCCACTCCTCTGTAGTCTCAGTCCCCTCCCTTCTATGAACGCCTTTCTTTCTGGCAGCCCTGTATTCTGCTCTGTTCAGATGGTAGCGCTGAGCTGGCTCCTGGCTCTGTCCACTGCCTAATCAGGAGGTACCTTCCCTTCTGAAGGTCTCTCCATCTCTCCCAACTCCCCACTCTGTCAAAGGAGCAGGGTTTAGGCTTCCCAGAGGGGAAGAAGTCAGGAGATGGCTGATGTGTTTATGTGCAATATTTTTAAATCCTTGGGTATGAACTGCAAGCAGCTGCAGTGGTCTGCCCAGAGGGCTCATTAAAGGGAACCCTTCCTAATGGAAGGTGCTGAGTAAGCCAGGAGCTGCATCCCAAGATGTTTGGGAGGTGGGGTGTGAATGGGATGAGAAGAGGGGCAGCAATGGGAAAGTGATCAGACATCCTGCAAAACAGAGGTAGATTTCAACATACTGTACCTCATGACAATGTCATCCAAAATACTGCTTACTGATACATTTTGTCCCTGTGCCCTGTTACCTTCATTATTCCCTTATTTTGCTAGCTTTCTATCTCTCCCTCTCCATTTTTCTCTCTTCTTGTTAAACCACAACTCCTATATTTCTTCACATTCAAAAGGAATTCCCATAGCTAATCCCAGCTGCCACTTCTGATTTGTACACCCTTTTCTCTGGTCACATGTATCACATTCATTCCCTTTCTGGCTTCACCCACCTTTTTAAAATAAATATCTCTCTTTTAAGTTCAGTACATACAGACTTACAGCTGAAAAGGATCTTTGTGGTGACCTAGACCAACCCCTTCATTTTACAGAAAAGGAAGTTGAGGCCCAACCAGAAATGACACTAACAAAGTCATACATCATCATCTTCCATCCAACATGGACTTGTGCCAGGGAGCCTCCCCAATCCCCTTACAGATAAAAGATTCTTATTGCCCATTTCTCCTGCATTGTCCAGTAGGAACTGTGGACACTATCAGATGGGGGTGGGGAGGTTGGATTTTCTATTCATTGGCTCTGTTTAGCATTCATTCCTCTATCCTTCTCACCCTCCCAATCTCTCATGCAGACATTCCCTAAAGGATTTTCTAGAATCTGAATGTAAAGGTCAAAAAAACAATGTTGGCATCTCATTTCCCCCTGTCACCTCCATATTTCTTGCAAGTCTGCAATGGGTATGGAAGGGAACAAAAGTGACTGACCTTTGTGAAGAAACCGGGGAAGAGCTGTGGGGAAAAAGATCAAAACAAGGAAAGGGGCAAGATATTAGGTACAGAAAGGAAAGATTATTGTATCTCTGTTAAATTAGATGACTTAGATGCTCTCTAAAGTCCCCTCTATCGTCACCTGTCTGATTCATTGATCCTATGATTGGAGTCAAGGCCCAATCAGCCAGGTATATGCTGATTATTCATTTCTTTCCTCAAGACAGGCAAATGTTAATTATCGTGCACACACCCAGCTCCTTGGACCAGTTGTGGGTGTGTGTCCAGCCTACAAGCTGGCTCTCGACTTAGTCTTGCCCAAGATATTCAGATGTTTTCTGGTGTCCTCTCTCCAAAGAGGGAGAGAACCAGAGAAGTCAATTAATCACCCTGTCCAGCCCTGGGCCTTTGACTACAGTTGGTGATTGTTCTTGCTTTGCTTTTTGGCTTCCCTGGATGGGAATTTGGTGATGGCTGAGGCTGATGGTACCCAGAGGTCAGACTGAGACAGAAGATTAGCTAATGCAGAGACAAGAAGGCTCCACAATGACTTACTCAATGTCTTCAAGTCAACATTTGGGTTTTTATGAGAAGGTTATGAGAAGTTGTTCTCCATGTCCACAGGGGAATATATAAGATGACTTAAGGTTAAAGCAGAAAAAAATGCAGTCAGACATAAAGAAAAACATCTCCAGAGGGATCAGGCAACTAATAGAAGCTGCGGAGCTTCTGTGTAGGGACCTATAGGGAGAGACTAGAAAGCTGCTTGTCTGCTGTGACTTGGCTAGTCCCTTTTCATGGTCTCTTATGTTCTTAACTCTGAGGTTATGCTGTTTCTATTCTATGCAAGCCTGACCTACTGTATAGATGAGAGGACAAGGCAGTGCACATATCATGAAATTTAGGAGTACTGATAGACCCTACCTGCCCTCCCCACCAAATAAGTACCTTGCTGTTGTTCCATGGTGTTACTCTCCACTCCTACCTGGCCTGAGGTTTCCACCATCAAAGTTATTTTCCAGCAGTATCAGAAGTTTAGCTATTTCCAAAATCTTAGTATACTGAATGATCAGTACCAACTGTTCTCTTCTCTGCCAGCCTATCTACTGACACATTTTCCTTATTCGTTCTCATCTTGGATTCAAAGGCAATCAAAGGGTATGTCATTGTATTTCCTTATAAATTGCTAAAACTGAAAGAAATTTCTCATTAATCAACTTACTCTGGGCCCCTACCCAGTCTATTAAATGTTATCTATTAAATAAACTAGAAAGACCTCTTTTCCCATAAACTTTATTCATCTCCATATACCATCCTCACTAATTACCTAGTCTTAAGTAATCATTAAGGTTACTGGTGATACAATTTATTAACAATGCAATAGACAATAAAATGTTTACATAAATAATTGTTTACAATGTATCAGCTCTAAGAAAATCACAGTCAGTCATCTCTAACTATTATTACTATTGACTTTTCAATTCTAGAAACACAGACCCACCATTTAGTTCTCTTAAGATGCCAATGAAGTCTCTTCTCAAGAATTCCCTCCATTGTATTTCTTCACAAGACTTAAAACAGTTCTCTCAAGAAAAAAGTTCTCTTAGTTCTTTCTAATTCACTCAGTTTCTCTCTACCACAGTCAACAGTCTGTCTATGACAACAATCAACCCAGCCTCACAAAATTACAACCCTTTTTTCTTTAGCAAAGGCATTTACTCAAATGGTATCACAATAACAATAATTACAAAGTATGTTCCCCAAAACCAGAGGTGTACTGTCCCACAAATACATTCAGAGTCTGTACTCTGTGGGTGGAATAGTGGGCACTAGCTTTTTAAAAGTTCAGTTTTATTTTATTTTTTGTCCCAAATTCTCTCTCTTCCCCACTTATTGAGAAGGCAAAAACCCCAAAACCTAGTACAAATATGTATAGTCATGCAAAACAATGCCCACATTAGCCATACTCAAAGAAAGAGAAAGAAGGAAGGAAGAAATGAAGGAAAGAAGGAAGGAAGAAATGAAGGAAGGAAGGAAGGAAGAAGAAGAGAGAAACAAAGAAAAGAAAATATGCTTCAGTCTGCACTCTGAGACCATTAGTTCTCTATGTGAAGGTGGATAGCATGTTTCCTCACTAGTCATTTGTGGCTGGTGATTGTGTTGATCAGAAAAATAAGTCTTTTAAAGTTAATTATCTTTATAATATTGATGTTACCATATAAATTGTACTGGTTCTGCTTATTTCACTTTGCATCAGTTCATACAAGTCTTCCCAGGTTTTTCTGAAACCATCCTCTTCATCATTTCTTATAACACAATAGTATAGTATTTCATTAGATTCATATACTATAACCTGTTCAACCATTCCCCAATCGATGGGCATCTCCTCAGTTTCCAATTCTTTGCCATCATAAAAAGAACTGCTATAAATATTTCTATACATATGGGTCCTTTTCTTCTTTTTTTGATCTCTTTGGAGTATATTCCCTTTTAAAGATATAGTAACTATATCCATAGTCTCTGTTGTAAAGGCTATTGAAACTGGTATTACATATTTATCTAATTTATCCCTCTGTCTGACTGGCTTCTGCCTCTCTACCTGTCTATCTATTGGTCTGTGTATCTATCTACACTCTATCCCAAGAAACTATCTCTACCTGTCATTATCAATATCTATTCCTGTCATTATCAATTTACTGTGTTAGCTCATTTGAACCTCATAACAACTTTGAGGTAGGTAGTTCACGTTATTATCTTCACTTCATAGAAGAGGTAACTGAGTCTCAGAGAAGTGGAATGATTTATACTAGTCCCACAGTCAGTAAGCATCAGAGCCAAGATTTGAGCTGAAGCTTTTTTCAATCTATTTCCAGTGCTCTTTCCACTACACCTAATCATTAATATCGTTGACTTGGTGCTACTATTTGCAAGGCACTGTAGCCTGCCCCTACCCAAAGTAGATACTGTCTCTAAAGGGCAAGAGACAGCTGAGGATGATGGCTTCCCCAGTCCAGTCCTTGGAAAGGTTGGGAATCCCACTTTCGCAAGAGCCTGATGTGCTGATCCCAATAATTCGGCTCTTAGACTTCCTTAAATGATCTTGTAATTTTCTGCCAATGAAATCACTTGACTCAGAGGACTGGCCCCCTCCAGCCCTGATTTTTCTGTGTCCTATGAATAGCTTTGATTAGAGAATAAAAATTAATGGGGTACAACTGTTGCTCAGAGCTTTCCTGAGCCCAGCCCAGAAAGGAAGCCAATATAAGCCAGTGCTATTTCCCAAGTGATCCTGGTTGGGAAGGGCTAATTTAGGAAAAAATGATTGAGATACAGCCTTGAACAGAGCCCAAGAGCAAGGGCTGGTCATTAACACTGAAGTAGCTGCTTCCCCTCATTTACTCCTTCCTCCTCCACACGTTAATCTGTCTCTATGCCAGTTCCTGGGTGTTAACAACTGACCTTTACTAAATAAGCTGTGGTGCTTGACCGGGGTAGTGTTTGCATCTTAGGCAAGTAGGGTCATAACTAGACAGGTTCCAATAGTGTAGCTGTGTCTGGGTCAATGCCAGAATGGAGAATCAAGCTGTTGGCTCCTCTCCAGCCTCTCAGTGGAACTCCATTCCCAACTCCCCCACCCACAGTGAAATTCTCTGAAGTCAAAGGATTATTCCTTTTCCAAAAAACCAACATTAAAGTCCCAGCTACACCAGTCACTAACTGGGTGACCTTAAACAAGTCACATTACTTGTCATCTCATTCTCCAATGCATCTGTGACCTCACTGATGTGATTATTCCCTACCATGATGCATTCTTTGTGACTCTGACCCTTGATTTCCCACAAGGGCAGCTAGGTGGCACAATGGATAGAGTGTGGCCTGGAGTCAGGAAGACCTGAATTCAAATTTGACTTTAGACACTTACTAGCTATATAACCCTGAGCAAGTCACTTTTTTTGCATCAATTTTCCTCATCTGTGAAAATGAACTGGAGAAGGAAATGGCAAACCATTCCAGTATCTTTACCAAGAAAACCTCAAAAGGGGTCACAAAGGGTCAGACACTGAATGCAAATAACTAAACACCAACAATAAAGTTCACAAGAGGTCTACCCAATATCCTGGAGGCCTTCCTCAACTCCTCTTGATATCTTAAGGATATTAAGGGAGTATATTGGCTTCCCACTGACTGTTGCTTCCTCTCAACATATCCCAGACAATATCATCTTCTTTTGATCCTATGTTTCTCAAATGGCATCCTTTACACTGATTCTCCTTTATTGTTTC
This sequence comes from Vombatus ursinus, assembly GCF_900497805.2. NCBI lineage: Eukaryota > Metazoa > Chordata > Mammalia > Diprotodontia > Vombatidae > Vombatus > Vombatus ursinus. Next base: position 9,638,523 of record NW_020954579.1, read on the forward strand.
TTGTGTGGAATGTTTTGTGGACTATTCATGACCATAATATGCCTCTCCACTGGCCTTTAATTAGTGCTCAGCTTCCATTCTCATTTGTAAAATGGGCAAAATACACTCTACTGCTCATCTTTTATAGGTCTTTGAGCATTGAGGAAATGTGAGCTATTATTACCTTCTGGGTGACATATTTCCTATGGCGCTTAGTACAATGGTCTGTGAAGACACCCCAGGAACTAGATAAACGCTCTTGCCAGACTGAAAATTTAGTAATTTTTATGTAGATATGCACTGGCAGAGATAGAGTTGTTTTCCCCATGATGTGGTTATGTAAATTTGGGCCAGAAGCCAAGGGGATCTAGACTTGCATAAAGCTAGAAGTTGTCACAAATTTCACCAATATATTACTGGGCTCCAGTCACCAGCTACAAGGTGTGTGTGTGTGTGGTGGGGGGGCGGGGATTGCTTCAGGCTATAGAGCTTGCTGCCTGGGGAAATGTTCAACCTTCCTCTAAAATGACAGCAGAAGATCTTAACAACTTTTAATTATTCCCTTTAACCTAAAAAGATTTACCACTTCAGTTTCTCTGTCTCTCCCTGCTCAAGAGCACAAATGGTTCTCTACGGCCACTCATGTCAAATTTATACTCTGTAACCTGGCATTTAAGTCCTCCCTTGAGTGCACAATGCCTCCTCCCCCAATAACACATTCTTTTTTTTCAGAATACTATTTTATTTTTCCAGTTGCATATGAAGACAAATTTTAACATTCCTTATAAAAAAAATTTAAGTTCCAAATTTTCTTCCTCTCTCCTTCACCTCCACCCTCCCTAAGACAGTAAACAATTTGATATAGGTTATATAAGTGTAATCATATAAAACATATTTCCATATTAGTCATGTATGAAAAAAGAAACAGACCAAAAGAAAAAAAACCGTGAAAAAATAAAGTGAAAATAGTATGCTTCGATCTGCATTCAGACTCCATCAGTTCTTTCTCTGGCGGTAGATAGCATTTTTCATCAATCGTGAGTCCTTTGGAATGGTCTTGGATCATTGTGTTGCCGAGAATAGTTAAGTCATTCATAGTTGATCATTGTACAATGGTGCTGTTACTGTGTACAATGTACTCTGGTTCTCTCTCTCTCTCTCTCTCTCTCTCTCTCACACACACACACACACACACACATACACATTCTTAACCCCTAAATCTGTTCTACACAGCCTCCTTACTCTAGCCAGATCACTATCCTTTCCTCTTCTGAATAAGATTTGTGCTTTCCCACGTTGATGTTTTCCTTTAGGGTCTCCCCTGGTTGGTGAAGAGAAAGGGCAGAATGAGAATAGAGTGTGAAAGGTATTATTGGTTGTTCTACCCTCTTTGGATAGATAAGAAGACTAGGGTACGGTGAGGGGAGGACCAGGATCTACCTCATCTCCTCTTTCTCTCTCTCTCTCCCCTTCTTCCCCCAGGGCTCCAGTGCAATTCCTCCATTGACCTCATTGGGACCTGTTGGCCTCGGAGTGCAGCTGGCCAGCTTGTGGTACGGCCCTGTCCTGCCTACTTCTATGGAGTCCGCTATAACACAACAAGTAAGGTTCTGCTTTTGGGAGATGAGGTAACAGGGAGATGAAGGAACTTGTTGCCCGTGAGGCAGTGAGAAGTAGAGGGACGGATAATGTGTTATGCTGAAAAAGACACCCTAGAGTCCTCAGGGCCACATCAGGAACCCTGATGCCTCCAAAAAGCTAATGGAAAGCCAACTGAATTTCTAGTCAGAAGACCTGAGTTTGAGTCCTGCCTCTGATAGGTACTAGCCAGAAGACCTGAATTCAAATCCCGGTTTTATAATTTACACTCCATGTGACCTTGTGATCTCCTGCCTCTTAAGTCCAACAGTCTATACGCTAAAGTGGATAAGGAAATTAAGGGAAGGAGGAGAAAAGGAAAGAAGTAATCCCAGATAGTGGGAGCCATTGTGGTATAATAGAAAGAGAACCAGCTTTGGAGTCAGATAACCTGGGTTTAAATTCAATCCCTGGTGCTTAATACCTCTGTGACCTTGGGCAAGCCACTCAACTTATCTTGACCTCAGTTTCCTCATCTGTAAAAATGAAGGAGTTGGACTAGGTGACATCAAGGTCTCTAAAACCTATGACCCTCTGATTATGGGTAATTCATTTAACTTCTCAGAATTTAGTTTCCTTAACTGTCAAGTGAGGATAATAATACTAACACTCTACCTTATCTTAGACAGTTCTTGTGAGGAAGGCATTTTGTAAATCCCCAAGCCCTTTTTAATGCCAGCTATTATTATTTTCCACTTATTGGTGAAGAGAGAGGGGTGGATTGGCACAGGGCCCTCTCTGACACCTGATGCTTGAGGCCCCTGCCTCTCTTCTCTGGCCCCATGCCTCAGGGCTTTACAGCTCCTTGTTGGAGTTGCCGATGTATTGTTCTGCCACCTGTTTCTCTCCGAATTAATTTGCTTGTATCTCTCAGTGTTGCACAGTCCCTGTCTAACTACGGATCAGTAGCTGCAGGGTAGCAGAGTAAGGGCCACATTAAGGATAGAACTGGGGTCTGGTGCACAGAGTTCTGGGGTTCAGGTTTCCTCTCTGCCAGGGGAGGGGGACCTTAGCCCAAGCAGGTGATTTCTGACTGGTAGCCCAGACTCTCCTTTAGTTGGGGTGGTAGTAAAGTGTGCAGCTCTCCCATAAGCCATTGTAGGGTCTAGGTTCATTGTATGGACCTCTTTTGTGTCATGGACATTTTTGGCAGTCTGGTGAAGCCTATAGACCCCTTCTTAGAATAACGTATAAAATATAAAATACCTACTATTATAAAGGAAAACAATTATTTTGAAATACAGTTATGAAAATATTTTTAAAAAAAATAAGTTAAGAAGCCCCAGGCTAGAGAGAAATTTGAGACTTTTGTGCCCCACATCAAATTAAGACCCTGAGTTCATGTCTCAGTTCTACTTACTAGCCACGTGACCCTGGGCAAGTCATGAAATCCTGGAATGCCACGGCTGGAACAGTGGTCAAAGGTCATTTAGCCCAACGTATACCAAACTAACCAAACCTTGTCCAATATATCTGGGAAATGTTCACCTAGTGTCTGCCTGAAGACCCTCAGTGGAAAAGAACTCATTTCTCTAATTGTTAGTCCTGGAGTCGCTAGGTGGCGCCCTAGTGCACAGAGGGCCGGGCCTAGAGTGAGGAAGGCTCGTCTTCCTGAGTTCAAATCCAGCCTCAGACACTTACTATCTGTGTGACTCTGTCAAGTCATTTGACTCTGTTTACCTCAATTTCCTCATCTGTCAAAGGAAATGGCAAACCACTCCAGTATCTCTACTAAGAAAACCCCAACTAGAGTCACAAAGAGTTGGATATGACAGAGTTGGAAAATGACTGAACAACAGCGATAACAAAATTATTAGGAGATTATTCCTTATGGCAAACTTCAATTGGCCTCGATTTGACTTCCAGCCATTTCTCCTAATTTACCTTTGGGAGCCTAACAGAATGAATCTAATCCCTGTTCCATGTGACGGCTCTTCAAATAATTGAAGGCAGTTATCATGCCCCTGCTAAGCCTCTACTTTCCTGGAGCAAATATCTCCTGGAAACAATCTTTATATGCCATGAACTCAAAGTCCTTTACCATTTGGATTATTCTCCTCTATCTACACTTGATTACTCTTCTCTAAATACTCACCAGTTTTTCAATGTTTTAGGTATAAAATGGGCAGGGTGACCCATTCTGGAGTTTCAAATAAGGTTCAAAAATCACTTTTCAGTGACCTATAATTGACCATTTTAACTGTGAATATCGCTGGGACTGGTGGTCAGTATAGGGTGGTGTAGGTCACACCATCATCATAATTAACATTTATATTATACCTACTATGTGCTAAATACTGTGTTAAGTGATTTACAATTATTATCTCATTTAATCCCTACAACAACCCTGGCAGGTACAAATGAGGAAATTGAGGCAAACAAAGGTTAAATGACTTGCCCAGGGTCACACAGCTATTAATTGTCTGAGGCCGGATCTGAACTCAGGTCTTCCTGACTCTAGGGCTTGGTGCTCTATCCGCTGTGTCATCTAGCTGCCCCTTGGGCCTCTTGATTCTTAAGTCTAACAAGTAATCCACTAAAGAAAGTGGAGAAATTAAAGAGAGGAAAGAAGAAAAGAAGGAATACCATGGAATGGGGGGAGGTGTGGTACCCTGACTCTGGGGTCCAAAGGACCTAGGTTTAAATCCAGCCACGATTCTTATTACTTGTGTGACCTTGGGCAAGTCACCTGAGTTCTTTGGGTCTCAGTTTCCTCATCTGTAAAACAAAATTGTTGGAATAGATGACCTCTGAGGTGTGGCCCTTCGTGAGAGGATTTGTTCTCAGTCAAAAGGCCACATCTTAGGACCTAGAAGGCCACATGTGGCCTCGAGGCCACAGGTTCCCCACCCTTGTTCTAGAGCTATGATCCTAAAGATGTCTGAGAGGACGGTCTGACAGTCTATTAGCATTTATTGAGTATCTATTCTATATAAAGCACTGTGCAGGGAAGGATGGAGTAGGGAAACAACATGGTAAATTAGAGAACTTGATTTTGAGTCTAATGACCTGGGTTCTAATATTGGCTCTAGTGATAACCCTGTTTTGGAAAATGAGAATGTTGGTCTAGATGGATCTTCCAGCTTTAAGTCTCATGTTCTGGAGAGCCTAATAAGACTTAATTCTCCCTACCTTACTGGGTTCTTGTGATGAAAAGCTTCCTAAGGCAAGCCTTTAAAACCACTGAAGAAATGTGAGTTAATGATGATAAGAATATACACCTGAAAGAATATTGAAGAGCCAATGGTAGCATAGACTACTTGCCTGATAAGAGGCAGAAAGACTTTGAACTGAGCCCGGAAGGATGTTAAAGATTCATAAATGAGGCAGAAGGGCATTCCAGAGATGTAGAGAAGACTAAAATAGAGTTAACCTTAAGGGAAGGCTGGAAAATGACCCTCTAATTTCCCAACCCCCCCTTAAAAATATAATTGCTAAAGTGATTATGATTGTGCCAGCACTATTAACAACATCCAGGAACTCAGAGTCACCTCTACTAATGAGCAATAATTAATTCATTGCTGAGTGAGGATCTCTGGGTATCCTTACTGTGTTCCCTCTTCCCCTTGGCATCAGTCAGAGCTTCTAAGTTTTGGGAAGGATTTCCAAAAATATCCATTTCCCATGATTCCTAGAGGGAGACAGCCTGAGCCCAGTAGGGGCCATTGATTAAGAAGGAGGAGGTCATTTTCTTCTTGGGTTTGAATTCAAAGCTTATTTGCACTGTTTTTTTTCACCCTCTACACCACAGGGCTCGGGATGGTTGGTAAGCCTTCTTGAAAGCCATAGTTCCTATCTGCAGAGACACTAGGAAGAATTCACTCAGTTGAACTCTGGCCCCTGGTCTCAGCTTCCCTGGGTTGGGGAGAGTGCAGAGAAGATGGCCCTCCCTGGGCACAAACATTAGATTTCCCAGGCTGGACTCCCGACTGCACTGGCCTTTCAGAAAACCCAGTTCCTTCGCTCTTATTCCTCTGGGTCACTTCCCCTGGTTTAACAATTAGAGGCCAATCTCCTTGGGGAGTGAACAGGAGCCAAGGCTGCTAGTCTCTGTGGTGCCCAAGAGCCTGGCCTGTTGCTGATGGAACTAGGAAATAACATTAAAAATTCATTTCCCCTGTCTTCCTTATGGAGGGTGTTACAGCAGGCCTTGCAGAAAGAGTAGGATGAGATGGAGGGGAGTGGATGGGTGGAACTGTGACTGAGAAGCTGAAGGAAATCCCCACTTAGAGCTGGTTATTGATACACTCTCTGTGGCTCTTCAGTACCTGGGGAATAGGGTCTGGTCCCCTTAACCTCCAGGCGACAGGTTACCTGGCCTACTCTGGTTGCAGAAGAAGCTTTACCACTTCACCCCACTCCCCTCTCATCTCCTAAGGACTAGCTTCTCTGCCTTGCGGAATGCCTCAGGGCAGGTGAAGAGAGTACCCAGTCAGCCTCAGGCTGCCTAGCTCAGGAACAAGCCTTCCTTGTTTCTGCTAGGGTGCTTTGTGATCTGAGGAAAGAAGACTTTTCTGAAGCTAGGAGGGACTCTCTAAATCTTCATTTTAGAGAAGGAAACTGAGGCCCAGTTATGGTTAAATCTTTTCCCCCAGACCCTCCAATTTCATCAATGTGGGGAACTCCCTATGTGGAGCTCCCTCCACCGATCTAAATTGACAGTTCATTCATCCTTATAGCTGGCTGGAGTCACAGATAGTGTGTGTCAGAAGCAGGACCTGAGTCCAGGATTCCTGTGATTCCAAGGCTGGCCCTTCATCCATTATAACCCGTGCCTTTGAAGTAATAATAGTAGCTTCTATGTCCAGGTTGTCTCAAAAGGCTTAGAGCAGTTTTGAGCTCTTAAAGCCGAAAAGCTTAAAGAACCCTCAAAGCTTAAAACTGCACTAAGATTTTAGGGACATCCTCCAGGGATGGGGAACCTGTGGCCTCACTTGAGGACCTAGAGGGCCACACGTGGTCTCGAGGCCACAGGTTCCCCACCCCTGGTGACACTGCTTTGAGATTCCAAACTATTTTCCCATCCTTCTGACCTTTGTACAACTCTGTAAAGCAAGAATTACCGGCATCTCCATTTCACAGATGAGAAAACTAAGATTAGAAAGGCTAAATTACTTGCCTGAGATTACATAACAAGCAAGTGTTTGATCCAGTGTCCCAACTTTGGCTCCAGGTATAGTGCTCTTGTCCCCACACCAGCCTGCCCGTTTAATAAGAGCTCAGACTCACAGATGACTTCAAAGAATTTTGAATTTCCCTTCTGATTTGAACCACACAACGATTTTGTCAACTAGGTGAAGTTATTATTAATCACCATTTTACTGATAAGGAAACTGAGGCCATGAATGATCAAGAGACTTGTCTTAAGGTCCCACAGCTATGAAGTAGCAGAGACCAGATTGGAAGCCAGGTTTCCTGATCCCCAGGTCAGCGGTCCATGCTGGGTTTGCAGAAAGATTCCGTCTCCTAATCTCTCCCACCCCATCCTCTTTCCCTTGACTTCCTGGGGTGGAGGTGTGATCTGACAGGTCAGAGATGGACATTGGAAATTCATAAGCAGTGGAGAGAAGGTGATGAACAGTGCTGTGCTTATCTGTCATCTACTCTTCTCCACCTCGAGTCAGACCTGCGAAAGAAAAGCTCACTGAAGCCTCCTTTCTTAAGCTGTTAATGCTGCTAATGCATCTAGAAAAGTGTCAGCAGGGACTGGAGCAACGCTAGCAGGAGGAGGAGGGGGAGAAAAGACTTCCAGATTTCTTCTCCTTCCCTGCTGGGGTCCCTCTGGCCCCTATGCTCCAGGATGGGGGCTGGGAATCTCAGGCAAAGGAAGATGGATTGGTGTCAGCTAGAGAGAGGATCAGGGAGGCAAGTGGGAGTGGGGAGGGCTCAACAGAAGAGAAATCAAACTAACGACTCCACAAAGCAAAGAGGGGTAGTGGGAGGGTAGGGAGCCCAGCACCAATAGTGCTAAGGGGGAGCTCACTACTGCTTCCCCACCCTCCAGGTTTTGGGGAGCAGTAAGAGCTCTTGGTGGGCAGCTAAGTTGCACAATGGTTAGAGCACTGGGCTTGGAATCAGGAAGACTCATCTTCCTACTGGCTGTGTGACACTCAGCAAGTCACTTAATCCTATTTGCCTCAGTTTCTTCATCTGTAAAATGAACTGGAGAAGGAAGTGGAAAACCACTCCTTTATCTTTGCCAGGAAAACCTCAAATAGAGTCATGGAGAGTCAGACACGACTGAAATGACTTGACATTATTGTCTAGAGGGAGGTTCCTTACTTTGGAATTTCCCTATAGTAATACAGCTCCTGTCTCTGTCCCCCTATATTATCACCATGTGAAAGGCTTTGAAGGAACCACATCAGAGGAGCTGGTTCAGGTGAACCCAGTGTCTCATGCCTTGCAGAGAAGTAAAGCTTTAGTCTCTCAGACCTACACAAGTGCCCCCTGTGTGACTGGTCTGGTAGGTAGCTGGCAGGCAGATAGATTCATGGCAGCAACTGTCCTACCCCTACCATATCCCTGTCAGGCCTGAAGTTGGAGCTGCCCTCAGCAAAGCAAGGTCCCAAAAGAGTCTCCCATCAAGGCAGATGGTGCCTCATCTTGACAGGCTCCTTACCTTGAAGATCCTGATCCATCCACATAAGGAATGAGCTTCTCTCCAAACATACCTTGTGAATCATCCCACCATCTCTCTCTTTTTCTCTTTTCCAGACAATGGCTACCGGGAGTGTCTTGCGAATGGAAGCTGGGCAGTACGAGTCAACTATTCTCAGTGCCAAGAGATCCTTAACGAGGAGGTATAATTTGCCTCAATCAGTTGATTCCCTAGAGTATGCATCCTGGACTGGAGCTGGGTGGGGGAAGATTGAAGGACAGGGAAGGTAGGGAGGGAAGTGACTCAGAGGGGATTGGAGAGTGTGGAAAATGAGGGAGTTGATCACAAAGGTGGGCAGCTAAGTGGTGCAGTGGATAGAGTGCTGGGCCTGAAGTCAGAATGACTCCTCTTCATGAGTCCAAATCCTACTTCAGACACTAGCTGTGTGACCCTGGACAAGTCACTTAACCCTGTTTGCCTCAGTTTCTTCATCTGTAAATGAGCTAGAGAAGGAAAGGGGAAACAACTCCAGTATCTTTGTCAAGAAAATCTCAAGCAGGATCAACAAAGAATTCTACATGACTGAAAAACGACTCCACAGCAACAACAAATAGTAAAAGATATTAACGGTGGAAAGAGCAGTGGGACTTGGCACCAGAGGACCTGGGTTTAAGTCCTGGATCTTTTATTTATTACCTGTGTGACCCTGAGCAAGTTGCTTAGCTTCTGTGGGGGCCTCATTTTCCTTCTTTGTAAAATGAAAGGGCTGGATAAGATAACTTAAAATGTTTCTTCCAGACCAAAATCTATGATCCCCAGATACACTATAATTTAATCCTTCCAACAGCCCTGTGAGGTAAGTACTATAGATTGTATGATCTTAGTTTTATAGACGGGGAAACTGAGGTGCAGAAAAATCAAGTGACATAAAAATAGTAGCTACCATGTACAGAGTGTCCCAAAAGTCTTAGTGCAGTTTTAGGTTATTAAAGCTTAAAATTGCACTATGACTTTTGGGAACATCATATTGTAAAATTATAAAAATCATATTAGATTTTATATTATAAATTCATTTTAAATATATTATACAGATATTAAAATATATTATAAACTTATTTAAATATATTATGAACTTAATTAAACTATATTATAAACTTATTTAAAACATTATATTATAAACATATTTAAATGTATGATATTATTAAATTATAGCTACCATAGTTTGTAAAAAGCTAGGCATATCATTATCTCATCTGATTTTCATAATATGACTTCGGTGATATTATTATCTCTCTCCATTTTTTACATAAGGACACTAAAGAGGCTGAGCAATGCTAAGTGACTTGTTCCAGGGTCACACAGCTAGTAAATGTTTGTGGTTCGTGCATTCCAAATCTAAAATGCTATCTCCTGTGCCCTAGCACCGTTTTTAAATATTGTAATAAATAGGTAACATTATCCTCACTGGAATGAGACTACAAGAGAATCAGAATTCAGAGTCAAAAGTGCACCAGGTTCCAAAGCATCAGCATAGACCACAGAAATCTTGCGATTTTCATCTCATGGTATAGATGCAAATGAGAAATCTCCCGTAGGAAGTAAAAACATTGAACTTTTAGAATCAGGAAATCTGGGTTGATTCCTGTTTCTCCCATTTCTTGATTATATAACTTTAGAGAAGTGATTTCTTTTCCCTGGGCCTCAAAATTTCTTCATTCATAAAAGGAGAGGATTGAATGAAATGGTCTCTAAAGTCTCTTGTAGCTCTGACATTCTCTGATTCTGTTTGACTCAAGTGTTGGAAAGGAATGGCATTGTGAGGGTAGAGACTCACTCCTGGGAAAGATGACTGGAGCTAGAGAGAAGATGGACTGGACCAGAGGGGAGGATCAATAGGAGAGATGGATGAGGCCAGTAGTTGGAATTTTTCTTAGAAAGTGGAAATAGAAAAAATATACAAGTTGTGGTTTGGAAAATAATTATGACTCTCCTGAGGAGAGAAAGACATCAAAACAGTGGCTCTTAGACATGGGTGGGATGGGACATTTCAAAATCAGAAAGTAGGAACTTTGGCCCAGCTCTTGGCACCCAATGGTCCTAGAGATCCAGGAAAGGAATTGAGGGGAATTATAGAGAGGCAGGTGCTCTGACCTAGCCTTTAGGACAGACAGTCACCTCTGTGTTTAGTTTTCTTAAAGATCTCTGAAGGCAAAGTGCCCTCCTTCAGCCTCCTTTACTGTTTTTGTTTCCTTGGCTATCCAGGAGTTCTTGGTTATATCCAAGCTAAATCTCTTCTGTTCTAATTTCAACTCCATTGATCCTGTTTGGTTTTTTTTTTCCTGACATAGAAACCAGTTGTTCAGTATCACCATCATAGTCACCCATCACTGACTTGAAAACAGAAACTGATGCCCCCTGAACCTTCTTTTCTCCAGGCTAAACGATCTTTCAGTATAGCACAAGGGTTAGCCCCTTCTTCCATGAGTAAATATAATTTTCACCTAATCATAAAGCTTAGCTTGTCTGAGCTGACAGCAGCTAGGTGGTACAGTGGATAGAGCACTGGGTTGGCAATCAGGAAGACTCATCTCCATGAGTTCAAATCTGGCCTCAGATACTCACTAGCTGTGCAATCCTGGGCAATTCACTGAACACTGTTTGCCTTAGTTGCCTCACCTGTAAAATAAGCTGGAAAACCACTCCAGTATCTTTGCCAAGAAAACCCAAAATGGGGTCGCAAAAGAGTCAGACACAACTGAACAACAATGAGCCAGACAGGACTATCTTAAAGATCATATAATCCAATAAGGTCAAACTTAAATAGAAACAGCACCCACTAAGCCGTATGTAAGGATCCATCATAATGACTTAGAAAACTACATATTACTATTATCTATATTGTGTACATCTATTATCAGTTTTACGTTTTGTTAAATATTGCATTTAATTGCATTTAACAGAATATTTTGTTAAATATTGCATTCCCAATTGCATTTTAATCTGGTTCAGGTTGCATGCAGGAATGTTGTGGGCCATAAGTGACCTATGAACTCAGAGTCTGACATCTCTCTTTGACAACAGTTTCTTTTTTTAATTTTAAAAATATTTTTATTTAAAGTTTTGAGTTCCAAATTCTATCCCACCCGCCTCCCTCCCCTCCCTGAGATGATAAACAATCAGATATAGGTTATACATGTATAATTATGTAAAACATTTCCATATTAGTCATTTTGTACAAGAAGACTCAAAGAAAAAAATGAAAGAAAGTGAAAAATAGCATGCTTCAGTCTGTATTCAAACAACATCAGTTCTTTCTCTGGAGGCAATTAGTATGCTTTATCATTAGTCCTTTGGGATTGTCTTGGATCGTTGTATTGAGAATAGCTAAGTCATTCACAGGTCTTCATCGAACAATATTGCTGTTACTAGGTACAATGTTCTCCTAAGTCTGTTCACTTCACTATGTATCAATTCATGTAAGTATTTCCAGGTTTTTATGAAATCATCCTGCTTGCCATTTCTTAGAGCAAAATAATATTCCATTACCATGCCCTAGTTGATGGGCGTCCCTTAGATTTCCAATTCTTAGCAACCACAAAAAGAGCTACTTTAAATATTTTTGTACAAATAGCTCCTTTTCCATTTTTTTGGATGTCTTTGGAATATAGACCTAGCAGTGGCATTGCTGGATTTTGACACTAGTTTCTAGTCCAACCCCATCATTTTATAGCTGAGTACTCAAGATTCAAGGAAGTAAAATGATTGTGAGTTTTGCCATGGCTAGAACCCCTGTTTCCCTGACTCCCAGCTCAGGGCTCTTCCCATCAATCAATCAATAAGCACACTGTGACCTAGGTACTGGCAATGCAGACACAAAAAATTTTTTTTCATCTTTGCTCCTGAGGAACTTACAATCCACAACACCAAAGCTACTTCAAATTAAAGAGACCTACAATCTTTTGCACCCCCCTTTTTTTCTCCCCAAGCTCATTAACACAATAACCTGACAAGACAGTGATATATTGGTGGCTTCTAACCACACTCCTCTCTGTGTTGTAGGTGCCCATAAGCCAGGACTTAGGGAGAAGGGGGGGGGGTGCTGGCAGACAAGAGGAGGGGCAAGTGCAATAGTTTATACAGAAGAGAGATAATATCATGTAGCCAGAAAACCCCAACATCTTTTCCTGGCTCTGCTGCTCACTTACTATGTGACCATGGGCAGGTCATCTACCTATCTTGTATGTACAATTTTTGCACATTGTCTCTCCTATTACCTCCCTGAGATCAGGCTCTCTTTTTTATTTTTTGCCATTCTTTGTATCCCCAGCACTTAGCACAGTGCCTAGGCTCATTATGGGCCCTTCATAAATGCTTGTTGGCTGGTTTCCTTTCTTTGAGCTTCACTGTCCTATGTGAAATGAGAGGGTTAGACTAGATTATCTTCCTGTTCTAAAATTCAGTGATTTTGTGAGTTGATTTGGAAGACTGACCAATCATTCATTCTCAAATTGTTGGGGACTCCTGCCCAAGGAACTAGCCTTCATCCCTTTAAACCTTTAGATCTCCTCTCTTTGTACCCTCTCCAATTCCTCCATATTCTCTTTAAAATTCAGAGATCAAAACAGAATCAGTCCCTGCTGGCCTGTCAATCAGCCCTTCTTTCACCCCTACCATCATAAACAGTGAAAGTGCTGCCATCCGCATCTGCTCTGCCAGCCGCTACCAACCTGCACAGTTGCTTAACATTCAATATAATCAATCAATTTAATTAGTAGAAGGACCATCCCCTTACACTAATTCCCTCTATTTTAGCCCCTCACTCCTACCAGTGGAGATCTTTACCCCTAGCTCTCTCCAGGAGCTGAGAGGAAAAGTAGCCAATTAATTGAGCTGATAGGTTTCTCCAGCTTCTAGATCACCTTGGCTAAGCCCTAATTAAGTGTCAGTGCCCCTGGGGCATTTTGGATAATAGATTCACAGAAAAGTTCATGTGAAATGGGACTTGTGAAGACACAGGGAGACCAGGAGACATTGACTGCAGGCTAGAAGACATCTAGCCCCGCTCACCACCAAGGTACCAGACTCTCTGATTCAGTACATCTCCTCTCTGGACAGCAACTGTCCTCCACTCATTGTACATCAACTCCTCCTCCTTCTCTTGCATCAACCCCTATCTCCCCCACCTCATCCCCATCCATAGTAGCAGTCTCCTTCCTTGTAGCAATTCCCTCTAATGACACTTTTCCAGGCCCTCAGTCCTGCCCCACCACATAAATACACACACACACACACACACACACACACACACACACTCTCACACTTGTGGAGACACTCAAAGGGGGAAATCTTTGCTCATGTCCCAGTACTTACCTGTTCACTGGTAGAGTTGAGGGTATAAACGGCCCTGGAAAGATGGGTAGGGGAATGAAAAATTCATGAAACAGACTGAGGGTGGAGGGACAGGAGTTGGGGGAGAAGAGTGAGAGGAGGACAGGGAGAAAAGGAAGGAAGAGAAGAAAGAGATCAGGGCTAAGAGGGTTCAAATGTGTCAGTGAGGTATGCTTAAGGTATCCCAGGACAGACAGGACAGACATCAAGGATACAGGACTATTCTGCCTGATGTAGGAAAATATGGTCTTATGAATACTGAACAGAACAGGAGGATGTAGGTAAACTATTAATTCTGCTGCTCAGGTGGTCTCCCACACCCTTGAAGACAAGGTTTGTGTCACCCAGCAAGTCTGGCAGCTTGTCTCTGAATTGGACAAGTTCTAATTGCTTATTGAATTCTGGTTGTTGCTGATACAGTTAAGGGGCCCTGACCCCCAATACCACCCTTCTAAGAGGAGGCCCACAGCTGGGTTATGGCTCCTCTCATCTCAGCAGCAGCAATTTGCCTGTCTGGGACACACCCAAGACAAAGACAACAACCACTCTTTGGACCCCTCTGTCTCCAACAATCTTTCTCATTTTTCTGGTTATGTCTACTTGTCTCTCACTGTCTCATTACTCTTCCCTGGCCATCTCTCAGATTATCTCTTCAACTGTATCTCTGTCTCTCTTGTTGTAGCTTACACTATCTCTACTTGTCTCTGACTACATTTCTCCGGCTATAGCTCAAGCTGTCTCTCCAGCTGTCTTGGACTGGCTCCCCCATCTCTCAAATAGTTTATCCAAGTGTCTCCGTGGTTGTGTCTTTGGCTGTCTCTCTAACAAGCTTCATTTCTCTGTCTGTATCTCAGGCTCTCTCTCTGGTTGTCTTGGGATGGCTCCTCATTCCCTCTTTCACTAGCTATGACTCTCCAGCTGTCTCTGTTCCTGTCTCTCAGGCTGTCTCGCCAGCTGTCTCCACTCCTCAGACTGAGCTCAGAGACCTCAAGCCTAATATAATATGTTAAGCGGGGGATATTGGATCAGGCTCACTGCTTCTAAACCCCAGAGCTGACACCGAAGAAACCTCTTTCTCTTCACCCCTAACCTCTATCACTAATATTGTTGAGTTTTATTCTCCCTTTCTGGTTCTTTGGGGAAAAAAGCCTATCAGTCACTCAGATGGTTGAGGGGGAGAGGAAAAAGCCAAGATTTCCCACCTTAGTAGAACCACGAAGGCCCCAAGACTGAGGGAAGAAGAACTCTAGGATTTAGAGGTAGAATGCACCTTAGAAATCATCTAGCCCAACCCCTGGGGCAGGTAGGGGGTGCAGTGGTTAGAGTATTGGACCTATGTTTAATAGGAATGTATATGTATAGCCTATATCAGATTGCACACCATCTTGGGGAGGGGGAGAAAAATTTAAAACTCAAAAGCTTATGGAAGTGATTATTGATAAATCAAAATAAATAAGTTAATAGAGTATTGGACCTGGAGTCTGGGAGACTCATCTTCCTGAGTTCAAATCCCACCTCAGACACTCATTAGCTGTATGACCTTGGGCAAGTCCCTTAACCTGGTTTTGCCTCAGTTTCTTCATCTGTAAAATGAGCTGGAGAAGGAAATGGCAAACAACTCTAGTATCTCTACCAAGAAAATCCCAAAGAGGGTCACAAAGATTCAGGCATGACTGAAATGACTCTATAACAGCAAAAAAAGGATGTTCAGTTTGAATTGTCCAATATGTGGTTGGTGATGTGTGACTGGATCTCTTGAAAGAGACAGGAGTTAAATTTATGTAGATTTGGGAGTCATCTGCATAAAGAAGACATTTAAACATATTAGGACTGATGAGGCCATTGACAGAATGTAGATAGAGAAGCCATGAGAGCCCTGTAGAAAGCCTTCAAGTTGTCAACCTAAGCAACCCAGGCAAGTTCTATAATCTCTAGTTTTCAGTTTCCTCACCTGTAAAGTGAAAGGGTTGGATTTTGTTGTTGTTCAGTCATGTCTCCATGACTCCATTCTTAGCGAAGATACTGGAATGGTTTGCCATTTCCTTCTCCAGTCCATTTTACAGATAAGGAAACTGAGGCAGATAGGGTTAAGTGACTTGCTCAGGGTCACACAATTAATGAGTGTCTGAGGTGGGATTTGATCTCAGGAAGAGGAGCCTTCCTGACTCCAGGTCTAGCACTCTATGCACTATGGGGCTACTTAGCTGCCCCAAGCCCTAGTTTAAGGCATCCCCTTTGCCTCAAGGATAAAATATAACCCTAAGCCCTTCACAACCTGGCCCCAACCTACCACTTCAATCTCATTATACCTTACTCCTCTACGGTCCAGCCAAATGGACCTTTTTGCTGTTCCTTACACATAGCTTCTCCTCTCTTCGCACTGGCCATCCCCATACCTAAAATGCAATCCCTCCTCGTTTCCACTTCTTAGAATCCCTTATTTCTTTCCAGACTCAAATACCACCTTTTACATGAAACCCTTCCTAGAGGCAGCCAGATGTCACCATGGACATGTGGCTGGGCCTGGAATCAGGAAGACCAAATCCAGTTCAAATCCAGCCTCAGATACTCACCAGCAGGGTAACTCTGGGCAAGTCACTTAACCACCATCTGCCTCAGTTTCCTCAACTGTAAAATGGGAATAATAATAACACCTATCTCCCAGGATGGTTGTAAGGCTCAAATGAGATAATATCTGTAAAATGCTTAGCACAGTGTCCAAGCATAATAGGCACTTAATAAGTGCTTATTTCCTCCCTTCTTGATATCCTCCAACTTCTAGTACCTGCCTCATCTAACAACCTTATGCTTATTTTGTGTTTATTCTGTTATATTTATTTGAGTGCATTTTGTCTCCCTCACAGCATATAAGGTCCTTGAGAACAAGGACTACTTCATTTTTGTCTCTCTATCACCATCCCTCAGCAGCATTCTTAGCATAGAGTAGTCATTCACTAAATGTTTGTTCATTGAGGGCCTAATTGAGAACTAGCAAAGCCAGGATTCAAACCCAGCTCCTCTAGTTCCAAACCCATTTGCTCTCTCTACTCCACTGCCTTTCCACTAGAGCAGATTTTCTGCTGTTTGTCTGGGTATCACCCTACCCCCAGCCTACTCTCTCCACCCCAACGCTGACCCACAGCCCTTTGGGAATAACTGTGGGGACTGAAGGAAGGATGTAAAATGACAGGGTCAGGACAGAGTGGAGTGAAGGGAGGGGGCATCAGGAAGGTGAGCATTTTGTGTGCAGCAATGTTTATCTGCCAGGATAGGGCCCCAATGGACAAAGCTGGGCCATGTGTGGCCTATGGCACCACAGAGGCTATTATCCGGTGCATTTTTGATGTGGACTTCTGGAAAATTTAATAAAGCGAAATTACAAATCAGGTCCAGACAGACTGTGATATGTATCTTCCGGATGCTCCTGGGCTCAGCCTCTATTGCTTTGTGGGCCGAGAAGGTTTCCATTGACATTAAGCAATTATATCTCCCCATTCTTCCTCCTACCACCATTCACACCCCCGACTCGGTCCCAATCTAGTCAGTTGCCCACGTTGCTAATTCTCTGTGATCTTGTAGTTTACTCTGCAATCTCCTTCAGAAACCATCCCGGTGATGTTTCCTGGAATCCTAGGCCTGAAGAGCAAGTAGGGCTTCCTGGATTAGGGGTTAGCGCCTGCTACCAGAGATTCAGCTGAATTGTTTTCTCAGTAGTGACGATTGGAAATACTGAAACATCATCTGTTCCCTGTCTCTTTGTTTGCCTCTTGCCTATATCATAAGCTGACTGGCCAGAGCTAGGCCCACATATGTCTGCAAGGTGGCTGCTCAAAGTTGGGGAGTCATAAAGTCATTGTTGTTCAGTCATTTTTTAGTCATATCCAACTCTTCCTGACCCCTTTTGGGGTTTTCTTGGCAAAAATACTGGAGTGGTTTGCCATTTCCTTCTCCAGTTCATTTTATAGATGAGGAAACTGAGGCAAACAGGGTTAAGTGACTTGCCCATGATCACACAGCTAATAGGTGTCTGAAGCTGGATTTGAATTCAAGTCCTCCTGACTCAAGAGGCAGCTCTCTAACCACCGTGCCACCTAGATGTCCCTAAAGACAACTTTTAACATTCTTTTAAAAATTTTTTTGAGTTCCAAATTTTCTCCTTCCATCCTTCCTTCCCTTCCTCCTCCCTAAGATGATAAGCAATTTGATATAGGTTATATATGTGCAATCATGTAAAACCAATTTCCATATTAGTCATGTTGTGAAAGAAAAAACAGACTGAAAGGAAAAAACCATGAAAAAATAAAGAAAGTGAAAATAGTATGCTTTAATCAGCATTCAGAATCCATTGATTCTTTCTCTGGAGGTGGGTAACATTTTCCATCACTAGGTAGATTAAATGCTAAGTGCCTGGCGACACTTTCCTCTTTTCCATTTTTTCCTCATTTCCTCTCTTTTCCTTTGTATAGAGAAAAAGTAAATTGCACTACCATATTGCTGTCATCATCAACTACCTGGGTCACTGTATCTCTCTTGGAGCCCTCCTCATGGCCTTTGTCCTCTTCATGCACCTAAGGTAAGAAGATCCTCAAACCATCAATGGGAGTTATCAGGGACTTTGGAGACCATCCAAGCCAACACCTTCCTTTTACCAGTGAGATTTCAGCACAGAGACCTTAAATGACATGCCCAAAGTCACAAGGGTAGGAAGTGTCAGAGGAAGGATTTGAACTCATGTCTTCATGACTTTAAATTTAGTGCTTCCTGGTACTCCCCAATTAGGGCTAGAATTGACTAACATTCTATTCCTCCCACTCTGCTCCCATCAATATATCTAGGTACAATTAGGTTAGAAAGTGTATCAAATCTTAAAGGAGAAGCAAATCCCTCAAAAGTGTCCTAAATGAAGTGAGGGGTGGGTGGGATGTGAATCAATCTCCTTCACTTTAGCGAAGTGGATGAGGGTGGGGAGAAATAGGTTGATTAAATGTATTTTAACTTTAGATTTTTCTCTGATAATAATAATAATGATAGATGCTATATAGCTGATAATAATAGATGCTTTGTAAATGCTAACTATTATTAATGACAGCAACAATAATAATAACTAATACATATGGTGATTTAATGTTTACCAAGTGTTTTACATATTATCTTATTTGATCCTCACAACAACCCGTAAGGTAAGAGTGATTATTATCCCTATTTGACAAATGGGGAAATGAAGGCTAAGAGTTTTTGCCCATGGTCACATAGCTAGTAAGTATCTAAAGGAGGATTTGAACTCAGGACTTCCTGACTCTTAAATCTTGTATTCTATCTATTTTGCCACCTAACTGCCTCACTCTGCTAAATCTCTTCTCTTTACCAACTCTTTGTTTCTCTTTTTAACTGTTCAGCCGCCATTATGGAGTGTGAGAAGTGATATAGGGGCAGTAACACACCAGGCTCTAATTCACTACTCCCAAGGGATGAGATGGCTCTGCTTCACTCTCACCCACCCCAGAGAGCCCTCCATCTGCTCTGCCCCCCTATCTATACAACCAGGGCCAAGTTGGTGGGTCAGAATGAGAACCCCCTAGCTAGGAGCCGACTGCTGGCAGGGCCTTCAGCAGGTTGGCAACAGCACCCCTCAGACGTGTGTGTGGCAGCAGCAGTGCCTGTTGGCAGAGATGGAGGCCTCAGTGCCAGACATTTCTGTGCCAAGCCCCAGTAAGTACCACATTGCTATGGAATGGTATGAAGAAGGATGTGAGAACTGTCACTCAGAGCTAAGGCAGATGCTTCTGGTGAGGGGGAGCAGGGCCTCCTGCCTCCAGATGACCCTAGGAACCAATAACTATTGTTTGCCCTTAATCCCAAGGAACCAGCCAGCTCTGGTGCAGATGAGTCAATGGGGGTGGGGGTTAGGAAAGCCGGGTTCCCACATGTCTGGCACTGCCAACTTCTCTACATTGACATCTTATTTGAGAAGCTAAGGACAACAGCTACCGTGGCTAAATTGGGAGCTGGGAATGGGCAATGATCAAAGAGACTTGTCTTTAGGGTTCTTTATCCTGTCCCAGTAGGTTTTCCACCTTCTGGTCATTCATAGCCCTAATGGGTCCCTCCCCATAGAACTGCTTCCTCCCCAGTCCCAACTCACACTTCTTCAGAATGAATATTGGCTGTTCTCCAGTTCACAGACTCCTAATACTCCAGAAATGGAAGAGTTTATAATTCTGGTCCTTCCTTTTTAAAGCAGAGGTGTCAAACTTATGATGCCCAACACTCCTGAGTGCAACCCAAACCAGATTAAAGTGTAATTGGGAAATGGTTAACAAAATAAGTAAAAATTCAATAAAATGTAGATATCGCACAACTAAGTCAATATACAGCCCACGGGAATCTGTATGTATAGATTAGTGGCCCAGGTTTCTATTTGAGTTTGACACCACCGTTTGGGAGAAAGAAACTAAGATCCAGAGAGGGGAAATGATTTGTTCTAATCTTACCCCAGTGTACCTGAAAGGACAGGGTTCATTGTCGAATATTACATTATTATTGTGATATTACATAATTGCCTACACATATTGATAATACATAATTGCCTAATATCACATTACCTATGTGATATTAGGCAAATTATTCCCCATCTCTGGGCCTCAGTTTTCATATCTGTAAAATAAAGGTATTGGACTAGATCAGGCATTCTTAATTAGGGGCCCAAGAACTTGAATGGGAAAATATATTACATCTTTATTTCAATATAGTTTGCTTTCTTTGTAATTCTATGTATTTTATTTGATGCACTTAAAAACATTTTTCTGAAAAGGGGTCCATTGGATTCACCAGCCTATCAAAGGAGTCCATGATACAAAAAAAAAATTAAGAACCCCTAAACTAAATGGTGGCCCAGTGGATAGAGCACCGGACCTGGAGTCAGGAAGACTCATCTCCCTGAGTTCAAATCTAGCCTCAAACACTTACTAGCTGTGTGACCCTGGGCAAGTGTTTGCCTCAGTTTCTTTATCTGTAAAATGAGCTAGAAAAGAAAAATGACAAACCACTCCAGTACCTTTGCCAAGAAAACCCCAAATGGGGTCACAGAGAGTTGAATACAACTGAACGACAACAAAATTTCTGTTAGTTGTCTGTCTATTTTGAATACCAAACCCTTATCAGTGATATTTGGTTTTTCTCAGTCAACTGCTTCCAAGGTACTTAAATTTTTTTTTTATTCAAAAATTTTAATTCAGCACATGTTGAGTACTCAATGTTGTGCTTGGGTAGTGTTGGAAGAACAAGAGAATTATGAGATGTGATCTCTGCCCTCAAGCTGTTTATTATCTAGCTAACCCCTATCAGCTGATATCCCAGTTCTGCCACTTCTCTTAGGTGATGGTCATCTGAAACAAGTGCCCACAACTTTGCCCCACCCATCCCTATCACCAGGAAGATCCCCCTGGGCACAGGGATCTAGGGCAACAGGAGATAGATTTGGTGAAGGGGATGAGGTGGCTGGAGGAAAAAGGAGAGGGAACAAGCATCTCCCTGCTCTATCTAGTCTCCAACAAGTATTTATTTAGTGCCTACTGTGTACAAGGCTCTGTGCTGGGGATATGAAGACCAAAAAAGAACAGCAATGCCTGCCCTACGATGGGGAGGGTTGAAGGGCTGAGCTGGGCCAGGACTAGGATTGGTCAGGTCAGAGAGGGGTTCACTGCCTTCTCTGACTGACTGGTATACTTTTTGCCCTCTTCTACCTTCTTATCTTGCTTTCTATCTCCCCTTCCCCCTCTCTACCCAAACAAAGGAGTATCCGGTGTCTTCGAAACATCATTCACTGGAACCTCATCTCTGCCTTCATCCTACGCAATGCTACCTGGTTTGTGGTGCAGCTCACCATGAGCCCTGAAGTGCATCAGAGTAATGTGGTATGTATATTCTGGCCAGGACACAGTCCAGGCCTGGGAGCTGGGGCCTGCTATGAGGTGGGAGAAGCGGACTAGAGGGAAAGGACTAGAAGCAGGGGACAAAGATAGATGCCCTCCAGGGGGAATAAAGTGGGGCAGACATTTGACCCACAAAAACAGATGTCTTTTCTTTTGCAGAGAGCCATAGAAACTTAATCTTTCTCCTAGTGCAAGAATCCCTTAAGCAGCAGCCCTGACAAGTGGTCACAAATTGGGTCCAAGCCTTGGCTGTCCAAAATTGGATCAGACCCAGAGTCTTCCTCCTTCCTCATTTCCCTATTCCTCCCTGCAGCTGAGGCCATTTGGGTGGACTGAACCCAGAAGAGAGATTTTGGGGAGCTGATGAGTATTCCCCAAGTCTCACTCAATGGAAGAGCAGAGGTTTTGTTATTGACTCCCTTATCCCTGGGGATGAAGAATGTCCCATTCCCCCTCCCTCTAAATGCCCCCTGGGAGCCAAGGCTGTTTTTTGCCCTTCTTTCTGAGGGACCTGCTGGCTCTGGTGTGGAGGAATCAATGGTGGGGATGGAGCAGGACAAAGGCCCAGTTCCTTATGTCCCTGCTATCACCAACTTTCCTCCACCAATAATCCTATTTAGGAAGCTAAGGCTAGTAGACACAGAGGTAGAATGAAGGACTGGGGAAGGACAATGATAAAAGCTGCTTCTAACTCTCTTGCCTCTAATCTCTGGTTGCCTTATCCCCTATGTCTTCTCTGTTGTGTAGGCCTGGTGCCGGCTGGTGACAGCTGCTTACAATTATTTTCATGTTACCAACTTCTTCTGGATGTTTGGAGAAGGTTGCTACCTACACACAGCCATCGTGCTCACCTACTCTACTGACAAGCTCCGAAAGTGGATGTTCATCTGTATTGGCTGGTGTGAGTGTGGTAGCCGAGAATCGCGTCTCACTGGCCCCTGGGCACAGTGCCCACTAGCTCCCATCCTCCCTTCCCACCACCACACACACCCATACACACTCATACCCATGGATGAGGTGGGTGGAGAAGGAGAATGGGGAGAGGATAGCTGACGCTGCCCTCTGGAGTTTCTCCGTTGAGATGATTCCTCTCATCTTCATGTGGCTCTCTCTGTACCAAGGCTTCCCATTCCTCTTCTCCAGCTAGAAATAAGGCCCATTTGGAGAACCCTGAAGGACAGTAACTGGGAAAGAAGAGTGTTAACCTAGATGGGACACTTCAGAGGGATGTAGGATACAGTGGGGCACTTAACCTATTTGATGGAGTTGAGAGCAAGCAGTCACTTCAATCCCTGGACACCCTACCATATTCCTGGCATCCAAACAAATTCATCAAACTAATTTAAGACCTAGTGTGTGCTGAGCAAGAACCATGATATGCCTGGATCCCCTTGTCCTGTTTACAGACAAAGGGCTGGATTGCATGGATTTCATCAAATCCCAAGACCCACAACTAATGATTTTAAGATTCTTAGAATCAAGATGGGTGATTCCTAACTGAATGTCCTAAAATGGGTAACTGTAAGACAGAAGGGCTGGATCCTACTTTGGTACTGACCCTGTCTCCTCTATAGGTGTGCCTTTCCCCATCATCGTGGCCTGGGCCATTGGGAAACTGTACTATGACAATGAAAAGTAAGTAGGTACCCTATCTTTAGCTTTCTTCTCTCTTCTCTCCTCCATTTATCATTAATGGTCTAGAACAAAGGTATCATCTTTAGGAAGGCACCAAAGTACAATGAGCAGAGATCCCTTCTTCTTCCCCCCACCAGTCACGCCAATCACAAAAGTATATGGGGGTGGGGATGGGGAAGTATATTTTACTTGAGTCTAGTCAAAGAAAAAGTGATGAGATTTCTGAACTAAAGCGTGACACCAAGGGGAAACTCTAGCCTAAAGTCACAATACCTGAATTCTGTTCCCCCCCACACTAATCATCTAGGTTACCTTGGGCAAGTCACTTCCCTTTCCTAAGTCTCAGTTGTCTCACCTGTAAATGTGTATGTGAGTGGAAAGGGGTTGGATCAGGTTTTCAGGCATGCTGAGAAGCTTGATGTCCAAAACAAGGAAGATAACAGTCCTACTGTATTCTGCTCTGGTCAGACCATGTCTAGAATGTTGAGTTCGTTTCAGGGTACCACCTTTTAGGAAGGATAGTGATGAACAAATTCAATGGGAAGAGGACAAGCCAGATGGTAAGAGAACAGAGAAGCAAGCCATTTGAGCGTGGGCTCTTAACCTAGGGTCTGTAAACTTGTTTTTTAAAAAATATTTTATATCTGTGTTTCAATCTAATTATTTTCCTATGTAATTCTATGTGTCTGATTTTAGGCACTTAAAAAACCTTATTCTGAGTAGAGGCATAGGATTCATCAGACTGCCGAAAGGAGTCCATGACATACGCAAAAAAAACCAAGAACCTTGACTTAGAGGCTAGTTGATGTAACTGGAGATGTTTAGCCTGGGTATAAGAAGGAAGATTTAGTATGAGACAGTTTAGATGTTCTCAGATATTTAAAGGGTTGTTATAAGGAAGAGGCATGAGATATATTGGTCCCAATAGTGATCTCTTGAAGTGATGGGAGAAAGGTGGAGAGGGGCAGGTTTTGGCTTTGATGTAAGAAAAAACTTCCTGACAATCAGAGCTTCCCCAAAGTAAATGGGCTATCCCGGGATGTGGTGAATTTCCCCTTATTAAAGTACTCCAAGCAACAGCCAGATGACCCCTTTCACAGACAGGATTCCCCCTTTCTATTGAAGGTTGGATTAAATTAACAATCTTTGAGGTCCCTTCTATTGCTCTGTGACTGGAAAAGGGAGAGATAAGAGGCAAGAAGACTCAGTTAGGAGACTGTTATAATAATCCAGGCAAGGTGAGATGAGTCTGAATTAGAAATATTTTAATGGGAGTAAAGAGGCGGGGGTGAGATTTAAGAGATATTAGGATGATAAAAATTAACAGTAGTTGGCAACCAAGTGGATTTGAGGGAAGGGCCTTATATGGCCTTGGGTAAATCACTTAACCTTTCTGTGCCTTAGTTTCCCCTATGTAAAATGAGGGGGTTAGACTGTGTGACTTTCCAGCCATAGATCTATTACCTATTATCCTGAGTCAGAAATCATTTCACTTTGTTCCAGATTAACAGAACACAGGTGATGTGTGCTGACTGACATGGGGCTGACTCTCAGTACTGAGAATCAGAATCTCTGGGTTCTCAGGGCTCTGCTCTGAGCCTGGGAAAGATGTGCTCCTATGAATGCATACAGATGCCTTTTTCCAGTGCTCCCAACTCACACAGCTCCACCTGCCAACCCCTTAAACCCGACTGTCCACCTAAACCCTGCCATCACAAGACTGTTTCCTTGCTCTCTTGTTCTCAGAGGACCATGACGATGATATTTTAACTTGCTAGTGAACCGGATACGTGAGGCAGAGCTGCGCAAAGTTGTCAGCCTCACTTTCAGTTCCTCTACTCCAAGGTTCAGAATTCCCGTCTAAAGAATGGGCCCAATCACCTTTATGAGCTCAGGAAGAGGCTATTTCAGAATGTAGCAAAGCTCTTCTAAGGCAGCAGTGGTGAATGAGAAGACCACTGAGCTAGGCATAAAGAGATACAGATTCTAATCACTATCCTCCCACCCACTGGTTGCATGACCCTGAACAAATCACTTCCCCTAACTGGGATTCAGTTTCCACCTCCATAAAATGAGGAGGTTAGACTAAATGGCCTCTAAGGTATCTTTCAGTACTCACATTTCATGGTTCTGTTCCAAGAAAGACCTTACTCTGCTTCATCTCCCTAGAGAAAAGAAGAAGGAATGATCACAGACACTAATTGGGGTCAAGAACAGAGGTTTGACAACTTTGATAGACTTAGCTCTTCTCAGCAATGCAAAGATCTAAGACAATTCCAAAGGACTCATGATGGAAAATGCTATCCATATCCAGAGAAAGAACTATGGAGTCTGAATGCAGATTGCAACATACCATTTTTCCTTTTTTTGTTTCTTTTTTTCTTTCTCATGGTTTTTCCCTTTGGTTCTAATTCTTCTTTACAACATGGCTAATGTGGAAATATGTTTAATGTGATTGTACATGCACGGCCTATATCAGATTGCACACCATCTTGGGGAGGGTGCAGGGGAAGGAGAGGGAGAAAATTTAAAACTCAGAATTCTATAAAAGTAAATGTTGAAAACTAAAAAAAAAAGAATAGAGGTTTAAAAGATTTAGATTGTAATGAATGAGTTAGCAAACCATCATGGTCCTCTTTGGACAAGTTATCCTGTATAAAAGATGCCGAGCTGTCTGGATGGGATGTAAGACCTTCTATGGAGTCTAAGATATGGAGAAGATCAATCTCCAGAGGGGACCTGTGATCCTGAGAATGAAGCTGTATGTCCCACCTGTCCTTTGAAAAATCCAACTTAATAATCATTCACATTTATCACACGCTTTAGGGTTTACAAGACACACTCTTCACAACAAACCTGTGAAGGGGTCCTGGAAGTATTATCATCTCCGTTTGAGGATTCTATTGCTTACAGACGTTGTGACTCCCAAAGCCACATGTTAGAGCAAGGCAATCTCCTAACTTCATGTCTTCTTCCCGCTATTCCATGTTGGCCCCATGTTAGCAATTTCACATCATAAGTTAGGATACAGAGGTCCAGAAATAGCAGCTGATTACCCAGTTAGTCGTTTGCTTAAATTGTTAATGCAACATAGTCCTCTACAGAGGCAGCATTGGTTGTACTGCCCTTAGAGTTGAGTAAGACTTGGGTTCAGATCCTGCCTCTAGCACTTATTAGTTGTGTGACCACAAGCAAGTCACTGAACCTATCTGAGCCTTGATTTCCTCAACTGTGAAATGGGGTTAATAATGCTTGCCCAAACTACCACACAGGGGTGTTGTGAAGATGAAATGAGATGATATGTATAACGTGTTCTGTAAATTCAGATCTTATTACTTTCAACAGCCCCCTCAGTTCCAGGACCTCTACCTTCCTCTCTTTCTTAGGAGTGTGCGTGATATGTGCCTATCATTTTATGTGTATGCGTGTTGTTTGTGTGGCTTATTTCTGTGTGTCTATGTGCACACAGGCACTGTGTGGGTAGGCATGTGCGCATGGATATGTCTAAGCTTGCATGAGTGCACAGGTCAAGACTATATGAGTCACTTTTACTTTCTTATGCTTTCAGTATATACAGCAGACTAAATAGCAAAATCTATTTTGAAGTGGACCTAGTTTTATTGTTAGAGTAAAAGGCTGGTGTGTGTGTGCAATATCTCTGTGTAAGCACGGGTGTGTGTGTGTGTGTGTGTGTGTGTGTATCTCACAACCCTGTAGGGATACGTGTACCCACAAGCATAGGCTTCCCCCAGCTCTGGACTGGCAAATATGGCCCACGCTTCCTGTTATCTCAGCCGTCAGCCCCTCCCCCCATTCCTTTCCTTCTTCACTCTCCCCAAAGAGGCTGCCTGCCTGGGAGATGGAGACACCTCGACTGCATTGGGAAAGACAAGGGATCTGAATATGTTCCATATTTATCAGGGTGACTCCTGCCTGACTCAGAGGCAGCCGGTTGATTTCTACATCTCGCACATTTCCTGGGAGAGCAAGCTCCATTATATCCCAGCTGGAAAGGCAAGGAGCCTGGCTTGGCTGGAGGGGGGGGGGGTGGAGGCAGAACAACTTGAGTTTGGATGTCTGAGGAATACCTACCCAGTAACACTGCCTCCTTCCCCTCCCCCTCCCCTCTGCCTGAGCCTCCTCGGCCTCAGGACTAAGGGCTAATCCTACCCCAGTTAATTGGAATAGCATCAAAATCTACCCTGAATGCTTGCTTCTTTCCCACATCTAGATTACACTAGAATGAATAAATGATACGAGGCAGCTCTGATTTTCTCAGTGGAATAGGAGTTCCTAACCTGGGGTCCATGAATAGATTTCAGGGGATCTGTGAACTTGAATGGGAAAAAGATACATGTTTATTTTCACTAACCTCCAACTGAAATTTGGCATTTTCTTTGATTATTTAAAAATATTATTCTAAGGAGTCCCTAGAGACTACCATAGGGGTCTGTGACACAAAAAAAGGTTAAAACTTCCCTGCAATCTGGAAGGTTGGTAGTCATCTTACAGATGAGATAACTGAGGCTTTAGTTGAAGATTTTCAGTTGAGGTTGAGAAGCTTGTCCCTTTGGCAGAGCTGGGACAAGGTCAGCTGTGCAAATTGTCTCCTCCCCTTTTCCTCCTCCCTAGACTCCTAAGTCTCATGTAGGTCAGAGGCTGAGGTCCTCGACACGTTGTATCTCCTCCTAACCAAGACTTATGGTCTTCCAGGTGTTGGTTTGGAAAGAGGGCTGGAGTATACACCGACTACATCTACCAGGGCCCCATGATTCTGGTCCTACTGGTAAGAACTTACTAGGAATATAATTTGTTTGGGATAATCGGGTCAGCTGTCTCAGGAGTGGCACAAAATGGCACACTGAGCAGACTAGGAACCTTGAGGAAGCCTTCTGGTGATGTGGGTGCTGAGTCTACATGGGACAGGCATCAGGCAGGCCTGGGAGTAGAACAGGAGCCAGGGTGTTTGTCTCTGCTTGGGGAGTCAATAGTAGTCTGAAACCCAGTCTATTTTCTGCACTCCACTGCCCTCGTGCCCAAATTTAAACCACCTGTCTAAGATCAGGAAGCTGAGTCTTTTTCATCCTCCTCTCATAAAATAGGATAGTCAGTATCCCTCCATCCTACTTTGGGTGTGGTGGTCATCTCACTGAAGCACCAAATCCTGAGCACTAGGTCCCTGAGAGATGCCAATGGCCCCCGAAGGGAGAGCAAGAAGCCTTTGGGGAGAAGCCATGGCCAGCCCTTAGCTCTACTGACTCTGCTCTATTTCAGATCAACTTCATCTTCCTCTTCAATATTGTCCGTATCCTCATGACTAAGCTCCGGGCCTCCACCACGTCAGAGACCATTCAATATAGGTGACTGCTTTCTTAGCACCTCCAGAGTTTCATGCTATCAAACCTCTTACCAAGATTCCCATCTTGAGATGCTCCTCCCCCACAAATCCCAAGATCCCCTTCCACCTGCTCTGAGATCTCCTAAGTAAAGATTCCCTCACCTCCAACCTGCCACTGGTTATTGTCTCCAATGACCTCCAACAGGTCCTGTAGGAGGGTTCTGCTGGGATGCAAATGAGGCTTCTATCCACAAACCCCTGATTTCCTATCCCCCATTTTTTCCTCTCCCTTTAGGAAAGCTGTGAAAGCCACCCTTGTGCTGTTGCCTCTTCTGGGTATCACATACATGTTGTTCTTTGTAAACCCTGGGGAGGATGAGATCTCTCGAGTTGTCTTCATCTACTTCAACTCCTTCCTGGAGTCCTTCCAGGTACCACTCTCTTCCCCAGCCTTCCTAATTTGATGGAGGTGGGAAGAGAAAGCATGGGGGTTGGCGACTGCTCTTCTTTTTGTATAGCAGGCAGCCCATCTGTTAACAAAATTTCATATTGTTTGAGGACTGCTATGGCTCCCACCATTGGGATGGTACCAGAGAAGGAGGGAGTAGTGTCCCTGCCTTCCTATAGCTTATGATGCAGCTGTGGAATTATGTTGTTGTTGTTATTTGTCCTTCATTCTCGAAGAGGACCGTGAGATCAGGAATGTGATGCCATGACTTGCAAGTGAATTGGATTTAAGTGAGATGGGGCTATGCAAGGTCACCAGCCTTATTCTCTCCTCTGGAGCCATCTGGGTCCAATGGCAAGATATAGATCAGGATGACTGGAGATGGCCCCATATGGAATAATGAGAGAAGCAGGGGACTAGTAATCCTAGGATCATAGAGTCAGAATTGGAAGGGACCTTTAGAAGTCAGTGAGTCCAGCCCCATTTATTTTATAGATGAAAAGACTATAAGTCAAGTGCCTTGGCCTAGGTCACTCAGGTAGTAAGCTGACGTTGGAACTCAGGTTTTCTAATTTCAAATATCTCTCTCAAAAAGGAAATCAGAGTTGAAGTATAAGCCCAGGCATTATTAACCATTTGACTTTGGATAGGTCCCTTACACTCTCTCCGCCTCAGTTTTCTTATGGGTAAAATAAGGGAATTGGGTTATTAGGTTTCTAAGGTCAACTCTGACATGTGATCAAGGATGGACAAAGTGAAATCAATGAAGGAATGAAAAAAAGAATTTATTAAGCATTTCTTATTATACACCAACCAAGCGGCTAGGTGGTACAATGGATAGAGCACTGGGCTTGGAATCAGGAAGACTCATCTTCCTGAGTTCAAATCTGACCTCAGACACTTACTAGCTGTGTGACCCTAGACAAGTCTCTTAATCCAGTTTGCCTCAGTTTCCTCATCTATAAAATGACCTGGAGAAGGAAATGGCAAACCACTCTAGTATCTTTGTCAAGAAAACCCCAAATGGGGTCATGATGAGTCAGATATGACTCCACAACAACAACAACAACAACAACAACAACAACAACAACATTATGTGCCAGGGACTGTACTAAGCCCTGGAAATGCAAGGGGTTTATAATCTAATAGAGAGAGACAACACATACAGGAGAATGATGGTCAGGGGAGGGAGTGTTCTGCTCTGGTGAACCACAGGGTTGGTGAGTGGGTCCATACGGCAGTTAATTGACATGCCCTTTCCAGAAGCAATAACAGTGCTAAATTAGTCAATATTCCTGGATTGTTACATAGAAAGGGGAGGGAATATACTGATGCTACTGAAGAATAATTGGTAAGACGACCAGGCAGTTGGCTCTATAGGACGTGAGGCGTGGTCTGGTATGGGGCCAGCTGTAGTGGGCTAAGTGAGTTTGCACTCACTCATCAATTAAGACAGCTGAACCCCAGGGCAGTAGTTCATCCAGATATTAGGGGGATGGCTTCTGGAGGACCAGTCTAGAGATGGCAAGCAACAGCAAGTTACTGACTAGTACAAGAAACGCGGACAAGCAGCAGTGACACAAGGAGCTGCCAGTGGAGGGTATGGTTACTCAGAGAAGGCCTTCAGAAGTGAGTTGAATGCTAGCTAATTTAGGAAGGAGATGATGTATGTGCAAAGAACAGAGAGGGAGTTTGGGTGGCCAAGGTCAAAGCTGGAGAGATGGAATGAGCAAAGCTTTCTGAGTAAGGGCAGGCCACCATGCTACCCCCTATTCTGAATAATATGGCCTTATCCTTCCTCCCACCAGGGTTTCTTCGTATCTGTCTTCTACTGTTTCCTCAACAGTGAGGTAAGGAGTGTACCTTCCAAATGAAAGAAACTTTTGACATTATTGAGAATTGGGCTTTCTACTTGACTGGTTGTGGGGTGACAGGATGGAATATTAGGGCCACAAATCATACATAATAGCCTCCCTGTGTTTTCCCCTTCCTCCTCCTATGTCTGTGTATAAAATTATTTTTGGAGGAGTGAGGTGGCTGGGGACCTGCTTCTAGCTCCTCCACCAAGGTGAAGGTATTGGATGTGAATCTTGGGGGTTCCTGCTTTCCCCTTACCAATATTTGCCCAATGGGTCTGCTCAACAATTCCTTTGCACCTTCCTTCTCAAGTGTCTGGAGGACTGCTCAGAGGGTTGGAAGCCATGAATTTGATGTTTCATCAGTGAAACTAGGTCTTGGTTTCCATAGCTGGGAAAAATAGAAAAATGATGGGATCCAGAAAGAGTGGACAGCCCAGTCTGTCTCTAGGATTTATGAAGCAACTCCCTTCCTACCATAATCTTAATACCCTCCATTCTTTGCTTACAGGTCCGCTCAGCTGTCCGGAAGAGGTGGCATCGGTGGCAAGACAAACATTCAATCCGTGCCCGAGTGGCTCGGGCCATGTCCATCCCTACGTCCCCTACCCGAGTCAGTTTCCATAGCATCAAGCAGTCAACAGCTCTCTGAATGGAATGGAGAACACATTCCGTTGTTGGAAGGGGACACCAGAAGGGACAGACCCTAGAATCTAACTTTGATTATTGGGAGGAACACGTCATTCAGTATGCTCTCACCACTGTTCCTCACACCTGACTCTTCCCAATCTGTGCAGGAAAACCATTTCCTCCTCAAACTTTGGTATACTCCAGCACTTGCTTGCCCAGAGCAGCCATAAAAGCATAGGAAGTATTGGACCCATGAGACCCAGACAGAGATGGGAAACTGTGATGATGAGTATATAAGAGATGGAGGGGAAAGCAGGGTCTTCAAGAAGACCCTGGGACTCTGAAGGCTGCTGAGTCTCAGACCTAATTTGCTCTTCTGTGCTCCCTGTCTGCTCTTTGGACAGGCCTACCCAAGGGACAGGATGGAAGATTAAGAGCACATGGATAATGAAAACTAGTGACCTATATTGTCATCATGGAGCACAATGTAGCCATCCAACTAGAAACCACAGGATTGGTTGGTTGCCATCATCAGCCTTAGAGATGTCACCAGTTGGAATTAGAGCATCTTCATGAATTTCTTCATGAAAACCATTCTGACATCATCCTAAGGACACATGTGGAAACTGATATTGTCATCAGAATTCCTGGCAATGATTATATATTTGTTTGTGGTGATGTCACAGCTACATCATTGGAAAGTCCAGTGATGCTGTTATGAACCATGGCCACATCATCAGGACTCATTATGACATCAGCAAAAAGAGACAATGTCACTGAAAACCATGACATCCCATCAAGAATCTAGGCACTCCTCCCTCACAGAAATGACTTTGCCATTGTTCCTTGCCCATGGCTCACTTTTCTCTGGCTCACTATAACAAGAGGGGCAGGTGCCTTATGAGTGGTACTACCCTTCCCTAAACGGGGAAGGAGAGACTGACTATTTTCTGCCTGAGGGCTCTGCTACCCCTGAAATCTATTATTGTAGGGATCATTTCTCTACAAAGAGTAGAGTAACAAAATGACTCACTCCCTGATACATGGTCCTGGGTCCATTGCTACTCAAACCTCTTTTTTAAAAGTTGTTTTGTAGGCTTGTATTGTGAAACTGGGGAAGTAGCTGGGGTGTCAAGACTACTAGTTCTACTTCTGGGTTCAACATAGAGATCTTATGCTGTTGACATTTTCTAAGGGTAGGAGGAAAGGCAAGGGATAGGGGCTAAGGAAGGAGGAGAGAAAGGATCCTAAATCACAATGGGCTGAGTCAAAGAGGGTATGCCTGTGGGTATGGGGTGTGTGGGCTTGGGGTGTGTGTGTGTGTGTGTGTGTGTGTGTGTGTGCGTGTCATACACACACACACACACACACACACACATACACAGAAGAGTATTTTGGAATCTATAACCCTGGTCAGGTTAGGAAAGAAAAGGGAGTTGCCCTGAATAGTCTCTGTCAGGAATTGAGGGGGTCAGCCTGGGAAAGGTGGCTGGAGCCAGAGAAGATATGGGTGCATATGTTGGGGCTAAGAATTGGGGTTCCCCTTGAAAGCGGAAACAAATAAAGTTTTAACATATAACCAGGGGGGGGAGGGAGCAGGGCCTGGAGAGGCTAGTGAGGGGCATTTGAAGGAGGA
Organism: Vombatus ursinus; assembly: GCF_900497805.2. NCBI lineage: Eukaryota > Metazoa > Chordata > Mammalia > Diprotodontia > Vombatidae > Vombatus > Vombatus ursinus. The sequence continues at coordinate 9,671,603 of NW_020954579.1, forward strand.
GAGACACATCAGAGAAAGAACATTGAAACTCAGCCTGTCCCACCCACTCCATAAGGTCTAACCACTGTAACTACAGGGGAGGGATGTAGTAAGGCCAAAAGAGTAGGTGGAACATGTGGGAGGCATGTGTGTGGGAAGAAGAAAAGTGATGAGAGAACCTCTTACTCAATCTGGGGCAGAGGGCTTCACAGAAATATGATGGAAGAAAATGAGAAGCAGGATAATGGGTCCCTGCTGACAAAGGAGGAACATGAAATGACTAATGAGTCTCAAACGGCCACGGCAATAAAATAATTCTCAACTTTGCCTTCCACCAAAGGAAGGAGCTGGGAAATTTAGAAAATTAGGTTTTTGTTGAGGGAAGGAGGGGGGAGAGAAGTGGAGGGAGGGAGGCAAAGGAGAAGGGAAGAGAAAGGGAAAGAGAATGTGAGAATGGGAGAAAAACTGTTCAGAAATCTGCTTTGCCTAGTCAGGCAGAGAAAGGAGGCTTGGATTCCAAAGCAGGGAAATCCCCTACCTTCAGGGCCCCAGAGTCCTGGATAATGGTCTTGAATTCCTAATGGCAGACTGGGAATCTCATCCTATGGGAACTAATCAATAAGGAGTTTGTCAAAAAAAAAATGCACTTATTAAGCACTTTCTGTGTGCCTGACACTACGTTAAGTGTTGGAGATACGAATGAAAACATAACAGTCCCTGCCCTTGATGAACTCACATTTTAAAGGAAAAAAAGAGTTAGAGGCTGTCACAGCAGACAGGCTAAGGAAGCAGTTGCATATTGGCTCCTGAATGGGGTCCTCCACTGCCAACTGGACTGACAGTGTCTTTTAAAAGCATTTATTGAGCCCAGCCCTGTCCAAGGTGCTGGGATGTGGGGTGGAACAGGGGATAAATGAAATAAAATGAACTAAAAACAATTTCTTGCCTCCAAGAGCTCCCAGCCATTTTGGGTACAAAAGTTTAGGTAGACGGGTTTGTTGGCTCAAGTGAGGTCATGAATGCAAAATGCTTTGTAAATCTTAAAACTCTATATCAGTGTTAGCCATTGTTAGTAGGTAAAATCCACAAACAAGGGACAACTTGCAAAAGTTAAGGTGGTTGGGCAATGGATCTGAGTCCCTGGGATATGGATAACTGTCACTGGAAGTGGTAGATGAGAGTTAAAGCTGGGAGGGGCCTTCCAGGCCATCTAGCCCTACTTCTCGCTTTACACATGAGGAGACCTAAAGCCCAGAGAAGGGAAGAGGTTTGCCCCAGGACATGACAGAGTCAGGATCCAGACCTATGTCCTCTGACTCCAAACCCCATGTTCTTCCCACTGTACATTGATTCTTCCTAAAACCTGATGAGATGACTGCCTTTCAGGATTCCTACAAGAAGACTGAATGATTAAGGACCCCTCTGGTTTTTAAGAGTCTGTCAGTAAAAGTGCAAGGCATTACAAATACACCTGGAGGCAGCTAGTTGGGCACAGTGGATAGAATCCTGGACCTGGAGTCAGGAAGACCCAAGTTAAAATCCTGCCTCAGACATATACTAGCTGTGTGACCTTGGGCAAGTCACTTAACTTTTATTTGCTTTGGTTTCCTCATCTTTAAAATGGGGACAATAACAGTACCTGTCTCCCAGGATTGTTGTGAGGATTAAAGGAGATAATATTTGTAAAGCATTTTGCAAACTTTAAAGCACTATAAAAATGCTATCTATTATTGTTGTTGTTTATATCATTGTTGTTGTTTATATCGTTGTTGTTGCTGTTATTACAGAACAATATACTTTCACACTGTACTGGTAAATGTTGAGGTGACTCTTATGTAAAGGAAGGCTTGAACAGAGATCCATTCTGGCTTGAAGGAGAAGATGGCTATGGATTAATGTGAAGGAGAGACAAGCATTCTGCGGGTGATTGTGTTAGCCTGGCCTTTTTAGATTACTCTGACTTGCTACATGAAGAGGTGGGAGAAAAGAGTGAGAAAAGAAGGAGGAGGAGGAAAAAGGAGGGGGTGAAGAAAGAAGGGGTAGAATGTTCAAATTCCATCTCTGATGATTACTACCTGTGTGACTTTGGGCAATCACTTCTTGGGCTATCTGAAGTGATGGGGCCTTTGAGCTCTATATCTGTGATATCTGTTATTCTATACTCAATTCTGAATCATGTAGATAAGGGTGCAAGTAGAGTGACTGTTATCCAAGGTCTTGGAGAAAAAAAAAAACCAAATTCAGAATATACTACAGAGCTACCCCTGTCAATTAAAAACACCCAGAGCCTAAAGAAATGTACATTCCAAATGCCAGAGGCCAGACTTTAATTTTCTTACCATCCTTCTCCACCCCCCACCCCCAATCTGGGAATTGTCATGGTATAATGGAGGAATACAGGAAGACCCGGATTCAGGTCCTTCCTCTGGCATATACTGGCTGTGTGAACCTGAACAAGTCACCCTCTCAATGTTCTAGTCCAGAAAACTCTATGACAATAGGCTGTAGAGAAGGTACCAACCTGCATTGGTGAAGCGAGTTTCCTCACCTGCACTATACCAATGAAAACACAGGTCCATTCCCATGTCTGATGTCTTTTGCACGCTATCCTTGGCTGAGATAAATACCCTATGTATGATCCCAGAAGGTCTTTGTGTTGTTCAACCTTGATTGGGGGAAAGGAGGCAGGGGGAAGAGATAGAGAAGGCCAGGAGAGGGTTCAGTCTGTGTTGAGTGCATCAATATGAATACATACATGGTCCTCAAAGGGTTTTATGAGAAGAGAAAGGGAATTGGTGCCATTAATACTCCCCTTTGATTTTGTTTTTTTTTTCCCTTTGACCTTTCAGATTTGTCCCAACCTTAGGACTGGGAAGGTTGCAATTCATTGTTGTGTGCCTCTCTAAAGAAACTCTTCCCTCTAGTGCCTCTCCTCCTCTTCCTCCTCCTCTTCCTCCTCCTCCCCTTCTCCTTCCCCTTTTACCTGTCCCCTTTCATCTCTACTATTCTCTCCTTCCCACCAGTCCCCATATACCTCCACCTTACTCTCCAGCTTCTCCAAGTGGGCCAGCTCTCCACCTCCAGAGTAATGGACTAGACCATGCTCAGGAAAAAAAAAAATACAATACATTGCTTTGGATTTTCCACTTCAGTCCTTTGGTCCCAAGCAACACATGATAGATGATACTGGTTCTGTCCCCAGGCCTATGGGATGCTCAGCTGGAACATTGAGGGGTCTCCTTAGAAATACCTGAAGTGGCCTCTTCAGCTGCTATTGGTGTCTCGAGGTGGTATCTCAATACATGCTGGACTAAAGGGCATCTGGTTCTAGGAAATCAGGTCTTGGGGGATTGTGTCAAAAGAGTCAGATCACAAGGGATTGGGATGGGTGGGGTGAGAAGGGTTTAGGAGGGCTTGATTTGGGATTTAGTCAGTGATTTTTCTGGACAAAAGTAGCAATTGTCTCATAAAGAGGCAACCTCCAGCCAATTCTGGGAAAGCTTCAAGTACAGGCCAAGCAGAGACCAAATGTCCTCCAAAACACCAGCAGTACTTACTGCCCTTCCTCTATAGGGAAATAGAGTGGGTGGTGTGGAGACAAGTCGCATAGTTTCTGTCTTTCTCTGCCCCACCACTATACCTCCCATCAGCTGTGCCTGCCCCCACTGCCCTCATTGATTAATTAAGAGCTTTTAATTACCGAGCTAGGTTAATTGCAATGGCTAGATTCCCTCCTGGGGGCAGTATGAGCTGTTCTCTGGGTTCACAGAGATAATATGAAGTTGTACTATAGGTGAAGTCTCCTACTACTGAGACTCTTCCTTCTGTTATGCCTCAACTTCTCAACCTACCCCACAAACACGGTAGTTTCCCATCATAATCAGGAGAGCAACTTCCAGAGGTCATTTCCTCAAGGCTCCTGTTTTCAAATAGAAGTTCCAGAGACCACCACAACAAATGAGAATCTCTTCTTCAAAGGAAAAGCATATTACAGCATCCATTACATGCAAACCATTACAGAATATACTTTAAGCTCAAAATTGATATTTAACATGCATATTAAAGGTTATATCCTTCAAAAAAAAAAAGAAAGCAATGAGAGGAGATGCCTGTCGTCACTGTGGCCAAAGGGAGAATTCTTAACTGAACAAGGGACAGAGGCAATCATAAAAATTACATATTTTTGATAAGTGTTTGCACAAATAGCATCAATGACATTATCAAAAGAAACTGTCAAATGGGAAAAATATTTGCATCAAATATCACTGATAAAATATGATTTCCATATTTCCATAAATATTATTTCCAGATATAAGAACCTGACACATGGATAAGTGGCCAAAGGCTGTGAATAGTTTTCAAAATGAAGAATTACACACGGTAAATGGCATTAGAAAACATTCTCCAAATCAACATTAGGAAGAGAAATGCAAATTAAAATAATTCTGTGGTTCCACTCAACACCTTGAAAATTAGCAAAGATGACAAAAATCAAGAATGATTCATGTTGAAGAAGTTGTGGAAATGGAATGGAGTAAGTTTTTGTTAAGCACCTTCTCTAATGCCCAGACACTATGCTAAGCACTTTACAAATATTATCCCATTTGTGGAAATGCAGGAATGCTAATAGAGGGTTAAGAGAACTAGGAATTGATACCCCTCTTCTCTATACTAATTTGGAATTTCATAAGAAAAGTGATACAACAGTCCATAACCTTTGACCCAGCAATTCCAATACTAGGCAATACCCCCAAGGAAGATAATAGCTGAAATAAAAGGCCATACTAAACCAAAATATTCATAACAATCACACTCTGAGGCAGCAAAGAGCTGGAAACAAAGTGGGTGCCTGACTCTTGGGGAATGACTGAAAAAATCTGGCATCTGAATGTAACAGAAGATAATATTATACAGTAAGAAAGGACAAATACAAGAAATTCAGAGAAATATAAGAAAATCCATATAAACTGATGCAGAGTGAAATAACCAGAACCTAAAGAACAATATGTACAATGACCACAAAAATGTAAATAAAACAATAAAACAGTATAAAATAACAGTAAATAAAACAGTAAATAAACAGTAAAACAGTAAATAAACAGTAAAACAGTAAGTAAAACTGTAAAATAAAATTACTGAGCTAAACTCTCAATAATCAAAAAACACCAGTTATACTCCTGAGAATTTCTGACCTTATGGAAAAAAGTGAGAGATTACAGGGGCAGAAAATTGTACATAACGTTTGATGTGGTGACTGCTTTGGGTGTTTTTGCTGAATTGGTTTCCTTAATTAGATGAGAGTATTCAATTTAGAGGAGTTTCGTTGTTGTTGGGTTTTATTTTCCAGAAATGACTGTGATATAAATACACAAAAGACATAAATAAAACATTTTAAAGACATTGCTCACTACTCATCTACTGTCACCCCCTCCCTCACCCCAGGATCCCATCATATCCCTTAATTTCCTATTCTTATGTCTAATGACTTCCTTAAAGACACTTTTTTTAAACTAACCCTCTGGAAGGGAGGAAGGCCCCGAAGAGTGTGGGTTTGAAACAAAATGAGTTCCGATCAACTGAAGAATGGCTGGAAAACTATGGTACGTGAATGTAATGGAAGATTGTTGTGCTATATGTAAGAAATGACAAATATGAGGAATTCAAGAAATTGTGGGGGAAGCTGGGTGGCACAGTGGGTAGAGCACCAGCCCTGGAATCAGGAGGACCTGTGTTCAAATCTGCCTTCAGACACTTATTAGCTGTGTGACCCTGGGCAAGTCACTTAACCCTGATTGCCTCCAAAAAAAAAAATTGTGAGAAAACTTACATGAACTAATACATAAGAACCAAGAGAACAACATACACAAGTAGTTATAATAATGTAAATAAAAAGATCACTTAACAGGGGCAGCTGGGTGGAGCAGTGGATAGAGCTAGGTGGTGCAAGTGGAGCACCAGCCACAGAGTAAGGAAGACCTGAATTCAAATCCAGCCTCAGACACTTATTAGTTGTGACCTTGGACAAGTTGCTTAACCTCGATCTGCCTACCCCCCCAAATTTTTTTTAAAAACAAGCTAATGTAGGCGTGACTGGCAAACACCAAATCCCAGCAGACCCCAGGCCTGAGTCTAATATCAGCCCTCCACCCACTGCCTTCCCTTGACTCCATTTTCCTATTCCCCACCCAACTCTTAACATTGTCTCCTTCAACTCTTCCCCATCCTAGTCATAACTGACAACCTCCTAATGGGATTTTGCTTTGATAATCTGCCTTATGAAGAAGCAAACCCTGATTTAATATAAATAAAATCCCTTATATGTAATATATTTGTTGTTGTTCAGTTGTGTCCGACCCTTTGTGACCTCATTTGGGGTTTTCTTAGCAAAGATACCAGTGTGGTTTGCCATTTGCTTCTCCAGCTCATTTTATAGATGAGGAAACAGAGGCAAATAGGGTCAAGTGACTTGCCCAGGGTCACACAGTTAGTTAATGTCTGAGGCCGGATTTGAACTCAAGAAGATGAGTCTTCCTGACTCCAGGCCCAGCGCTCTATCCACAGCACTCTATCCACTAAATATACAACTATAACTGTATGCATATACATATACACATATATATAGAGAGAGACTTATATATATATATACACACACTATGTATAATTATATATACATATATAACATATTACATACAAGTTATAAATAACATATAATGTATATAACTAAAATCTCCTTGTAGGAGAGGAAAGGGACACTAGTGAGGTTTCTTAAATAATAGTTTATAAACAATAAAAGGTGAGGTTGGAAAGAGATATTAGGAGATAATGGAGCCCAGGTCTTTTTATACCTCGGAAAACAGGCCTAAAGAGAGCAAGTCATTTGTCTAAGATCACATAAATCTATAGATCCCCTTTCAACCCCAAAGCACTTTACTTCCATGAATAGCTGCTAGTTCCAAAAGTCCATTCCCTGGATCAGAGAAAAAGCAGGCCAGTTGCTCTGGCTCTCTGTATATAACACATCCATGCCTCAAGGGTCACATTAGAGATGTGAGTAGGGAATGTGCTGGTAAATGTTTAATAACCAACTCTCTTAAAAAATTATACCCAGGACACACTTTTAAGTTTAATTTGCATTGTTGACATTTACTATATCACTTTTAAAAGTTTAAACAATTAAAAAAAAAAACCAATCCCTGATTTGTAGCATTTGCCAATTTCTGAGGGGTAAATGCTAAAAATTTAACAATCAGCTCTCTAGGGCCTCTGGATGTGAAGTGTCATCAACCTTCCCAATCCTGCCTTTTGCAAAGTTCTGTTCAATAGAACAGATGTGTTTGGGGAGTATGGGTGCTAAGGGTACAGGTTATTCTGCTAAGAAGTCAAGTTAAATATAGTCAAAGTGAGCAAGTATAAAGAGGGTATTGTAGTGAAAGAAAAAAGGAATGAAGGGGGTGGGGAGGAGCTCAGATCTGATCAGTGCTGATTAGGGGTGTAAGCAGCAATGAGTCAGAGAAGAGAAAAGCCTTCCCAAAGGCCATTATGAAGCTGTCCCTAAACCCCTCCCCACAGCTAAATGACCTTGAATCCTGTGATGAAGGGACAGGATTTGGCTTGGTGTAGGGAAGGACAACCAATTTTTTCCTTAAGCCTCAGTTTCCTCATCTGAAAAATGAAGGGTAATAATACTTAGTCTATAGTAAGCACCCAACGAATGCTTGTTGACTCACTAACAATATTGTTGTTCAGCCGTTTCAGACTCTTTGTGGCCCCATTTGGGATTTTCTTGGGTTTTTCTTGGAGTGGTTTGCCATTTCCTTCTCCAGCTCATTTTACACATGAGGAAACTGAGGCAAACAGGGTGAAGTGACTTGCCCAGAGTCACACAGCTAGCAAGTGTCTGAGGCCAGATTAGAACTCAGGAAGATGAGTCTTCCTGACATCAACCTGGTGCTCTATGCTCTAGGCGCCACCTAGCTGCCCTTGACTAATAATATAGTACCTCCAATACAATCCCACTCCCTCAAAGAGGTATCATAAAGAAGGTGTTCTGTGCTATGCGAAGGTGAATATTACAGTGCCCATTTAACTCACAAAAATTCAACTATACACACAGGCAAGAAAAAAAATAGCTTAAATAGTACAAGTGTGGCCACTGTTGTGCCTTCCTACATCCTCGGGGCGGGGGGAGACTTGAACGGACTGTTCCCACGTCTCACTGATTGTGATTCTAGGGTTTCTTCTTCTCCATAACCACGGACAACCTATGCATTCTCTGCAGTCTGATACAGCCAATGAGAGGCACAGCCTCGTTCGGCCTTCCCAGCATTACTAGACAGCTAGAAGCCCTCCTGCCTACTGGGTTCCCCTCGACATCTTTATGTCTTCTCCTGCCTCAAGGTCAAGCAGGAAGAAAAAAATAATTTTGGATGTGTAATCACCTTCTAATAAAATCACAAAGCCCTTCTTCCCAGAGCCTTGCTCCCCCAATCGTCAGCGTTCCTGCCAGTGAAGTCTTGATTATTTTGTTTTCTTCTATTTGAGTAGAAGTGTTAAAGGTTCCCATTTCTCTCTGAATCAATAATTTAGCTGATTGCAGATTCTAGTACTGACTCCGCTCCTTACTAGCCTGCTGTGTGACCTACTAAGAGGCGGCAGTGGTGTGATGGAGAGAGCCCTAGCTCTAAAATCGAGACCTGGATTCATTGTCCCCCTCTGATGTTTAGTACAGGTGCACAGTGCTAGTTAGGTCACCCTGGGTCTCAGTTCTCTCATCTGCAAAAATGAGGGGGTTGGATTTGATAGGGGTTCCTCACGTGGGTTCCACAGACTGCCTCTTCCCAAGATCCATGGATAGATTTCAAGGGACTCATTAATTTTTTCTAGTATTTTGATAACTGTATTTCAACATAATTGTTTTTCTTTGTAATCCTATGCATTTTGCTTTATGCATTTAAAAAGATTACTCTAAGAAGGGGTTCCGAGGCTTTACCAGATTGCCAGTGGGGTTCATTACATCAAAAAAGGTTAAGAAACCCTGGATTAGTTGGTTTCTGAGGCCCCTTGCGGCTCTGAATCTGGACAAATCACTTTCAGTCTCTGGGCTTGTGTCCTTATCTATTAAATGAGGGGATTGGATTAAATGATCTCTAAGATCTTTTTGAGCATCCTAGTGATGCTTGTGACTTATTGGGATGGGGAGAAGAGCTTTTAATTATAAATATATGTCACACCCAAGCTGTGTGATCATGATTACTGCCCATCACTGCCCATTTGTAGTCTTAGAGAGTTTCCTGAGGCCCAGAGAGGTTGTATAACTTGTTCATGGTTATGTAGTGAAGGAATTGTGGGAATTGAGTGAACCGCACTGACTTCATCTTGTGACTCAATTCTGTAGCTAGCTCAGTTCCCTTTCTATTCAATCATGGGTCTAGACCAGTTTTTGTCTTCAGAGAAAACTTCATTCAGTTATGGGAATTATGAGAAAACTTAATTCATTGTTCGGACCTAGCCCTGTGTGGCTTTATCTGTTTAGAGATCCTTAACTAAGGACCTAGGTTATGCTAACCAGAAACCCAGTCACAGATTGATGCAAGGAGTTTTCTCACAATTATATGTCCTAAGCAACCTGTTTGTCATATCTGAAAACTTGCCCTGTACTGGTCAATCAGTGACTGTTTCCATGTTCCTTTGACTGAATACAGACACCTGGGGGGGAGTGGGAGACTTCTTTTTCTGATTTCAGGGAATTATACTTGTTTCTTATCCCCCTCCCAACTGGGAAAGTCCCTAATCTTTCCTCCAATTAGAAATAAGATGACCTAATTTTATATCTTGGATAATTATTTTCTTTTAATTAGTTGTCCTTATTTGATTAATTGTTTTTAATGCATAAAAATCTGTTCATCCCCCACCACTGTATTTAAAATCCAGTGCCAAGCTGAGGAGGCCTGGTCCCAATTTGTTATGCAATTGGTATACATTGCTTAATAAATCAATATGCTCAGAAGCTTGAACCTTCGTTTCCTCAGTCATTTCATCTTTCACCTACTTCATTAGCTAGTCTCAGAAGCAGGATCTGAACCCAGGTCTTCCTAATTTCATGATCAGCATGTCCACTATGCCACATTACCTCTTCCTTCACCCTTATTTTTTCTAGATTTTCTCATAGGCCATAGACAAGTAAGTGTAAGGAATCTGTAACAGGGTCTCAAGACTATGACAGCCAGGATGTATAGTAGATAAAGCTAAACCTGTAATCAGGAAGATCTGAGTTCAAATCCAGCCTGAGACATTTAATTGCTGTGTGACCATAAGCAAATCATTTAACCTCCAGCAGTCTTAGTTTCCTGATTTGTAAAATGGACATACTAATAGTAACTACCTCCCAGGTTTTTTGTGAGGATCAAATGAGATATTGGTAAAGCACTTTGCCAGCCCTGAAGTGTGCTTTGTAAATGTTAGCTATTAGTAGTAGTAACATTATCTCCTTGAAACATGCAAAATAATTGGCAGTGGCCTTTGTATCCATCTGCCTCACCAGTCATCTATTTTGCATTTTAAATTACTGTCAGTTCTCTATTTTAAATCATGCTTCCTTTAAAGAGGCATCTTATTCTGGATAGCAATTTGGAACTATGCCCAAAGGGTTATAAAATTGCCTACCTTTGACCCAGCAATACCACTACTAGGTCTGTATCCCAAAGAGATTTTTAAAAAGGAGGGGATGAGGAGGACCTAAATGAACAAAAATATTTATAGAAGCTCTTTCTGTGGTGGCAAAGAATTGGAAATTGAGGGGATGCCCATCAGTTGGGGAATGGCTGAACAAGTTGTGGTATATGAATATAATTGAATACTATTGCGCTATAAGAAATGATGAACAAGTAGACTTCAGAAAAACCTGGAAAGACTTGTATGGACTGATGCTGAATGAAGTGAGCAGAACCAGGAGAACGTTGTGTGCAGTAACAGCCACATTGTACGATGACTAACTTTGATAGGCTTAGCTCTTCTCAGCAATGCAAGGATCTAAGACATCTCCAAAAGACTCATGATAGAAAATGCTATCCACACCCAGAGAAAGAACTATGAAGTCTGAATGCAGATTGAAGCATTCATACTATTTGCTCTCTTTTTTTTCCTTCTGTTTTGCATTGTTTCTTCTTTCTCGTGGTTCCTCCTATTGGTTCTAATTCTTCTTTACGACATGACTAATGTGAAAATATATTTAATAGGAATGTATATGTAGAGCCTATATCAGATTGCACACTGTCTTGGGGAGGGAAGCGGGGAGAGGGGAGAAGAAAATTTAAAACCCACAAGCTTATGGAAGTGAATGTTGAAAACTAAAAACAAATTAATTAATTAAAAAAAGAAATACTATTGTACTATAAGAAATGATGAGCAGGATGCTCTCAGAAAAACCTAGAAAGACTTACATGAACTGATGCAAAGTGAAATGAGCAGAACCAAGAGAACAGTGTACACAGTGACAGCAATATTGTAAGTATGATAAACTGTGAATAACTTAGTTCTCCTCAGCAATACAATGGTCCATGACGATTTCAAAGGACTCCTGATGAAAAATGCTATCTGCCTATAGAGAAAGAACTGATGGAGTCTGAATGCAAATCGAAGCACTTTTTAAACTCCTTTTCTTGAAGACTTTTTTTGGTCTGTGTTTTCTTTCACAACATGACTAAAATGGACATACGTTTTGTGTGGCTGCACATGTATAGCCTATATCAAATTGCCTGCCTTCTCATGGAAGAGAAAGAGGAGGGAGGAAGGAAGGGAGAAAATTTGGAACTCAAAATTTTAAAATAGAATGTTAAAAAATGTTTTTGCATGTAATTGAAAAAAAATTTAAAAAGAAGCTTAAAAAAATAAAGAAGCTTCCTAGACCATCCTACAAAGTGGCAGGTGGGGCTAGGTCAGGGGTGGGAAAACTGTGGCCTCAAGGCCACATTATGGCCTTCTAAGTCCTTGCAGCCTTTTGACTGAGTCCAAGTTTTACAGAACAAATTCTTTTATGAAAGGGATTTGTTCTGTTTAAGTTCGGATTCAACCACCAGGGGATAAAGTCGAGGGCTGAGGGATGGTGGCATATATTGCTCTCATACATTCACACTCCTAGACATACCAACATGCAGCACACATGAAAGTCAATATAAGGCAGGAGAAAGAGCCCTGAACTCAGAACTGAGCAGTGGCAGAGTCAGCTCCTGCCCCTGACTCTGATCCTGGTTTTCTGTGTGACCTTGGGTAATTCACTTCCTCAGTTTCCTCTACTATAAAATTAGGGGCAGAGCAGAAGAGGGGGTTGGACCACATGATATGATCCAGATCATTTGATTTTGAGTCAGATAACCTGGTTTGAGTCCTCAGTCAAAGACATATTAGCTGTGGGCAGGTCATTTCTCTTTCTCTCTTTTGATTCCTTACCTGTAATAATAATAATAATAATAATAATAATAACAACAACAACAGGAACAAGCCTTTATATAGCTTCTAGCACATACTAAGTACTATGCTAAGTGCTTTACAAATAATATCTCATTTGATCCTCACAACAACCTTGGGAGGTAGCTGCCATTATTATCTTTATTTAACAGTTGAAGATACTGAAGTAGAAGGAGGTTAAATGACTTGTCCAAGGTCATATAGCTAGTGTCTAAGGCCAGATTTGAGTTCAGGTCTCCATGACTCTAGAGCCAACATGCTATCCACTACACCACCTAAAGGGAGTTAGATCAGATAATCACAAGTGTCCCTTCCAGTTCTAATCTTCTATGGATGATACACACACACACACACACACACACACCATCCACCCTCTTCCTCTGCTCTCTGCTCCTGGTGGTAGAACAACCTACCTAGTGAGAACCTCTGATTCTCACCATCTGCCTCATGGATGTGCATTCAGGGGCCCTGAGCAGGGTAATTAAATCAGTGCCATCATTGCTTCTGGAAAGATCACTTTGATAAGCAGCCCTGGAATTTAATTCACCTGACTTCCCTGTGATTCCCCAAATCAAAACACCTTTCCCTGGCCACCACTCACCTACTGTGTTATCTCTCTCATAGAGAGGGTAAGCTCCTGGAGGGCAAGAACTGTCTCACTTTTGTATTTGTGTCCCTCCAGTATATGTTGTCTCCCCCATTTAGAATGTAAGCGCCTTGAAAACAAGGACTGTCTCTTTTCTATTTGTATCCTTAGCGCTTAGCACTATGCCCTAGTTGTTGTTGTTCAGTCATTTCAGTCATGTCAGCTTTGTGACCCCATTTGCCATTTCTTAGCAAAGATACTGGGGTGGTTTACCATTTCCTCCTCCAGCTCATTTTACAGATGAAAAACTGAGGCGAAACAGGGTGAAGTGATTTGCCCATGGTCACATGGTTAGTAAGTGTCAGGGGCCATATTTGAACTCAGGAGTCTTTCTAACCCCAGGCCTGGTGCTCTATCTACTGCACCACCTAGCAGCCCTTTCCCCATGCCCTAAGCAAGCACTTAATAAATGCTTTTCTCATTCATAAGTTCATTCATTCATTCTTTTGGTTCAATCAGAAACCAATAAGGGAGAAAGTCATTCCCTACTTCTTCCCATCCCCATTCCTCATCCCCCAAGGCCATCAGTACAAGATAATCCATGGTTTCCCTTCTTCAATATCATAGTCTTCCATATTGTGTTTGAAAGCAAGTTGTGTGTGTGTGTGTGTGTGTGTGTTGGAGGTGTGTTGAAAGGAGGCTAAGCAACCTCGGTATCCTCTAGCCACTGCCAGGCTGAGGCTAATCTTCAGGTTAGGCTGGGCTAGCTCTGCTGTTCCATGTCCCTACTGGCCAAAGAAGAGAACCATTCTGGTTCCCCTTCTACCAGGATGTGGATCTCTCTTTGAGAGCAAATCATTGAGCTAGAGATATAAGGAATTGTAGAGGTCATCTAGATCAACACCTTCATTTTATAGATGACAAAATGGAGGCCAACGAGATTAAGTGACTGGCTCATTCACAATACTGCATCCCTGGATGATTCAGCCTGCGGATGAATGAAGCTGAATAAAATCCCACAACTCTACTGACTAAATCCGCTAAAAACTTAAGCTATCTGTGCTCAGCAAAACCCTCACCATGGGAAAACAAGACTTGTATTCCTCCTGAATTGATTCTCCACCCAACTTCCTACAGCAACTGTTTCAAACCTTCTCTTCTCTCCTCAAGCCTCCTATACCTGCCCTTCCCTCCACCCTCTCAGCTGGAGACCTAACTTCATATTTTACTGAGAAAATAGAGGCCCCTCACTATGAGGGTTCCCTTGTCTTCCCTTCTCTAAATCTCAAAATCCCTTGACATCATTCTTCACTCTCTCTTTCTTTGCTTTAGGCTCTAACAATGAGGTGGCCTTTCTTCTTGCCATCTCCTACCTCTCAATGGTCCCTAGATCCCATTCCCTCACATCTTCTCTGCCAGATTGCCACTGCAGTCCTCTATCTCACTCTAATCTTCAAACTCTCCCTCTCAACTCACTCCTTCCTTCCTACCACCACAGTATCTCTTCTATCAGTCCCCTTCTCTCTACCCACGCAACCACCACCCTATTTCAGGTCCTCATCCTGGACTATTGCATTAGCCTTTTAATTGCCCTTTCTGCCTCAAGTCTCCTCCTTCTGTAATTCATTCTCCACATGGTTGCCAATAATTTTCCTGAAGCATGGAGAGATGCTTTGTTTCAGGGCAAGAAGAGGTCCCAGCCCCACTCACAAGGGTCTGACCTTGTACCAGGTGCGTGAAGGCAGATGTCAACTGGCAACTCTGTTGCTCCCTACTCAGTTCTTGGTCATTGATCCAGGGCTCACTGAGGAAGGGATCTACATATAGGAGTGGCATTTCAGGGTATAGAGTAGTTGCTGTGTGACCCTGGGCAAGTCACTCAACCCTGATTGCCTCACCAAAAAAAGTGAAAAAAGAAAGAAAGAAAGAACTCAAGCACCAAGGAGCCCCAGTCAGGATTAAACACAATTTAGCAGCCACCACTACAGAGAAGTACAGAACTTAGAATATGATATTTCGTAAGGTAAAGTATTTAGGCTTATAACCAAGAATAACTTATCTAGCAAAACTGAATATAATCTTACGGAGAGAAAAATGGATCTTTTTTAAAAGAGAAGACCTCCAGGCATTCCTAATGAAAAGACCAGAGCTGCATAGAAACTTCAAACTGCAAATATGGGAATGAAGAAAAACTTACAAAAAGGTAAACATGAGCAAATAAGGAACTAAAAAGGTAAAAACCATACAATATGAGGAGATGATACATATGTCCTCTCAGAATTTTATTATTGTTTAATTAAATAAAGTACCTGGGGCTGGTTCTATTATGTTTTGATCCTTAAAAAGGAATGAAAAGGGGAAAAAAGAGGAATACATAAAGTGGCATGGGGAGAGAAAAGGGAAAGGAAGGATTGGGGAAATTATCTCATATAATTGAGATTTGAAGGTAGAAGTCTACAGGATGTGGTGGGGGGAGCAGATGGCACTTGAACCTCACTCATCTGAACTGGTCAAAGGATGGAAGAATACCCACACAGAGGGGTATGGAAACACATTTCACTCAACAGGAAGATAGGAGAGAACGGGGAGAAAGAAGAGCAGGAAATAAGAGGGAGGATAGATTAGGTAAAGAATTGGTCCTAAGTAAAACAAATTCTAACTAAGGAAGTACGGAAAAGAACTCAGAAACTAAGGAAGTGCCTACCAATTAGAGAATCTAAAAACAGTTTATGGTATATAAATGTGATGGATTACTCTTGTGTTGTAAGAAATTAAGGGTATAGGGGCAGCTAAGTGGCACAGTGGATAGAGCACTGGCCTTGGAGTCAGGAGGACCTGAGTTCAAATCCAGCCTCAGACACTTGACACTTAGCTAGCTGTGTGACCCTGGGCAAGTCACTTAACCCCATTGCATAGTCAAGAAAGAAAAAAAAAGAAATTAAGGGTATAATTTCAGAGAAACCTGTTAAGAGCTGTATGAACTGATGTATATTGAGGTGAGCAGAACCAGGACAATGGCATATACAGTGACAATATTATAAAGAAAAACCAATTTTGAAAGACTTAGGAACTCTCATCAATTATTAATCAGATCTCCAGGGAATTAATAATGAAACTCATCCCCTGATAAAGAGGTGATGAACTCAGAGGGAAGATTAAGGTTTATTTTTTTTATTTTTTTTTATTTTTGGTTAGGCAATGGGGTTAAGTGACTTGCCCAGGGTCACACAGCTGGTAAGTGTTATGTGTCTGAGGCTGAATTTGAACTTGGGTCCTACTGAATTCAGGGCCGGTGCTCTATACACTGCACCACCTAGCTGTCCCAAGGCTTATTTTTTGAATGTTGCCAATGAGAGAATTTGTTTTGCTTGACTATTATGGATTTTGTTTTTCTTTTTTTCTAAATTGGGAAAGGGAGTTGGGATAAAGGGAAGGGATATATTGTTGACTAAAAGAAAATTTAGTGTAAAAAATTTTATGTCCTATGATTTTAAACTTAGCACTCTCCAGTATACCACATTGCCACCAAGGACACAATTTGGCATGCTATTGACTCTCCCCTTCTCCCTTGGTCCAATCCCAAGAGTTAAGAACAAGAGATTTTAAACAAAAATAAAAAGGAAATGAATAGCAGAGAAATGGTCTCCAGAGACAGCCATGGTTCAGGAGAGATTTCAAGTTTCATAAAGTGAGGCTAGGGGAGAGTATGTCTGATTTATAAAAAGGCAGTCCTGGTTCAACTCCCACTAGCACTGAAAAAAATCAAGTCTCCAAGGGGAAGCTGACTCAGATTTCTAGAGATAACACTAAAAGGTTGTGGAGTTTCTTCTAATATTATTGGCTCCTAATCCAGTGTGTTCTCAATATCAATTACCAATATCAGTTAATATCATCAATATCCTTGATATTGATACCATCAACAATCAATTAACATCAATTAGCTTTTATAAAGTGATATTTATTGAGAAGACATAGAAAGAACAGAAGGACAAACACATCTTCTCACTCCACTCCTTGAGGCATACTTCTCTACTATCTTGGTACCTAGGGATAGTAGAATCAAACTTAAAAGAGTTTGCTACAAAGTTTTTGCACTATCAAATTCACTTCCAAGTATAGTATAGCCAATGGAGAGAGTCATTTCTTTGCTTACAGTACATGGTGTCTTGGCTTTCAGCCAACCCACTGCTGGACTGGATCAAACAGATTATTCCCCAGGACTTCACTGGTATGCTAGGCTCAGCTTCCAGTAAACTCTAGTATGGAATCCACTTCCTTGACCCCCTAGTGCCTTTTCTGACCTGATGAAACATGCAAGGTACTATACTAAAAGAAAGAAGCCCCAAACAGAAGGCAGCCACCCATCTCAGGCACAGGATTACTTAGGAGGCCGTGTGATCACCAGCTGATCTAATGGGAAAGAAAGGGGCATCACCCTTGTTACACATACTGCTCCAGAGCTCTGAGACTCATCTTTGCAAACAGAAAGAAAAAGAGAATTCCTCCACTGGAGACTTTTGTATTCTGCTCCCCGTTCTTGCTCAGCAGTCAACCAAAAGGTGCCTCTTCATCATAAACTAAAGCAGTCATCTTGACTTTTTCTTGCCACTGGACACCAGTGACTCTGGAGGACAGAGTGAGGCTCACAACTTTGCCCAGCTCTGCCTCACTTAAATCCAATTCACATGCAAGTCAAGACATCACCCTCAGGATGTCATTGGTCCCCTTCCAGAACAAAGGATGAACAAGAATCAAGCAGTCACAGAAGACCTGTGGGAGCTCTGAAATGGAAAACAATACTCTCCATTATACCCATAGGGAAACAAACTCTCCAAGATTTCTAGTCATGCAGCAGTCAGAAGACGTTCATGTTCTAATCACTGGCACTTCACTGGCCAGTCCTCCCCATTATCCTTACTCAATACAGAAGAAGGAAGGAAACAAATATTAAGAATCTACTATGTGCCAGGGAGTGTGCTAGGCCCTTTATCTCATTTGATCCTCCTAATGACCATGTGAGGTAGATGCTATTATAATCCTCATTTTATAGTAGAGGAAACTGAGGCAAATAGAGGTTAAGTGATTTGCCCAGGACCACATAGCTACTAAATATTTGATTTGATTGGATTTGAACTCAGGTCTTTCTGATTCTAAGTCCACTGCTCTGTCTACTGTACAAACTGGCTATGTCACGGAGGTGAGTCTAAGACTAAGGAGGGAGTCACTCTGAACTGGGTCATATATGAGGTCTGAGTCTCAGGAGAGGCCTATGCAACCTGGAGCATGAGCAACAGAGAATGATAGCATGAAAGTGACTGTCAACATGATGTAATGAAATGAGCACCAAACTTGAAAATCAAGAGACCAAGGCTCTAGCACCAATTCTTTTGGTAATATTTTCTGTGACATTGGGCAAGCCATTTCTCCTCTCTCACCTCATATTTCTCCTTTGTGAAATAAAGAACATGGTTGGACTACATCATCTCAAAGGTCCCTTACAGCTCAGACCTTCTAGGTGATGGCTATCTCTTGTCCCCCTCCACCCCCTCAAGCTTCCCTGAATAAGCTATTATAGGTTCTTTGCTACTGTATCCCATAGCACTGGGCACAAAGGCTCAGAAATACTTGAAGGATAGCTAACTAAGTGCAGATCTAGGTTTCAATAATTTATGGAAACTTTTCTTGAACCTATGTCCATTTTCAGCCCATTCCACCTCTTAGGAGCAAGACTGTGTCAAGTGGTATTCTCAGGTTTGAATGATACTAGCTTAAGTAACACTCAGGGCTTCCCTTGGGTTTTCTTTATGAAAGCCTTCATTGACAGTGACAGAATTGGTGAATAATTCAACACATTCAATTAAATTTTAAAAAATTTTTAAGCACTTGATATTCTCATGCATGGATGATATTTTCTCTATAAATGATATATCTAGACTTTAAAAAGTTGCCACTAAGTTCCAACCATTCTGGAAAACAATTTGGAACTTGGCCCAAAAAGTTATCAAACTGTACATTTCCCTTGACCCAGAAATACCACTACTAAAAGGAAAAGGACCTATATGTGTAAAATATTTAAAGCAGTTCTTTCTGTGGTGGCAAAGAATTAGAAATAGAGAGGATGTCCAAAATTGGAGAATGGCTGAACAAATTGTGGCATATGATTGTAATGTAGTACTATAAGAAATGATGAGGGGTGTGGTTTCAGAAAAACATGGCAAGACCTATATGAACTGATGGAAAGTGAAGTGAGAAGAACTGAGAGATCATTGTGCATAGTAACAACAATGTTGTAATGATGATCAGCTGTGAAAGACTTGGCTATTCTGATCAATCCAATGATCCTTGGTGGTTGTCCTTCATTCTCAAAGAGGACCAAAAAGACATTACTATATTGAGGTCAAGATACAGTGTGTCTGATTCTGGCTGATGAGACTAATACAAGCTTGAAACATTCTACCACAGGTTGGACAAATTTGCACATCTCAGATTTCTTTTGAGCTACTGAAATTCTGCTTTGCTCAAAGAGTACAGAGCCTCCTTTGAGGCAGGCACACTATGCTGAGTGGTCCTGTGCCAGTGTCTCCCATGTCTCACAATCAATTCCAAAGTTCTTCAGAGAGACCAGTGATCCAAGGCAATTCCAAAGAATTCATGATAGAAAATGCTCTCCACCTCCAGAGAGAGAACTGATGAACTCTGAGTGCAAGCTGAAGTATAATTTTCTCACTTTATTTTTATTTTTTTGAAGTATGGCTAATATGGAAACATGTTTTGTGTGATTTCATATGTATAATTGATATCATATTGTTTTCCTTTCCAGTGGGTAGGGAAGGGGTATTAGGGAGGGAGAGAATTTGAAACTCAAAATTTTAAATAGAAAAAAAGTTTAAAATAAATAAATAATGAATTAGAATGTTTTTTTAAAAATGTTGACACCAAATAGGAGGTTGATTCTCCTTAGAGAGGTGAATAACAAAGATGCCAGTCAGCTTCATCATGTACCCCAAGGGCAACAAGAATGATGATTTCATGGGATACTTTGTAATCTCACTTTGCTTGCTCAAAATGAGCATAAGCCAAAAGAATATATGAAAAAAAAGATGCAGCTTATATGTCAACCTCCCTTGGTAGAGAATGAAGAAGCAGGGAAATTCTTTGTAGAAAATGACAAGATCCTCCTAACTATATCTCATGATAACTTATTTTACTTTTAAAAAGTATTATTTATTTTTAACATTCTTTTCTTTTTAGATTTTGAGTTTAAATTTTTAAATCTTTCCTTCCATCCCACCCCCTTCCCCATCCACTGAAAAGGAAAGCAAT
Source organism: Vombatus ursinus (assembly GCF_900497805.2). Classification (NCBI taxonomy): domain Eukaryota; kingdom Metazoa; phylum Chordata; class Mammalia; order Diprotodontia; family Vombatidae; genus Vombatus; species Vombatus ursinus. The sequence goes on from NW_020954579.1 coordinate 9,691,953, forward strand.
ATGATTATCAATTATATATGTGAAATTGTGCAAATCATATTTCTGTATTAGCCATATTTCCAAAAGAAAGCAAAAAATAATAAAGTGAGAAAATTATACTTCAATTTACACTCAGAGTTCATCAGTTCTCTCTCTGGAGGTGGAGAGCATTTTTTATCACGAATCCTTTGGAATTGCCTTGGATCATTGGGCCCTCTGAAAAATTTTGGAATCAATTGGGAGACATGGGAGACACTGGCACAGGACCACCCGGCAAGGCATGCCTGTATCAAAGGAGGCTCTGTACTCTTTGACCAAAGCAGAATTTCAGTAGCTCAAAAGAAATCTGAGATGTGCAAATTTAGAGCCATCTTCACTCCAAATATTCATATGGACTATTTGTATCCAACCTGTGTTAGAACCTTCCAAGCTCATATTGGTCTGAACAGCCACAGTCAAACACACTGTACCTTGACCCTGTCATTTTGGTCCTCTTTGAGAATTAAGGACAACCACCAAGAATCACTGGATTGATCAGAATAGCCAAGTCTTTCACAGTTAATCATCATTACAGCATTGCTGTGCAGTTACTGTGCACAATATCTCCCGGCTCTTCTCACTTCACTTTCCATCAGTTCGTATAGTTCTTTTCATGTTTTTCTGCAACTACCCTCTCATCATTTCTTATAGCACAATAGTACTTCATCACAAACATATGCCACAATTTGTTCAGCCATTCCCCAACTGATGAGCATCTCTTCAATTTCCAATTCTTTGCCATCACAAAAAGAGATGCTACAGATATTTTTGTAAATACAGGTCCTTTTCCTTTTTCTTTCATCTCTTTGGGATATAGCATATCTCTTGATATTGAGTGACTTCAATGTGCAGGTAGGCATAGGGGAGGATTGAGGCAAAATATTTCGGGATTCAAAAAAATAAAAGAGGACAAAGGCCTCTATGCCGAAACCTTGGGCCTATATATCATGGATGAGGAAAAGAGCTTCAAGAAAGAGATGGAAATGTACTAGAACCCAACAACATCACCAAAAAAAAAAAAAGAAAGAAATTGGTTCTACACAGACAGGAAATGAGTGGTTTCCAACATGCGCACCTTTTCAGCATTAGCTGAATACATTCAGATTATTAACTGTTTGGAACAACAATAAAAACCAACACCAAGTTAGAAGAAAATAAAGGTGGGGCTTGTTTGAGATACTCTCCCTCTAATCCTCAGGTAGGACAATTGTGCCCCAAGATTTACTCATAAGTTTTGAGATGATGAGATCAAGGGTCCAATTAGAAGAGTTAGCCTTAGGAAAGAGGGTCAGCCACCTTATCCTCTGAATCCGAACCAAAAGAAGAAAGAATAGGTGGGTGAAGACAGAGAGGAGTTTTGAGGTACAGAAGATAGGAGAAAAACTCTTTGAGAATAGAAATTATTTCATTTTTTGTATTTGTAAACCCTTCCCCACCTCTAGTGTCTCGTATAATGTTGGGCATACAGTAGGCACTCAATAAAGGCTCATTGAGTGATTGTTGAGACTCTTCATAACAGATGGCTTATTCCCAGGAGTCCATTAGGTCATTCCATCAGGCTACAATCACTTATCAAGTGCTTACTATATGCAATTCAGGCTCTGTGCTAAGAACTGGGGATGATAAAGAAAGGCAAGGACGTGCCCTGCCCTCAAGGAGCTCACGTTCTAATGGAATATTATACTTTTTAAGTATATTTTTATTTATTTCATTAAATATTTCACATTTACATAAGAAAATTTTTACTTTTTTATTTTAAATTTCAAATTCTCTCTCCCTCCCACCCTACTCCCCTCCTTGAGAAGATAAGCAGTATGATATCATTTTAATATATTTTCCCCAATTACATGTAAAAACAATTTTTAACATTCTTTTTAAAATTTTTGAGCTCCAAATTCTCTCTCTCCCTCCCTTGTTGAGAAGGCAAGCAATTTGATACAGGTTATATATATGCAGTCATGCAAAACAGATTTCCATGTTAGTCATGTTGTGAAAGGAAACACAGACAAAAAAAACAATAAAAATAAAGAAAGTAAAGAAAAAGCATACTTCAATCTGCATTCAGACTCCAACAGTTCTTTCTCTGAAGATTGATTGCATTTTTCATCATTAAGTCTTTTGGAATTGTCTTGGATCATTGTATTTAAGCAATATGCTATCAATTATACATGTGAAGTCATGCAAAACATATTTCCATATTATCCATGCTGCAAAAGAAAACACATACATACACAAAACAATTAAAGAAAGTTTTTTTAAAAAAAATAAGCTTTAAACTGCACTCAGAGTTCATCCATTCTCTCTCTGGAGGTGGGTAGCATTTATCATCATGGGTCCTTTGGAATTGTCTTGGATCATTGTATTAATCAGACTATCTAGGTCTTTCACAGTTGATCATCCTTACAATATTGTTGTTACTGTGTGTGATGATTTTCTCCTGGTTCTACTAACTTCACTTTATATCATTTCATGTAAGTGGGAAGATTATATGTAAATAGGTAGATGCATACAAGACATATACAGAGTGGGTGGACTGTAATCTTAAAGAGGAAGTCTCTAGAAGTTGGGGGGTGGGAGGAGAGCACTAGGAAAGGCCTCCTGGTGGCATTTGAGCTAAGTCTTAAAGGAAACAGAGGCTTCCAAGAGGCACAAACAAGGAGAGATTGCATTCCAGGCATGGGGAGGCCAGTAGATCTCAACCATAGACTAGATGAAGGAGAGTCAAGTATAAGAAAACTTTGAAAGATAGGAAGGGGCCACATTCCATCAATGCCTCTGTGAAAGGGGCTAACCTCACCAAGAAGCTATGGAGGAGAGAGTGAGGCTGGGGACTTTGTACAGTCCTGCCTCACTTAAATCCAATTTACTCTCAAGTCATGGCATCACCTTCCTGAAGTCATGGTCTTCTTCGAGAACAAAGGACAACAACAAATCATTTCAGGAAAGCAGGAGGCAGCATGATCTTCTGTGAGAAAGTAAGATGGAGGTGTCTCTGGGCTTGAGCAAACTGTGGGGTTAACTGTGGTGTTGCAGTTTTGCAACTCTAAGCCTGAGAGGCATCATTGAGTTAAATGACACTTTGCTAACATTCTAAAATTTCTTTTTAAAATTTCCACAAAATGTCAGAAGAGAGAAAGAGAGACAGGAAGGAAGGAAGGAAGGAAGGAAGGAAGGTAGGAAGGAAGGAAGGAAGGACGGGAGGAAGGGTGGAAAGAAGGGAGGGAGGGAAAGGATTTTCCTTGGCTTCCAGTGTTGTAAATTGATTTTCTCATTTTTCTGATAACCTTTCTAGGCTTTGTTTCCTCACTTGTAAAATGAAGAGGGTGAGAGTGAGAGGACAGACTTAGCCCCCAAGGTTTCTTCCAACTCTGATCCTTCTGTGATTCTCTTGAAATAGAGTATAGGTTTAAAGATGCTGGGTCCCTGCTGTCTCTCTGAATAGAGAGATTCCAATCTTGGTAGTCCTAAATGTCTGTGATTTGCATATCTAAAGACTTTCACCAAGGCTTCTTTAGCTCTCTTCTTTTGTCTGTAGGCTTCACAGGCAGGATAGAAGCCCACTAAAGCTTTGTGTCTTCCTAACAGAAGTCCTGACACCCTGACGGGTATTGTCAGTGCCCTCAGGACCAGGAGTCATACAGTATTTCTAGAGTTGTTTAAACAGCTGGGTTCATATTATTGTTCTGTGAATTGTTTAAAATTCTTTTCCCCCCAATCTCATCTGCTCCAAAAAAAATATGTGCTCAAAAGGTTATATAAAACATTTCACTTTACCATGTTTTGGCCCCTCTGATTGAGAGCCACCATTTATTACCCCCACCCCAATTTCAATGTATTTTATCCCTTATTTCCTTCTCTTCCCCTTTGCTGGAAGTGTGAATCTTCACCTGGGCTGTAAAAACTTGGGATTTAAAGGGGTTTTTTTGAAAACTATATTTCAATCCAATTGGTTTCTTTTATAATTCTTTTTGTTGTTCTTCAGTGGTTCTCAGTGGTGTATGACTCTTCATGACCTTATCTGAGGTTTTCTTGGCAAAGATACTGGAGTGGTTTGCTATTTCCTTTTCTAGATCATATTACAGAGGAGGAAACTGAGGCAAACAAGGTAAAGGGACTTGCCCGGGGGTCACACAGCTAGTAGGTGTCTGAGCCAAACTTGAACTCAGGAAAATGAATCTTCCTGACTGCAGGCCTGGCACGCTATCCAGTGCATCACCTAGCTGCCTATGTATTTTATTTTATATATTTAAAAACATTATTCTGAGAAGGGGTCTATAGGTTTTACCAGACTGCCAAAGGGGTCCATGGCACACAAAAAAGGCTAAGAACCCCTGACACACTGGGCAGTGAGTTGGACCTGGAGTCAGAAAAATCTGGGTTTGAATTCTGTTTCTCATATGTAGCTGTGTGACCCTGGACAAGTCTCTTGACCTGTTTCCTAATCTGTATATTGGGGATAATAATACCAATAATAACTATCTCAGGTAGGAAACACCATGGATAGAGCAACCAGGCCTGGAGTCAGGAATACCCAAGTTCAAATCTGGCCTCAGACTCTTACTAGCTGTGTGACTATGGGCAAGTCATTTAACCCCTTTTGCCTCAGTTTCCTATGACTCTGGCCAAGTCACTTAGCCTCTGTCTTAATCCACTGGCTCTCTCTATACTGTGCTCAGCTGTCTCTTTTTTTTCCTCTTTTTTGGTGAGGCAATTGGGGTTAAATGACTTGCCCAGGGTCACACAGCTAGTTAAAAAAGAGAGAGAGAGAGAGACAGCTGAGCATAGTATAGAGAGAACCAGTGTCCAAGCCAGGAAGGCCCTGAGCTTAAGTCCTGTTCTGACACATTACTGACTCACTCTGGGCAAGTCACCTAAGTGTCCTAGTACTACAGCTACAGAGAAGGTGGTGACCTATCTTGGGAGCTGGCATTTCCTCATTTGATAGTTCTCTAGGCCACTGAAATCACAGATCCAGTCCCTGCTATATATGTAGAGATAAGCTATTCAGAGTGTCTTCATAAAAGGATACTTGCCTCCTTTAATTAGTCTCAGGAAAATATCATTTTGAATGAAGCTCTCATTTCCCTGCACCTCAGCCATCTTTATTCAGGAACATTTTAGATGCATAGAACCAAGGGTTTGCTGGAGCCAACTCTGATGGGCTCAGAGAGCCAATTGTTAAATTTTCATCGTGGGTATTTATGAATAAAAAACTGGCAAGCTATAAATCAGGGCCAGATTGTTTCAGTGGTTGTCTAGACTTAAGAGCAGCTAGGACGCACAGTGGACAGTGCACCACACCTGGAGTCAGGAAAACCTGAGTTCAAATCTGGCCTCAGACACTTACTAGTTGTGTAACTCTGGGCAAGTCATTTAACTCTTTTTGCCTCAGTTTCCTATGACTCTGGCCAAGTCACTTAGCATCTGTTTGCCTTAATCCACTAGAGAAGAAAATGTCTAACCACTCCAATATCTTTGCCAATAAAACTCCATGGACACTAGGGTCCACAGGGTCATGAAGAGTTGGACATAACTGAATGACTGAATGAGATGCAGCACTGGGCCCGGAGTCAGGAAGACCTGAGTTCAAATCTCACCTTAGATAATTAAAAGCTGTGTAACTCTGGATAAATTACTTCACCTCTGTTTGCCTCAGTTTCCTCACCTGTAAATGGGGATAATCGTAACACCTCCCTCTCAGAGTTGTTGTGAGATAATATTAGTAAAGCACTCAGCACCGTGCCAGACACATGGTAGGTGCTATATAAATGGTACTTATTATCATTATTATTCCATTCTATCCTCTAAGATTAATCAGAATTCTATTCCATTCCAATTCTATCCATTCTCCAAGGCTTATGTCTCACTCACTCATGAAGCTTCTTAATCACACCAGTCCCCACTGACCTCTTCTCTTCTTTTCTCTGAACTCTGTTATATTTTTCACCTGTATCATTCTTGATACCACGTTAGTCTGACGGACCACTGATCAGTTTTTCAGGTTCAAATTTTAAGATGTTAGAAATGACTACAAGAGGCATTTATGATTCTAAGGCAAGTGGTATTTTTGGAAGGATACACAAGATTCCCTGGCCTAGTAGATGGAGAGTGGTGGAATTAAGAAAGAGCTGATCAAACCCCATCTCTGATACTTCTCGCTGTGCGACCAAAGGCACATCTCTCTAAGCTTTGGCCAACTCTGTGATAGATTTCTCTGCCAAGATAATAGACTGGCAGCAATTTGTGTCAGTGGAGGCAATTCCACACTGAGGAAATCACAGATCCTTGATCTGCACTAGGTCGGGTACAAATTGGTAGCCATGTAGTCTAATCCCCAAAGACCTGAAGAGGAAGCCCTGGTATTTAGCACCAGGCCCCCTACTTCTTGCCCTCTGAGGTGTGCTTCACAGCTCACTACAAAGCTGTGCCCAGCACCAGGCAAGAGAGCCAGCACCGACAATGAGCTAACTGCACTCTTCCTATGGTCTCATCAAAGAAGTACACAGAAGACCAACTTCAGCTCATACCCATCACTTACTGATGCTGCAATTGGTCAGTCTCTAAAGTCCCTAACCTGGCTGCAAGCCCCAAGGCCGACTCCACTATATGCCTGTATTCAGCATGTGGAATGACCACCAGGTCAATGCTGAAAGGCAGGTTCCTTCCCTACTTTGTTCTGGGCAGCCAGATGAGCATGTAAATCAGTAAACTGCTATAATTAATAGAATGTGGACTGTAGCTAAGGAGGAGAAACAACATATATTAGAATCCAAAGGGGGTTCATTGGCCATTTCAGAGCAGGGCATGGATGACAGTAAATCTGTCCCCACACTGAGTACACAATTTATCTCTTCTGAAACGATCTTGCAAAGGATAAAGAGACATGACAAAACTGAGGAGCTAGTAGTTACATGCCTGTCTTATCTCAGAAGGGATGAGGGTAATCAATTGACTCAGTCTGTAAGCATCTATTAAGTGCTTACTATGTGCCAGGCACTGTGTCCTGGGAATGCCAAAATAAAAGACTGAAAACAAAACAAAGAAGCCCTGCCCTCAAAGAGCTCCCATTCTAATGAAGGAGAAAACCTACAAATGTCTTGGGTAGGAACTAAGGGAGACCATTTCTGGAAAATAGAAATGTAAGCAGGTTGCATCTAGCACATAGCAGGTAAATAGAGTCAGTACAGGATTGAGATCCTTCAAGTCAGGCCTAGAGTCAGAAAGATGAGCTTAAATCCACCCTCAGATACTTACTAGCTATGTGACCCTAAGCAAGTCACTTAACTCTGTTTGCCTCCGTTTCCTTATTTCTAAAATAACCTGGAGAAGGAAATGACAAATCACTCTAGTATCTTTGCCAAGGAAATCCCAAATGGAGTCATGAAGAGTCAGACATGACTGAAACAAACAACTGAACAATAAAAGCCGTTTTATAGCTCAATAATACAAATGCTGACCTCCACAGACATTTATCTCATTGTTAACATTCATCAGCAGTTAGGGAATTGAACCTTGAATCAGGAAATAAACTGAACTGCCAATCTAATGCTATTATTTCTAGTCAACCAAACCAGAAATTCCACTTAGAATTATCCACAAGAGTATCTCAGTGTCACTGATTCTAGTTTTCTGAAGCAGTAGTTAGAAGGGACCTTAGAGATTATCTGACCCTCTCATTTTATAGATAAGGAAACTGTAGCCCAGAGAGCAGAAGTGGCTTGCATATATTCTCTTCTCACAGAGAGTAAGCCATAGAACTTATATGCAAACCCAGGTCTTCTGACTACAATGTTCTCCTTAAGATCATTTGTCTTCTATAACATCAGAAGAAATAGACAGGTTTCTCAAGTTCTAGCAAGAGAACCAAGTAATCTTGTGTTCCCAGGATGGGAAAGGCTAACCAATCGGTCAATAAACATTTATTAGGTACTTGTTATGTGCCAGGCACTGTGCTAAGTGCTGGGGATACAGAAAGAAGCAAAAGATATTCCCTGCCCTCAAGATGCTTATAATCTAATGAGAGCAGGACCAACTGGAGCCTAGACTTGGCCCCACTCATCCCAACAGCAATGTCTCCAGATATGGGTATATAAAAAGCTGGAAGCTAATGAAGGCCATTCCTTAGAGGGATGGGTGTGCCTGGCTAGGGTAACCAGCCCATATTCTGCTTTTCACTAGCACATGGAAATCCCTCCAAGATGTTCTTGCCCACACAGAATCACATTCTGTTTGAAATTCTCACCAGAGCATGGGAATCCCTCCAAGATGTTTCTTCCGACACAACGTCAGTCACAAGTGGATGGACTAAGGAGGAGCAGGACCTCTAAGAGTCTGGAGCTCTTCATCACTTAGGACAAGAAAGGCTAGCTTACATAATTACCTAGGCAGCTATCTATGGGCTACAGTCTAAAACTCTGCTGCCCCCAAATAGCCTTCCTCTTCCACTCCAGTTTCCTCTGGTATCTGGTCTGCAATTCCTGTTAAGCCTCCGGTTATTGTCTTTTAAAACATGAGTCTTTTTTGGAGAAAAAAATAACACATTAAATCATTAACCAGTCATTAATGTCTTGGATGAATTAATTTATCATCTCTAAGCCTTAGTGGAAAATATTTCTATAGCTCTTTAAGGTTTATCAAATACTTTCCCTCACAATGCTCCCGTGAGATAGAGAGAACAAGTATTATCACCCCTTTTTATAGATAAGGAAACTGAGTCTCTGAGAAGTAAGTGGTTTGCTCAGGGTCACCTAGCTATGAGTGTCAGACTCAAGACTTCCCATTTCAAGACCAGGACTTTGGATTACACCAAGCTTGAAATGATAATGCATCTTTCACCCTTCCCACACACACTACACATTCATAATCTAACTCCTATGTAGAGATGATTAGGGATGGTGGAAGAGGGGGGAAGGCAGTTCTAGGAGAGGAAATCTTTGGTGACAGCACCCCTTTGGGCCTTAAGACAGGTGACCAATTGAGGAAGTGAAGATGTTGCACAGGATCTCTAGGTAGATGACTTGTGCTGGGACGATTCATGCCTGGGAGATATTGGCTACATTTTGTGTCTTGGGACAAAACCTCAGCTGTCCCATCCTAGTTATAGCTCTATTTGGCTACTGTTTGAAGGTCTAACATTAAGTCACTATATGACCCTGGGCAAATCACTTCCACTTTCTGGGTCCCAATTTCCTTCTCTAAAAGGTAAGAGTTATGGACTAGATGTTTTCTAATGTAACTTTCAGATCTGACATTCAATAACTAGCCTGGAATTTGGTTATTTTTATTTAGTTTACTCCAGGAGTAGTGGTAAGGCCTATCATTTTTATTTTCTTTAATATTTTCTTTGCTTTAATCAGCCAAGATCTGTCTTCCCATTCTCCCATCTTTCCTCCCAATCCCTTCCAGTTGAGAAGAAAAAAAAAAACAGAATGCATTACAAAAACGTGTGATCAATCAAAACAAATTTCCACATTGGTCGTGTCCAAAATTTATTTGTCTTATTCTGCATTCTGAGTTCTTCACCTCTCTATCAGGAGGTGGGCAGCAAATTTCTTCATTGGCCCTCTGGAATCCTGGTTGGTTATTATGCTGATTAGAGTTCAGCACAATAGTATTCCAACACATTTATATACCATAATTTGTTCATCCTTTCCCCAATTTGTGGGCACCCCCTCAGATTCCCATACTTTGGCACCCTTAAAAGAGTTATAAATATTTTTGCACATTCTTAGAGTTTGTTGTGCTTAGAACTAATCCTTCACTGAATCTACCCTCCCTCAAATTCCTTCTCCTCTCTGCTTCTCCCGTTTTCCTATTTCTCTGTTGAATGAAATTTATTTCTCTATGTGTGCGTATTGTATGTTCTTCCTTCTTTTTGACAAGTTCAGAGTGAGGTTCCAGTGTCAATTACTCTCCTCTTCCCTTCTTCTTTGTTTGTATGTATGTCTACCTGTGTACTCCAAATACAAGAGATAATTTTCCATAACCTTCTTTTCCCTCCCCTCCCACCATATATACCTCCTCTCCTCTTTTTCTATTCTTTTCTTAAAATCATCAAGGCATAACAGAATGATTCTTAGGCCTTATCTATCTGGTCCTTCCATGGACCCTGATGATGGTAGAATTCAGAGGGGATGTATGTATCATCTCCTCATACTTGAATGTCAGTATTTTGTCCTTTGTCATTGTTCATTCATGTTTACCTTTTTATGTTCCCCTTCATTCTTGTGTTTGAATTTCAACGTTTCTCCATAGCTCTGGTCTTTTCATCATGAATGTTTGGAAGACCTTTCTTTCATTAAATATCCATTTTCCCCACTGCAGCATGATACTCAGTTTTACTGAGTAAGCTATTCTTGGCTGTAAGCCCATATCTTTTGCCTTCTGGAATATCACCCTCCAAATTCTTCTCTTCTTTGTAGTAGTGGTTGATAAATCATGAGTGATTCTAACTGTGGCTCCTCAATAATTGGATTCTTTCTTTCTGGCTGCTTGTAGTATTTTTTTTTTAATTTGGAAGTTCAGGATTTTAACTACAATGTTCCTGAGAGTTTTCATTTTGGGGTTTCTCTCTGAAGGTAACCACTGGTTTCTATTTCCACTCTTCCCTTTGGTTCTGGGTAGTTTCCCTTAGTGATTTCTTGAAGTACAATGTCTATGCTCTTTTGTGGTCATGGCGTTCAGAAAGTCCAGTGATTCTTAAATTCTTTCTCCTCAATTGTTTTCCAAGTCTGTTGCTTTTGGTCTCAGATGCCTTACATTTTCTTCTATTTTTTTCAGCCTTTTGACTTTAATATTTCTTGTTGCTTCATGAATTTATTGACTTCTATTTGCTTCATTCTAATTTTCAGGGAGTTTGTTGCTTGGGCAAGGTTTTGGACCCCTTGTACCAAGCTGTTAATTCCCTTTCCAATTCTTTCTTCTATATCTCTCATTTCTTTTCTAATTTTTCCTCAAGCTCTCTCATTCTATGTATAAAAATATTTATAACTTTTAAACTCTTGTTTCATCTCTTCCATGAGTTTGTGCCAGAGCTGTGCTTTTCTCTGAGGCACTGCCTATAGATGTTTTAGAGTCATTCTCTCCTTTTGTACTTGTATCTTGAATGTCCTTGTCACCATAATAGCTAATTATGGTGGGGTTCTTTTTTCATTTGCCTGTTCTTCCAGCCTATTTCCTGACTTCAGACTTGATATTAGAGCTGGGCTCTGCAGCACTTCCAGAGGGAAGATCTGGGCTGGTCTTTTTACTGCTTTCTTAGGATATTGAGTGTTGTGTTATTCAAGGACCTCAGGGACATCTGGAAAACCTGAAAGCTGTCAGCACTGTCAAAGAGGTTTGATCCAGGGCAAAATCTATCTGCTGCACCCCTGGTGTGAGCTTTGCAAGTTTTTGACCTGGGTTTGGGTGAATGCAAGAATAAATTGTTGCTGGCCTCTACTCCCATCAGCCAGCTGGAAACTTCTTTTGGTTTAGAGTGGCTTCCTTTTGGTCTGGGATTCCTGTATTGGTTATTCCTCTGAAGGCTGAGCTAGATGCTGAAAGTGAGACCCTACTCTGGTTTGGGATCTGAGCTATACCACTACTGCTGCTGACTTCTGAACTTTCTCCTTTCTCAATTCACTTCCCTGAGGAACCCTACTCAGAAACACCACTCTTCAGCATAGGTCTCTTTCTTAATCTTCCACCCCGGATCTGTGACTCAGAACTAGGTAGTGGGCAGCAAAGTTGCTAGTTTGTACCTGTTCCCATTACAGTTCCCCCTTATAGGTCTAGTGGTGCTCTCTTATGAGTCTGGGTCTACTATGCAGCCTCTCCTTGGGCACTAAGGTACACCTACTGGGTGTGCTCCTGACCCAACCCCATCCCCAGGATCTGGATTCATTTTGATGCCTTTTTCTAGATCTGTTTGGAGGAGTTTGTAGACAGGAGCTAACTACACTCTTTGCTACTCTGCCATCTTGACTCCAACCCTCTCTTCTTTTTATCCCTCTTAAGGGAGCTCTCCTGGTTTGAAGGAGGATTTGGGGAGGAAGAGGTACAACAAAGCTAGATCTCTGACATAGCAAGAAAGGAGGCAACTGGAACTGGACAGGATGTTCTCCACTACCTCCAAGCAAAGTCCTCTTGGTAAGGGGTAGGTAGAGGCATTCTGATATGTTTTAGGGTGAGTCAGTACATTTACTTGGGTGCAGGGCAAAGTTTGGTCAGGAATGGAGATTTTGGAGGAAAATAACTCTTTAAAATTGCATAGGATTCCAAAATTCCTAGCCTTCCCATGGGGTAGGTAAGTCAGCTCTGGTGCAAATGGCCTTAGAGCCTCCCCCTACAACAACCATGGCATTACTCTCTTAATCTGACCACTATGGGAGGCAACAGTGTCACCCAGAGGAGAAAGCACTGGACCCTTAGTCAAAAGAATTGTGTCCAAGTCTTGATTCTGTCAGGACTAGTCATATTACTTTTCTCCAGATACTTTCCTCTCTTTGGACCACAGTGTCCTTACCTATAAAAAGAAAGGGCTAGAGTAGGTAATATCTCTAGGTCCCTTCACTCAAACTGGGTCTCACTTTCTCCAGCTGCCAAAATGAGGATAATAGTGTCACGAAGCATCTGAAGGGGGCAGATAGGTGGTGCCTTGGAGTCAGGAGGACCTGAGTTCAAATCTGGCTTCACACACTTGACACTTACTAGCTGTGTAACCCTGGGCACTTAACCCCGAATGCCTCACAAAAAAAAACGTGAAGAAGAAGCATCTGAAGACCAATTTCTTCAAGAAGAACAAAGTGTCTAATGCTTAGCTGCATGAGTTTCTGTGAGATGTAGCTTCAAATAGAGAGCAGTGGAAGAACAGCATTGAAAGAGGGAGGAATGCACCAAGACACAAGATTGAGAGGAGAGTGAGGAGGCAGGGAGACAGAGTAAATTGGCTAGGGGAGGAGGAGAGTATGGCTTGGCACTAATGAGTCATGCTGCTTTCTTCATTGTTTTCCCTCTTCTGCATGCAAAGAGAACTCTCTCTTTAGGGGCATAAGAGTCCCTGTCTGGAGAAAGTAGATCCTGCCTAGTGGGAGGGGAAGGGGAGTAACTGGACAAGAACACCCACATTCCAAGGGTGGGGGCCAAAGGAGGGAGGGAGCACTCCTCCCTTCTCATAGTGCACTGGCAGGTGAATTTTTCCACCTTAAACAAACAACCCTACAGACACCTGGCTACAATGGTACTTGTGCAATCTCACAGGATTTTTTACTCAAATGAGATATTTGTAAAAAAAAAATTCTCTGTAAATTATAATTCAACTCAACAAGCCTTGATTAAGTATGTGGCAGGCACTGTGCTAGGTGCTGAAGATAAAGAGACACAATAAAACCATCCCTACTCCTGAGAAGCAATATTCTACTGTAAAACATTATATTTAAATGTGAGCTATTGTTATGAGAGGCCCTATTCTCTCCTTTTAGATCCTCAGTTTACTTCCTTCCTCCAATGGGGGTTATTGTGATGTCAAAGATAATCACAAACTTTTTCTCCTCCCTCTCCCCATGGCTGTTCCTCAGTTCTATAGAATGTTTTCGGGACCCAGGTGGCTGCCCCTATCTATGTTGTACCCTTAACCCTTGTGTGTGTGATGGGGTGATTGGGGTGAGGAGGATGATTAATTCCTCAAGAAACAAAGCTCTCTCCTAGATATTTGGCCTGGTGGGGAGAAGGGACTCAAGAAAGCAGATTGGCTCTCCACCCCTCCCTGAACACTAGACATGTGCCAAGTCTTTTGTGGGTTCTATGGTTTCAGTGTTTTCCTTTGACAACAAACACCTTGGGGTATTTTTATCCACAATGAGCTGGAGGGCTTTACAAAGATTTTTTTAATTATCAAATTAAAATTAATTTAAATGCAATCATATTCAGATAAATAAACAGGTATATTATTGAGGAGGAAAACAGAAGGAAAAGAGAGGGAGGGGAGAAGGGGAAAAAGAGAGAGGAAGGAAGAGAGGGGGGAGAAGGAGAGAGAGAGGAGAGGAGGGAGGAGAAAAAGAGAGAGAAAGAGAGAGAGGAGAGTGGGAGGGAGGGAGGGAGAGAGAGAGACATGAAATCAGACAACCACAGGATGTAATCAGTCTGGTGCAGTGAATATAATAATACCACTGATAGGGCAAGGCTTGTTGGGGGCAATGTTCAGCACTCACTATTCAGTATTCAACAAATATTTATTATTCAACACACAGGGCTCCCCTGCTCTTTAAGGCTCCAAATCACCTTCATTCCTACCTAGACATTGAAACTAGACTGTTTTGACACTTCTCTCACCATTTGGAGCATTTGAGATGGGAAGGAACTAGCAACTCTTAGTGGGAAATATTACACAAGGTTCAGAATTCCTGAAATTTATCATTGCTGAGCCCTCAGAGAGGTACTCCTTTCAGTTCCCCCCAGCCTGTCTCACTACTTCCATTTTTCATGTCACAGGGATATCAGAGGCCTAGATGGCCTTATGATATAGATGGTTTAGATAACCAACCCATACCTGTATAGAAATCTCCTCTCCACCATCCCTGGTAGGTAATTATCCAGCCTCCTCTTGACCCCCTCTAGTGTCAGAGAACTCACTTCCTTATGGAGAATAACACAAGTTATTCCTTGTGTGGGGGGCAAAATCTGCCTCTTTGAAACTTGCTCCAATTCCCTCTAACCATTGTTTCTTGTGGTAGGGCAACAGAACACTCAAAGGACCCTGGGGAAGTCATGTTCACAAAACCCTCTCCCTCTAGTAAGAGCCCACCTCTGCTCTGAAGCAAGGTTGGTCCTTTGGCATCCTTAAGCCACTTCTTCTAGAAATTCTGAGGACTCTGTCCCCTTAATTCTTCTATATATGGCCCTAGGCATCCTCTTCCCCCTATCTCTAGGGGTTATCCTTAGAGACAAAGGGGAGATGGGGATTGCAATCATAAAGAAAGTGATTTGGGTTTCAGAGATAAAACTCAAACTAGACCTGGGAAATCATACACATGAGCTCCAGGGGTATAGTGGATTCTTTGGTCTTCACCATCAGAGGTGAAGGAGACTCTCGGGGAGTCAGCCTAGGATAAGTAGCAGATAAAAAAGGGAAAGACAATGAGGAGAGGTGGGGTAGGCCAGCCACCATAAATGCCCAAGAATTAAAAATAATATATGAAGACTATGGCCACTTATTGATACATCATCATCATTATAACAGCTGGCACTTATAGAACCCTATAAGGGCTATTTCATTTGATCCTCCCAACAACCCTCTGCTATCAGATGAGGAAACTGAGGTTCAAGGACAGCTCAAGGGATCTAGTTGCACTCACCCAGAAGTGAGTTGTCTTGAGGTCACCCAGCTAGTAGGTTTCAAGAGGCAAGATTTGAACTCAGGTCTTCCTGATTCCAAGAGACTGTATGTACTGTGACAGACATAAGGCTATGTCTTACTATGAAGATGAAATGGACAACCCTGACTCATGCTTATTTCATAGAATGTCAGAACTGGAAGGAACCTGGGAGGCCGTTCAGTCCAAAGTCCTTCTCTTAATGAGTCCAGAGCAGGGCAGTGAATTTTTTGAGGTCATTTGGGCTTATTTAATGGGAGAATCAGAAATAGAAACCAGGTTTCTTGACTTCTAGCCCCTGTCCTGATCTCTTTATGTAATGCCATACTCTGTCAGCCCTATCTGGGACCAAGCCCAGCACCTGCCCCACAGCAGTCCTAAAGAATTAGACAAAGAGTGTGAAACTAGACTGTCTTACCAGGCAGAGAGACAAGAAGGGCCTGGATTTGGGACAGACTGTGAAGTGAAGGGTACAAGGCACTCCTGAGGGATGTTTTTAGCCATAAGTAGAAAGGAGCTCAGGGTATGCCTGACTACTTTCCCTACTCTGTGTCCCAGTGTTTTATGATGAAGTGGGCGGGGCCCTTGTTTCCAGGGGCCTTGCTCTGTGACAGGGAGGGGAGGGGTCCCCCCTCTATGGGGCAGTTGAAGGCAGGCAAAGTATGTTGTGGGGTAAAGCCCACTCAAGCCTGCAGGACACTGAAGCAGGTGGCTGAGGATGGCAGCTCTGGACCTCCTCCTCCCCTTCATCCTCCTCCTACTCCACGTGGGTACTCCAGCCCACAGAGAGTATGGCGTGGTCCACGTGGTATCAGAAAAGAAGGGTAGCAAAGACTACTGTGCCCTCTTCAGTTCTGAGTATGTCACCTTGCCCCGGGACCTCCACCATGCCCCTCTGCTGCCCCTGCATGATGGCACCAAAGCACCCTGGTGCTCCGGTGAGAACACCCACCAGTCATACCCCCAAAGCTCTAACTCCCAGAAACCACTGAGCAAAACCACCGCCATGGTGCTGTGGGGGAACTGCAGCTTCTACACCAAGGGTCGCCTGGCCCAAGGTCAGGGTGCCCACGGGCTTCTCATCGTCAGCCGTTCCGCCGGCCTCCAGTGTTCAGACACCACCCCAGTTCCAGCAACCTCCCAGAGCCTCAGGCCCCTCCCTGAGTTGACCATCCCAGTGGCCATACTCCGCTACAATGATATGTTGGACATCTTGAATCAGGGCCGGGGTGGGGCCGCCATCCGAGTGGCCATGTATGTGCCCCTAGAGCCCATCCTTGACTACAACATGATGATCATTTTCATCCTGGCCGTTGGCACTGTGGCCCTGGGTGGCTACTGGGCTGGGCTGAATGAGGCTGAGAGGCTCCAGCGGCGCCGGGAGCATCGGGGTGGAGGGACCAGTATGAGCGAGGAAGTCGAAGGGTTGGATGAAGAGGAGGAGGAGGAGGAGGAGCCTGTGGACTTCACACCAGCAATGACAGGGGCGGTGGTCCTCATGTCCTGTTCCATCATGCTGTTGCTGTACTTCTTCTATGACTGTTTCGTCTACATTATGATCGGCATCTTCGGGCTGGGCGCCGGCACTGGCCTCTACAGTTGCCTGGCTCCACTGGCTCGCCGCCTGCCCCTGGGACGTTGCCAGCTCATCCTGCCAGGTCTGCAAATGGCTGCCCTTCAGCTGTCCCTTATTCTGCTAGCCGGCCTGTGCACCTCCATCACAGCAATCTGGATTATCTTTCGTAATGAGGAGAGCTGGGCCTGGCTTCTACAAGACATGCTAGGTGTGTCCTATTGCCTGTTTGTGCTCCGACGTGTGAGGCTGCCCACTCTACGTAGCTGCACCTCCTTCCTGCTGGCCCTGCTGGCTTTGGATGTTTTCTTCGTCTTCATCACCCCATTCCTCACCAGGACTGGCGAGAGCATTATGGTGGAAGTGGCCTCTGGTCCCTCGGATTCTACCAGCCATGAAAAGCTGCCCATGGTGCTGAAGGTGCCCCGTCTCAGCTTTTCACCACTGACTCTCTGTGACAGGCCGTTTTCCATCTTGGGCTTTGGGGACATCGTGGTGCCTGGCTTCCTGGTGGCTTACTGCCACCGCTTTGACATCCAGGTCCGCTCCTCCAGGATCTATTACATGGCCTGTACTTTGGCCTATGCCGTTGGCCTGCTGCTTACTTTTCTTGCCATGATTCTCATGCAGATGGGTCAGCCAGCATTGCTCTACTTAGTGTCTTGTACCCTCATCACCAGTCTAGCTGTGGCCATCTGTCGCCAGGAGCTCATCCTGTTTTGGACTGGTCAGGGCTTTGTTAAGCCACCTACCCACACCATCATCCAGTTACCTCTTTCCCCTAGCATTAGGGTGAGGGCTGAAGAGCCATCCCCATTGTCAGAGCAGAAGCCAGATGAAGATATTAATGTTCAGCCCACTGTGGAGATGATGGGGCCAATTGAGGAGGGGGCCAACTTGCCAGAAAGCAATTCCAGTGGGCACTCAGAGGAGACCATCGTCCCGGCTGACGAAGAAGGCGCCACCCCATGCTGCCTCAGCGATAGCTCCGAGGGCTGGAGCGACGCCAACCTGGATCCAGAAGAGATACCCATCTCTCCCATTGAGATTGATGAAGAGCCAGGGATTCTGGGCACAGACAACGTGGCATTGAACGACGTCCCTGAAGGTGCTGTTGTCTGGACAGGACTTCACAAAAGAAAGGGCTTAAAGGTGAAAAAGAGCCTGTCAGCACAGGCCTCACTCTGAACTTGGAACCAACCACCCCTACGGCCATCTTCCCCGGCTCCCGCTCATCCTTGCCTGGGGAGGGGTATGGCGGAATATCACAGGTCAAAGCCATGCGTGGCAACAGGAAATCGGGGCATTAAAAGAGGTTCATTACCCACCTGACAAGAAAGTCTGTTGTCTTTGGCTTCTTGTAATAGGCTCCCACTTCCACATGAAAGTTCTGTCACAGGTGGTCGGGGTACAAGGGGGCTGCCAGAGTGGTGACCTATGTCCCTTGACCCTAAAAAGCCAGGGCCATCCCCTAGACTTCTCAGATTCCTTGAACAGTCCTTGACAATTGTCTCATCTATAAAGGCAGTGAAATAATAATTTAATAGCACTTCAAGATTTCCAAACTATTGCACATAATTTATCTCATTTGATCCTCACAACAACTCCATGAGGTATACGCTATTATAACCCCCACACCCATTGACAAATGAGGAAACTGAGGCTGTTAAAAGTTAAGTGATTTATTTGTTCAGGGTCACAGAGTGAGGGAGGGTTGGAGGTAGGATTTGAACCTAGGTCTTCCTGACATCAAATCCAGTTAGCTGACCCTAACAGTGACCTCTGTATTGAACCTATTTATCACCTTTAGCCTCTTCTCGGAGGTCATATGTTCATAAAATTAGATAGAGCTTGTATATTTGTCAAAGATAATCTAATCAAACTCATTTACAGACGGAGAAATAGATCCAAGGATGGTAAATTACTTATCCATGGTCATTTGCAAGATATAAATGGCAGAATCCGGATGTGAAGGATAGTCTTCTTGATCTCAAATCTAGTGCCCTTTCCATGGTAATGAATTCAGTTTTGACAGTTTACTTTCCACTGTGTTACTTAGCAGCCTTGTGTATATAATGGAAAAAGTACACGGCATTGGAGTCATGCCCAAGTACTGGTCTTGGTTCTGTCCCTATATGACCTTAGATCAGTCACTTTCTTCCCTGGGCCTCAGTTTCCATCTTTGTGAAATGAAAAGTCCCTTTTTCTAATTCTTAAAGTCTGTCGTCTGAATCATTTCCTCTCCCTGAGTCTCAGTGTCTTCACCCTCAAAATGAGACAGTTGGGCTGATGGTCTCTAAAACATCCTCTGAAACTAGCTTTTATTATTATTAGACCTTTCGAGGCCTCGGTTTCCACAGTCATAAAAAATTTAAGCGCTGGCCTAAGCAATTTCTAAAGTCCCTTCTGGGTCTACTATAGTGCTATGAAAGGATGACCCTCTGGGTCCCTGGTTTCCCCTTCTCATTAGCAGAGTAAGGGCAGCATCCTAACTGTGGGACATTTAGCCCGTCGTATGTAAGCAGGCTGGGATAAAAATACTCTCCAGAAGACTTTGCTAACAGGCACCCTGTTCCCTCAGAGTAGGGATGGCTCTTTGGGACCTCAGTTAGGTGGTGTAGTGGATAGAAGTCTGGCCATAGAGATGGGAAGACCTGAGTTCAAATCCAGCCTCTGACACTTCTAGCTTTGTGACTCTGGGGGAATCACTTGAGCTCTCTCGGCCTCAGTTTCTTCATCTACAAAATGAATATAATAATAGCACCTACCTCCCAGGGTTGTTATGAGGATGAAATGAGATAATATTTGTAAAGGTGCTTTGTAAAACTTAAAGGCTTATATAAATGCTAGCTATAATAGACTTAGTATAAGCAGTTATTCCCACTCTAGGAATAATCCTAGGCACTCTTTCCACCATGATATGTAGTGTGTATGGGAAGAGAGAAAGGGTTGAGTACCCAAAGTGCCTTTTGATAAATTCCAGCCTTGGTCTGGGTGGCTATTCTCCCACATCCCTTCCAGTCTGACTACTCTGGCAGCCCACAGTTAAGGTTAACCGAGTAAAAGGAGAACCGAGGAATACTGGGCTTCCTACCTTCTTTACCCTCCCAGGCAGCCTCCTCCAGCATCCACGCTGCTAATCTGTCTGCCGGAGCAGGAGTCTGCCACCCACACAATCAGGAGGACCCCAGTGACAGGGAGCCAGGCAGGGTCCCACCATCAGAATTTGCAGGGCTCTTCACAATGTGAGCCACAACATTTCATTTCATCCCATCCTGCACCAAATGTCATAGGCCCGGCTCCAACACCAGCACCCTCTTGGTTCAGGTTCAACTTTGGGATGAAATGAGGCACTCATGGGTCACTGAACATTTAACAAGAGGAGAGGTTTTCTTTTCCCTAACATAGCAAGGATACAGTGGTACTTAGCTTCTCTGGGACCAGCCCCCCTCATCTCCATCTAGAAAAGTCTGATCAATAAGTCATCGGGGGAGGGGGGTGGCAGCTAGATGGTGCAGTGGATAAGGCACTGGCCCTGGATTCAGGAAGACTTGAGTTCACATCTGACCTCAGACACTTGACACTTACTAGCTGTGTGACCCTGGGCAAGTCACTTCACTCCATTGCCTCCCCCCCTCCAAAAAAAAAGTCATCAGGGCATGGCGATTCATATGGTATCAGGCACCCTCCAAGTCTGAAAGGATTAGACTATACCTGGTCTGGGACCTTTTATGCCCCTAGAGCAGACCCCTAGACACCTAGACCAGGAAGCTGTGTCAGGGAATCTAGGACCAATCAGGTTTCACAGGGGAGGAGAGGTAGGGAGGAAACTGTGTCAGGGGAATCATTAGTGAAGCTTGGTTCCAAGGACCTTGGGGGAGGGGGGGGGTGTTAGTGGTGTGGAAGCTGTGTTAGGGGAGCTGCGGCCATCACAGGGAAAAAATAGTGGTCCTATCATAGCCCTAAACCCTCACTTACAAAAGACTCCCTTTCCCCATAAAGAGATGTACAAAGGAGTCCATCCTGAAGTATGGGCAGCTGTGAAGCAAGCCTAAAGGGGCAGCTTCAGTCACCCATTTTAATGCCTTTTCCAAATGGTACTATGTGCCATCAGTTCCATCAGGAGGTGGCCTGCTTTCTCGTGGTAGTCAAGAGTGAGCCCTCTCTGTTCTCACCCGCTTTCAGGTCGGAGGCCTGTCCTCTTGACCTCATATATTTTTCCCTCCTGCTTCTGCCTGACTTTGCAAAAACCATCCCCATCTCTCTAACAACTACAAGGCCCCTATTCAGAGAGGTCTGGGCTATTCATTCATCTGATAGCAGGGTCTGGTGCCGCCTCTCAACTTTGTATCTATGTGCCGGCAGCAAGTTGAGCTGTTTATACAAAGGATTATTATAGAGAAGTCATGAATCTATGCAAGGGCCCAAGGACAGGAAGTCACTGGAGAGTGAGGAAGGTGTTCCCTATGAACTGTGCCCTAGACAAACCCTGTTAAAAAAAAAAACACTCACTGAGACTGCACACTGTTTTCTAATCTTGAAGTCCTCCTTTCATCCTGGATAGATTTCTGTCCAGTTCATACAACGTTTGTCTGCTCTTTTTATTACATAATGACCTTGCAATAAACTGTAAACCATTGTCTAAATTCCAGTTGTCATTAATAATTATAACAATAGGATAAAATAATGACTAAAGTAATAACTGGTGAAAATATATAAATGAAGATCTATAAATAATGGATATAATCAGTATTAACCTATTGTTAGTTAGTTAACTAATTATTAAACAAAAGCAGCTAGGTGGTGCAGTGGTTAGAGTGGCGGGCCTGGAGTCAAGAAGACTCCTCTTCCTGAGTTCAAATCTGGCCTCAGACACTTCTTAGCTCTGTGACCCTAAGCAAGTCACTTCACTCTGTTTGCCTCAGTTTCTTCATCTGTAAAATGAGCTGAAGGAGGAATGGCAAAGCACTCCAATATCTCTGCCAAGAAAACACCAACTGGGGTCCTAAAGAGTCGGACACAACTGAAAAACAACTGAACAACGACTAAAAAAATGACTGAACAATCACTGAACAACAACATAGCTATGATCCATTAATGTATTCATTAAATAGCCACATAGTAAGTTCCTACTCTGTGCAAAGCACATAGAAAGGCAAGGTGGCCTAATTAATGAATCAATAAGCATTTATTAAGCACCTACTGAGTACCAGGCACTGATGGGGATGCGAATACTGTTAATGACACAGTCCCTAATCACACAAGGGTGGGGAACCTGTAGCCTTGAGGCCACAGGTGGTCCTCTAGATCCTCAAGTGTGACCCTTTGACTGAATTCAAACCCCCTTGAGGCCACAGGAGGTCCTCTAGGTCCTCAAGTGTGGCCTCAAGGCTGAAGGTTCCCCACCCCTGCAAGAAGCCTACCTTCTAATGAGACAAAAAATACATGAAAGGTTGTAGAGAATAAATACAAAGAGACGTAAAATCATTAAACGTAAGGCAATTTGGGAGGAGGGCGCTAGGATCTGAGCTCAGAAAAGGTTTCACGGACTAGGTGATGCTTGAGCTGCATCTTGAGGGAAGGCAGGGATTCCATGAGACCCAGTGATTCTGTGAGTGCCAGCTTTTGAGGGAGGACAAGCAAGCCCTGCCTCTGACCCGCGCTAGCTGCACGACCACAGTGAAGTCACCTAGCCCCCTAGTGCCTCAGACAGCTCTGTGAGAGTGTAGACGCCTTCACGTGGGTCGTCAGTCTTACTGAAAACAAAAGAGGGCTTGACTTGGAACTCTCTGAACCGGAAGCCCAGGGGCCTGAGTTTGAAATCCAATTCCACTGTTAACCGCTTGTGTAACCTCGGGCAGCTCAGACTCTCCGGGCTCCAGTTTCCTGATCGATAAAATGAGAGGGTTAGACCAGATGGCCTCTGAGTGTGATCTACATTGATGGAGAGGACTTTCACACTGGGAATACCCCACACCTGAGCCCTTTTCAGGGCTGCTTATCCACCCTTGGTGTCCACCTTCACCTAACTCTCTCTCACCTGTGGGTCCCAAAAGCTGTAGCATGTGCAGCGTCCACAGCCTGGTAAAGCCATCTCAGCTGACCTGCTAAACCAGGTTGAGGGTAACTGACAGGCCTCAGACCTATGGGTGAGTTAGGGGGGTGTCTACCCCAAGCATGTAAAGATGTCCCCGGGTGGAATGGATGGATGAGAACAGTTTGTTTCGATGGCCGTGAAGTTGGCTGAAGCAGGTACCATGAAGCACTTAGACGCTGAAGGCACCAAGTCATCCACTGCGTCCCAGGCCGTCGATAATCATCCTGATTTTTGTCCCACCTCTGGACTTTGATGACTCTGGAAGACAAAGTGAGGCTGCTGGCTTTGAACAACTCTGCCTCACTTAAATTCACTTCATGCTCAAGTCAAGATACCACTCCGTAAGGTCAGTGGTCTTCTTCAAAGCGAAGGACAAACAACTCCCCACATCCATATAATCAATTGGCTACACTTCACCAAAAAACTGGATTCATTTTTTTCATTAATTTTTATCTTTTTAAAATTAACAAACTTTTTTCTCTTCTTTCCTCTTTGCCTACTAGGGAAAAAAAAAGGTAACAAAACTCTAGTAACAAACATGCAGATTCAAGAAAAACAAATCCCCCATATTGTTCATATCCTAAAATGTGTCTCATTCTACATATTTAGTCCATCACCTTTCTGCCAGGAAGTGGGAAGCATGCTTCTTGGTGGGTCCTCTAGAATCACAGTTGATCATAGTATTGATCAGAATTCTTAAGTCTTTCAAAGTTTATTTTTGTAATGTTGTTGTAGTAGTATAAAAGTTCTCCTAGTTCTGCTCACTTCACCCTGCATCAATTCATATAAGTTTTCTCAGGTTTCTCTGAAATTGTCTCCTTAGTTGTTATTGTTGTTCAGTCATTCAGGTTTGTGTCCAACTGTTCATGACTCCGTTTTGAGTTTTCTTGGCAAAGATACTGGAGTGGTTTGCCATCTTCTCCAGCTCATTTTACAGATGAGGAAACTGGGCAAAAGTGACTTGCCCAGGGTCACACAGCTAGTGTTTGAAGCTGGATTTGAAATCCTGACTCCAGGCCCAGTGCTTTATTTACTGTGCCATCTAGCTGCCCTTACAATAGTATTCAATTATATGCTTACACCATAATTTGTTTATCCATTCCCCAATTGATGGGCACTGCCTTAGTTTCCAATTCTTTGCCACCACAAAAAGAAGTTGCTATAAATATTTTTGTACACATATTGGACTCATATTCTTATGCTCTCTTAAGTACCAGTGTTATTATCAATAAATTCTACCAATGTCCTTTTGTGACGCCTCATCACTAGCGCCATGATAGTGACAAGGTGTCACAAAAGGACATTAGTAGAATGTCACTATCATGGTGCTAGTGACCCTGAGCTCTTGAAGGTTGTGTCAGTAAAGCACAAGCTCTTGTAGGTCCTATTAAGCTTGGAAGACTTGAGCCTTATGATGGAATGTGTGTCTGTTATCTGAAGACTTACATTGTTAATTCACAGTCATCATCAGGGTGGTCACAAGATGATGAGTTTTTCATCCACAGCAATATTCTAAGATCATCTGCTAAGTCATAGAAAGGTTGTGATTGTATGGATAGTGGGGGTGTGTGAAAACAGGGGCAGAACTGCAACTAGAAATGATTGTACTCAAGGAAAATTCATCTTAGGAGAGAAGCACAGTGCAGAAGGAGAGGATAACAGTGATGGGAGAAGCCAGACCCAAGGAGAAGGATGCCAAATTGCCAAGATAATGAGAATGGTAACTCACGGCCAGGCAAGAGATTGGAGGGGGAGCGGATCATGATCAGATGATATGAGCCAATGGAAGACTTCAAGGCATTAGGAGGAAGTGCCTCCCTCTCCAATACCGTAGGTCTACCACACTGTAGAAGGAAGGAAACAAACATTTATACAGTGCCTATTATATGCCAAGCATTTTACAAAAAGTTCATCATTTGATCCTCACAACAACTCTTGGGAGATTGGTACAATTATTATCCTCATTTTATAGTTGAGGAAACTGAGGCAGGCAGAAGTAAAAATGACTCACCCTTGCCCAAGATCACACAGACTTAGACTGGATTTGAATTCAGGTCTTCCTAACTCTAGGTCCAATTCTCTATCCACTGAGTTACCTATCTGGCAGGGACTCAGAGATCCCAGAATACTTTTGCCTAGCCACTAGTCAATAGACTGCCTTGAGGCCATTGGAGGGAAGGGAAAGAGCTTCTTCTCTATGCACTTAGGTTCTGCAGTTTCTCAACCCCCTCTAAATTCACCACCTTGAGACCAAGTTCCAGTTGCCCTTTATGACTTAGGAACTCCCAAGTATAGTTAGTTAGTTCTCTCTGAAATGGAGACAGGAAAGACTCAAGGAAATCATCTGATTCAAGTTTAATTAGCCCAGCCTGAATGGAAGGTTCCTATTCTCTAAGGGGCGCACATTCCTGAGCAACAAAGTCCTTGGGGAAGGCCCCAGGGGAAGGATACAAACCAAAGTACTAAGGAAAAAAGTTCAGAACTCCCAAATTATTGCTTTCATAGAACTTCCTTGTTACAAAGTCTTACCCTGGCAATAATAGTCATAATATCTCTAAGGCAGGTGGTCACTAGATAATAATGTATATTTCTATAAGGTCACTAGATAATAATGTATATTTCTATAAGGCCACAAAACACTCTCCTCATAACAGTCTTATAAACTTGATTGGTATCCCCATTTTATAGAAGTTAAGATTCAGGTAAGTCAAGAGATTTGCCTAGAGTTACTCAGTTAGTTATTATCAGAGCCTGGATTAGAACTCAGATCTAATACTACAGTGATCACTAGCAGGTGTCTGGCATAAGCACATAACTGTGTGGGGGGCACACCTTGAGACTTCCAGTCTCATTGGCCCTGAGTTCCATGGGACAGAATTAGGAGCAAAGGGATGGAAGAAGTAAAGTGGGCCAATTTTGGTTTGAAATAAAGAAAAACTTCCTTGCAGAAGCTCCCCCTCCCCCAACTCACAGGAAAATGCCAACGGTAGCAAAGGCCCCAGGTAGACTACACACCTGGCTCCTGGTCTTTGCACATGTATGCTGTTGTACTGGGAAAGGGAAATGAACGAGCATTTATTAAACACCTACATGTACTAGTTACTATGCTAAGTGCTTTGTAAATATTATCTCATTTGATCCACAATAACCCTGAGTGCTATTTTTATCCTCATCAAATGGGTTAATATTAGTAAAGCACTTAACAAGTGCTTATTCCTTCTTAATTTACAGATAAGGAAACTGAGGCAGATAGAAATTAAATGACTTGCTCACTTGCTGTGTCACACAGCTAGTAGGTGTCTAGAATCTGGATTTGAACTTGTGTCGACATGACTCCAGGGCCAGTGTTCTATCCACTGCAATGCCCAACTATTACTTTTGACTTCTTCAGGTTGGGTGTGGGCCTTCCCTAGAGAAGAACATTGGTTGAGCCAATATGCCCCAACTGCTCTGTTCTAGGGTAGTTTCCTTGTACAAACTCTCCTATTTTCTTCACACCAATGTGCCTAGGCAATGAACCTTTGCCATTTGCCTTGGTGGCTTCTCTGTGCCTCAGTCCCATGTCTGGGTGTCTGTGAAGGGGGGTGAGGGCTCACAGAATGAGCCCTCCACCTTCCCTCAACTTTCATTCTTCACTCTTAACCTAACTTCGCTGACAGCAGATTCTGAGAGAGCCTTGTCAGAATCAAGAATTGTTTTGGGTTAAAGTGGTGGCCCAGGGTGAGGGTTGGGGGTTCCAACAGGCTGTGACATTGCCAGAGAGGTTATATACTTCCTCCCTATGCTTCATAGACTTCCATTGGTCCATCACCACTCCTGCTCTGTGGATGACCACAGGCAGTTGCTCCCCAGAGGGTCCTGTCACTGTACTTCTGAGGACTGCCTTCCTCTGCCACTACGCTGCTGGGCTTCCTACTGGCAGGGGGAGGGGTGGGTCAGAGTCAGGAATCATCTGCCATGCTGATATGAGCCAGATTTTCCAAGCCGGAGCAGGAGATAGAGAACTCTTCCTTGTTTGCAACTGGAGTAAGCTCTCTATTGTACAGTGCCTCCTCTTCAACTTAATTTCTAGCTAGGATCCTGTAGAGAACACCAGTCCCCTCAAACGAAACTCAATCCCCGTTGATGAAATCTTAGACCATTTTCTCCTATTATAGTCCTTGGTCTTCATGCAATGCCCTTTTTACTGCCCCCTTATGGCAGCGTTTCGCTCCTGACTTGATATTCCATTCTCAAGGGTCTCTTTTGAGGTGGCCTCAAGGACCTCATTAATGACATAGCCTCCTTTCTCAATTCCTTGTCCCTGGCATCCCCTACCCCCACAAAACCCCTCCACCCCCATTCTCTGTCTGGCTCCACTTCATTGGTGAGGGAACTGTGGCCCTGAAATAGGTCATAAGACCATGAGATCGTATATTTAGAGCTGAAAGGGACCTAAGTGACAATTAAGTCCAGCCCCCTCATCTTACAGATGAGGAAACTGAGGCTAAGAAGTTAATTGATTACATAACTGGTAAGTATCCGAGGCAGGATTTGAACTCAGTTCTTCCTGACTCTAAGCCCTGGAAACAGAGCTTTAGTTTGGCCTATTAGGCAGTAAGCTTCTTATTCAGGGTCCTCAGTTCCTATGACGTTTTAGCTCCCACCTTCCCTGACCCCACCAGATGCCACACATGCACACGCATGAACACACCCACACAAACACAGCTGGCTTTAATGTTCACTCCAACCAGATTCTGAGCTCCATTCAATGTGTGCAAAATTCCTTCATTCAGCAAACATTGAGCATCTTCTGTGTGCCTCGCTTTTTATGTTGTAGATTTGTGCAATGGAGTAAGTGTGGAATAGTTTACCGAATTAATTCATTGTCCCACTGGGGACTCGTGGATCAGCTAGAAAACCATGACAAAGCAGTATGGAGAGAGACAGTGCAGAGCAGTAGAAAGAGCCTTCCCCCAATAAATCAATCAATGGACATTTATTAAGTACCTACTAGGTGCCAGGCATTGTGTCAGACGCTGGGAATACAAATATAATGGATGAGGCAGTTAGGTATTGTAGTAGATAGGCTGCCCTACTTGGAGTCCAGAAGTCCTGACTAAATCCTGCCCCAGACGTTCACTTCATATGTGAACCCTGGGCAAATCTCTTAACCACTCTATGCCTCAGTTTGCTCATCTGTAAAATGAAGGGCTTGGACTCAACTAGCAAATCAAGGGTCAGAAGACTTGGGTTCTAGTCCTTAATTTGCCACAAGCTAAGTGTGACTTAACCTCTTTGGACCTCAGTATCTCCATCTATAAACTGGGAATAATAACATTTATCCTGTCTCAGAGCAGACTGAGATGAGAGGATTCCTTCTATTGATAAAGGTTTATGTGAATAAACTCAGGCTGAGGTGTGAACCCTGAGGGGACACAGAGTAAAAGAGTAATCTTTGATGATGAAGAAGGTGAATCTGGAGGGAAGTGATACTGATGGCAGAGAGGGAGGAGGACTTTCTTAGTAAAGGGGGGGAGGGGAGAATAATAATAATGATAGCAAGCATTTATACAGCACCCACTATGTGCCAGGAGCTGTGCTAAGCACTTTACAAAGATTACCTCATTTACTCCTCACAACAACCCTAGAAGGTAGGTGTTATTATAATCATCCCCATTTTACAGATGAAGAAACCAGGCAGCGGTTAAGTGACTTGCCTAAGGTCACACAGCTAGTAAGTGGGCAGACAGCATGAGGAAAGCATTCATGCCTACCCCCAGTCCCCTGGGGAGGGGGTCACCCACCAGGTATCCTGCATCAGTGCCGAGGTTTTTGGAAGCAGGAGGTGATTCTAGAAAGAGAAATCTCCAACTCTTTACCCAGAGCTCTCATTATTGGGTAATACTTTTTGGTCTAGAACTAGAAAAATGATGTGGTTTAGCAGAAAGAGAATTGCTGCTTAACGCCAGAAGACCCAGGGTCAGCCCTCTGCCCTCACCCTTACCCATGACCATCTCAGTCCCACCGTGCCCCTTTCCCACTCTAACACCCCCAGCTTCCAGGGTCTTTCCCTAACAGATCATCTTCCACCCATTCTGGATATAGAGGGGATATGCTGGTGAATGCTTAACAACAGACTCTGGAGAAATAAAATGTTCACAGGAGACACTACTAAATTTAATCTGAATCATTAAACTATATTATTAATCTTCATTGTTTTCTTAAGTCTAGACGATCAACAAAACAATAAATCAAGCCCCTATTTGAAACATTTGCCAAGTTCTGACTAAAAATTTAATAATTGGCTCTCTGAGGCCCATTAGGCTGGCTACAGCACACCCCTGTATACCATGTATGTACCTAATTATCTACGTATTGTCTCCTCCATTAGAATGTAATTTCCAGGGGCTAGGTGGCACAGTGGATAGAGCACCAGCTCCTGGAGAGAGGACCTGAGTTCAAATCCAGCCTCAGACACACAACACTTACTAGCTGTATGACCCTAGGCAAGTCACTTAACCCCATTTGCCTCACCAAAAAAAATAAATAAATAAAAAGAATGTAATCTCCTTGAGGGCAGGGACCATGTTTCTACCTTTCTTTATAAAATGAAAGCTTAGCACAATGCCTGGCACATAGTAGGCACTTAATAAATGTTCTTTAGCTAACTGACTATGACCTTAGAGAAATCATTTAGAGTCCCCAGAACCATCTCTGGGCCTCAGTTTCCTCTTCTGTAAAATGAAGGAGTTGGACAAGATGGTTTTTAAAGCCCTTCCCATATCTGACATTCTAACATTTTAGGAATTTGGATCGTAAAACCGGGTTTGGGCAGAGTCTATGTATGTTCTCACCCAGATTTTCTTGGCTTATTGGAGGAGAGGTAAGCCCATAGGCTATATACCTATTCTCCCTTAAGATAAAAGTTAATATGTTAAAATCTGAAAGCCTTACTCAGTCTGTTCTATGTTTGGTTCAAGAGACATGCATATACTCCCGAGAGAGAGAGAGAGAGAGAGAGAGAGAGAGAGAGAGAGAGAGAGAGAGAGAGAGAACTCAGCCCTAGAGACCTGGATACTGAATTGTTATTTAGCCATTTCAGTCATGTCTGACTCTGGGACCCCATTTGAGGTTTTCTTAGCAAAGATTCTGGAGTGGTTTGCCATTTCCTTCTCCAGCTCATTTTACAGATAAGGAAACTGAGGCAAATAAGGTTAAGTGATTTGCCCAGGGTCACACAGCTAGTATGTGTCTGAGGCTAGATTTGAAACTAGGTCCTCCTGACTCCAGGCCTGGCACTCTATCCACTGAGCAACCTGGCTGCCATGAATACATGGCCCCATTGTTGTCTTAAAAAGACCAAAGGGCAGAGAACAACTGAGGGAGGGTGGGATTAAGTGATCAGAAATTATAGGATAGGGACTGAACATATGATTTCATTGGTATAGGGAACTACCAGGTGAGAAAACTCCCTCTACAAAGCAGGTTGGCACCTTCTTTGAAAAGTACAGCCTCGGAGAATTGTCTAAATCACTGAGAGGCTATTTGCCCAAAGTCACACAGCCAGTATGTGTCAGAGGTGGAAATAACAGTAATTCACATCTATACACTGCATTGAAGTATATACAATAAAAAATAATATATGTTTATATTTCATGTGGCAAAGCCCTTTTCTCATAACCACCTTTTAAGGCAGGTAGTAAAAATATTATTATCCCCATTTTAGGGAAGAGGTGGCTTGTCTAATATCATAACTGGTAAGTCAGAGTTGAGATGTGGATGAGGTTTCTCCTGTGTCCAAATGCAGCACTCCATCCACCATTTTCTCCTATGGAAAGGTAACAAGGCTGAGACAATGGAAGGAGGGTGTCTGTTTAGCTCTGGGAACCTTGGACATTAATTGGCACTGTCTCTTTGGGGCTCTAGATCTACGTACAAGGGCCCCCAGGGTCTGCCTTATGTGAACTGAGGTAATTATTTGTGTCGTGTGTGTGTGTGTGTGTGTGTGTGTGTGTGTGTGTGTGTGTGTGAATATCTCCTCCTTGAATTTTTGTGGTTGGTTACTGCTGCCAAAATAAATCTTGCACAAAACAGACATTATAGAGGCAAAACCCTAGGTATTTCATGCTTCAGCACAGGTCCAGGATTCAAAAAAATTACCCCAAAGACATAATTTTTTTAATATATAACAATCTTTATGACCTCCTATGTCAAAAAGGTCACACAGGTCTAGTAAAAAACATTCATTATTTTATGCTTCCTTCAATTTAAGTTTGGACAAACTAGGTTAGAACAAAATCATCATGTCATACATCCTCTAAGGAAACAAACCTAGTTAAACATACTCAATAGGTAAACTAAGTTAAGTTACAGATTAAACACTAAGTTTGTAAAATCCTACACTTGAAACTACAAGGCTACATCTTAAAGAAGTCCCAGTGGGCTAACTGAGAGGAAGGGGTTTATGTGTCACTGAGACATAAATCAGGGAAATTTTTCCACAAGTAAAATTTTTGGGGGGAGGTTTTAAAGATGCTGTATTCCCTTCTTCCTCTCATTTGGTTTCTTAGCTTAAGAATGTCAAAAATCTTCCCTTGATACCTTAATACTATCATTCCATGAGTCAGGGGTTTTTATTGTTTGTTTGTTTGTTTTAGTCAGGTGAGGTTAATATTAACAGGAAACAGGTTTCTGGAGTCAGCCAGATATTCAGGAGAAATAGAGTAATAAAAGGAAAATGAAAGATTCCCATCATGGTGTTGACATTCACAATATCTTTAGATCTTTTCTCAATCTCTCTCTCTCTCTCTCAGTTATTCCCTCTCTCTCTCTCTCTCTCTCTGTCTCTCTCCCTTCCCCTCTCTTTGTTTCTGTCTCTCTGTCTCTCTCTGTCTCTGTCTCTCTGTCTCTCTCTCTGTCTCTGTCTCTCTCTGTCTCTGTCTCTCTCTGTCTCTCTTTGTCTCTGTCTCTCTCTGTCTCTGTCTCTCTGTCTCTTTCTCTCTCTCTGTCTCTCTGTCTCTGTCTCTCTTTGTCTCTGTCTCTATTTCTGTCTCTCTCTGTCTCTGTCTCTCTCTCTCTGTCTCTCTCTGTCTCTGTCTCTCTCCCTCCCCACCCCTCACCCCCGCAGTAAGGTGTGAGGAAGAGCAATGGAGAGGAGCTAGAAGAGAGTCAGGTTCTGGTGCTGACAGCTGTTAAGTCACCAGATGTGAATCATCCACTCACTACCACAGTTCAAATCAGAGCTCTCTGTGTGAGTTGGAGTTTTAAAATGAGGTGACTTGATCAGTTTTTCGCACCCATTTCAAACCCAACATTTGGCAGCTATTCTGAGGGATGGTATTCTCTCAGGTCAGTTCGGTGATTCAAGTTGAGGATTAGAATGCGATGAGTCAGAGACAAAAGACAATTAGAATGCAATGAGACAAAAGAGAGGTCTATGGATGGAAAACATTGTATATAACAATATAACGTCAGATTCCTTTTCACTGGGTTGATTAGATTTGCAGATTTTTTCTCTATTTTTTAATTTAAAAAACTTTGTTATATAAGGCTGGATAATTAACTTGGCACCCATAAACTTAAGTTTTTTTTTCAAAAAATCTTGATAACCGTATTTCAATTTAATTGATTTCTTTGTAATCCTGTGTGTTTTACTTTAAGCATTTACAAACGTTATTCTGAGGAAAAATTCATGGGCTTCACCAGACTGCCAAAGGGGTACAAGACACAAAAAGGTGAAAAACGCCAGTTATAAGCTATGGGTTTGAGGTTGGGGGGGTTGTAGGTGGAAGGATACAGGAAGAAAGCTAAATGATATAAAAAATAAAAAATATCAAAAACCTATTTTTAAAAAGATGCAATGAGACACATATAGACCACAAAGATACAATAAAAATGGTTTTACTGGTAACAAATGATTCAATTAATGTAATTACTAAAAAAAAAAAAGTTGTTCCCGTCTGTTTCAACATTCCTCAGGACATTAACACAGGATCAAAACAATAATAACAATAACACAGGGCAGTAAAACTCAGTCAGACCTCAAGGATACCAAATCATCATCATCTGGGTTTTTTGCATTCCTACCCCTGTAAATCACTAAAAGCCAAGGCTGGCCTCCTTAACTTCTATAAAGGGAAACCATTCCAGGAAAGGAGAAAACCCACACCCAAGACTTATAGAGTCAAAAGAGATTTATTAAAGAATATTCTGTACAGAGGGTGCAGCTAGGTGGCGCCATAGTGCACAGAGAGCTGGGCCTGGAGTCAGGAAGACTCGTCTTCATGAGTTCAAATCTGGCCTCAGATATTTACTAGCTGTGTGACCCTGGGCAAGTCACTTCACCCTGTTTGCCTCAGTTTCCTCATCTGTAACGTGGCCTTCCCAGCTTAGTTCCATCTCTGATACGTCTGAGGGATGCTCCCTCCTTTTCGGTGGTTCCAGGTCGGTGAGCGGTGGGGAGCTCTTCCAGTGCTGGGCTCTTTGAGTCCAGTAATGGCTAGAGGAGACCAGAATGTGGGATTCAAATGCTTCCCAATCTACTCGAGATTAGATAAGAAGGGGATGGAGTAGATCATAGAATCGCGTTTTAAAGCTGGAAAGGATATCAGAAGCCATCAAATCCACCCCCCTTCATTTTTTTTCAGTCATTTATCATCATGTCCTACTCTTCATGACCCCATTTAGGGTTATCTTGGCAGAGATACCCGAGTGGTTTGCCATTCCCTTCTCCAGCTCATTTTTATATATGAGGAAACTGAGGCAAACAGGGTTAAGTGAGTGACTTGCCCAGGGTCACACAACAAGTAAGTGTCTGAGGTTGAATTTGAACTCAAGTCTTCCTGGCTCCAGGTCTGGTACTCTATCCACTGTGCCGTCTAGCTTACAAATGAGGAAATTAAGGCCCAGGGAAGTTAAGCTAGTCATACAAGGTCATGCAGGTATTTAACTGCAAGGCGAAGATTTGAACTCAGTTCCTCTGGCTCTAAAGCCAATGTTCTCTCAACTGTTATGTACTCTCCTCTCTCACTCTTCGGCCTCTCAAGTGCCATGGGGTCATTTGGACCCAGATAGACAATTATCTTAAGTTATGATTAGGGGGACAGAAGGTCTCACCTATTTTTAGGGGTGAAAGCCAAAGAGACCCATTTTCAGTCACGTCTGACTCTTTGTGACCTCTTTTGGTGTTTTCTTGGCAAATATACTGCAGTGGTTTTCCATTTTCTTCTCCAGCTCATTTGACAGATGAGGAAACTGAGGCAAGCAGGGTGAAGTGACTTGCCCGGGGTCACACAGCTACTAAATGTCTGAGCCAGAATTTGAACTCAAGTCTTCCTGATTCCAAGCCCAGCTCTCTATCCAGTGTGCCCGTACGGTAACTCAGATATTATAGAGGAAAATAAACTAATTTACAAAAATCAAAACACGGAAGAGGAAAGTTCTGAATTATTAATATAGCCATATATAAATTGTGTATTTTCTAATATATTCTCCAGCAAGTAATATCCAATCCTTTGAATTCCCCAGAGGAAGGATTGTACTTGCGGATAAAAGATTCCAAGATATAAACATATCCTAATACTCAGTCTAAGAAAGGTCATAGAAACCACAAACCGGGCACTGAAATGAATCATAGCAGTCACTGTTTAAGGAGCTCTCTAACATCACAGGCAAGTACCAGCTTCTCTGGGCCTCAGTTTCTTGGTCTGTAAAATGAGGGAGTTGATCTAGGTGGGATTTCTTATGGATAGATTGCAAGAGATCTGTGAACTTAGATGGGAAAAAGACATCTTTATTTCAATATATTTGATTTCTCTTATAATATTATGTATTTTATTTTATGTATTTAAACATTGTTCTGAGGAGAGGTCTGTAGAGTTTACCACATTGCCAAAAGGGCCCATAATGTAGAAAAAATAAAGAATCCCTGGTCTAAGTGATAGCTCTAGTAGTCTACAACTCTATGCTCAGTCCCCAGGGCCTGAAAACCTAGAAATAATACTCCTCTGTGGGTAGAAGGGCTAGTGCCATGAGGCACCTCTAGCCTCTGCACTCCTTAGCAAATCCAAGGAGGCATCTCAGGAAGACAGCAGGAACCCAGTGGGAGCGGGCAGACTAAGTGTGGGAGGGAAGGTCTGCTGCCAGGACACCGACAGTGAATTCTCCTTGTCCTGGCACAAGGAGAGATAATAGTTTGGCTCGAGAGGCACCCATTGCCTCTACAGCCAGAAGCCATCTGGTGATGGGCAGAGGGGGCTCTGTAGGTCCCTGGCTCTTCCCCAGCCCCTAGCCCCCATCCTGCTGTGCATTCACATCACTGAAGCTTTACCCAGGCAGGCAACCCAGGAGGGGACAAGAACTCACTGAACCCTTATGTCCAATAGGGAAAATGGCCAGCAGAAGCATATTACCTCCCTACCCAGAGTAATGAAGTGTATGCCTGAATCCTGATGTGTCTGTGTGTGTGTGTGTGTGTGTGTGTGTCTACGTGCATAGGCGCATATTAGAGATACAGAAACAGGCAGATTAAATTAGATAAGTAGATAGAGAAAAAGAGAGATGGGGGGGCAGGAGAGAGAATGGAAGAACCAGCCCTGCTTCCCTTTTTTCCAGGGAAGAAAGGGAGTGTTAATAGTCTATAAGCCCATGTATTCTGCTGTAAGTCTATGTAAGATTGACCCAAGCCTGGGAAGGCTAGGTGACACAGTGGATAGAGTGTTAGGTCTGAGTCAGAAAAACCTGAGTTCAAATCCAACCTCAGACACTTACTAGCTATGTAACCCTGGAAAGTCACTTTACCCTGTTTGCCTCAGTTTCCTCATCTGTAAAATGAGCCGGAGAAGGAAATGGCAAACCACTCCAGTATCTCTGCCAAGAAAACCCCCGATGGGGTCAGGAAGAGTCAGACACGACTGAAACAAATGAACAACAAAGTCTAAGCTTATGTAAGGCCATGGTGCTGGTAGTCTGGCCGACCTCCAGTATGCCCCAGTTGGGGAAGGTATCTCTTGCTCTGTTGCTTTCTTTCATGAGATTCCTAACAAGAAGCTAAAAGACGGTGAGAGAGGAGTACCAAAACCAATCACACTATCCCTCCTCCCAGCCCTCTGTCATTTAGATGCAGCTGAAATCAGTTACAATGAACTCCATGAGTAACCTTGTAAGGCAAGAAGTAGCAAAAGTGGACAATATGAAAGGAATGGTTTGTGAGGGAGAGAAGGATTAGGCTACCAGCCCCAGTCCCCCCAGCTGAGGGTAGGTAAAGGGGGTGCAGGGAAAATGGCCCAGATTTACCATAGTCTTGGAATACCTCTCTTCCCATCTCCAGGCTACATATAAATCTCATGTATAGTGCCATGATATATAACACCACAGGGGCAACTCTCAGTTCAAAGGACCGTAGATCTAAAGTTGAAAGGGATATTAGAGGACATTTATTCCAACTTCATTTATTGAGGAACCTGAAGCCCAAAAGTTAAACGACTTGTTCAAAGCCATATAGGTAGTAAGTGACAAGCAGGATTTGAACCCCGTCCCTCCGCCAAAAAAATCCAATATGCTTTCCACGGTATTATGCTGCCTCCAAGGTTGTGTCACAGAAGCATAAACCTCTGACGAGTCATAGGACCATAGATTAGGGCTGGAAGAGATTCTCAGAGAAGCATCTGGTTGAATCCCCCTCATTTTGGTCGAGATGGACAAGGGACAGTGAGGCCCTCTTTTTAGAGGAGGAATAGAGGACTAGGAAAGGTTAAGTGATTTGGCCAGAGCCGCACAATTAGCAAGCATCAGAGATGGGAACTGAACTTAAGTTCTCTGACTCTACAATCGGTGCTCCATTCACTGTACCACACTGCCTGCCT
Source organism: Vombatus ursinus (assembly GCF_900497805.2). Classification (NCBI taxonomy): domain Eukaryota; kingdom Metazoa; phylum Chordata; class Mammalia; order Diprotodontia; family Vombatidae; genus Vombatus; species Vombatus ursinus. The sequence continues at coordinate 9,728,835 of NW_020954579.1, forward strand.
CCTCTTTGTTGTTGTTCAGTTATTTCAGTCACGTCCGACTCTTCCTGACCCCACTGGGGGTTTTCTTGGCAGAGATACTGGAATGGTCTACCATTTCCTTCTCCAGCACATTTGACAGATGAGGAAACTGAGGCAAACAGGGTGAAGTGACTTGCCCAGGGTCACAGAGCTAGTAAGTGTCTGAGGCCAGATTTGAACTCAAGAAGATTAATCTTCCTGACTCCATTCTGGACACTCTATGCACTATGGCGCCACCTAGCTGTCCCCTTCAGGCTTACTAGTCTTTCTGGGCCAGAAAGGCTTGCAGTACAGAGCTGATGGATCATAGACTGTCTGTTGGCCAAAGATTAGCCTAGCTAAGTTTAGAAAGGTTCTCAACTAGGATATTAAGTTTTTTCAGTTTTATTTCATTCCCTGCTCTGGCCATCTCCACAGCCTAACCAACCACTTTGTCACTTGGGCTTCCTTTTCCTTCCTATCACTTCAACTCTCTCTGTCCTCTCTCTCTCTCTCTCTCTCTCTCTCTCTCTCTCTCTCTCTCTCTCCCTCCCTCCCTCCCTTTCTCTCTCTGTCTCTCTGTCTCTCTCTCTTTCTCCCTTTCTTCCTTACTTCCTCCCTCTCTTTCTCCCCCAGTTCTAGAACTCTCAACTCTGTCATTGTTCCTAAATTGAGCATTTCAAACTTCTCCGCTAGGCTCTCGTTCACTATTCCTATAACTTTCTTGCAGATCAGATGAGGAAGAACTGGAGCAAGACATTGAGGGGTAGGGTTGAGGGGGCTGGAAATAATGGAGGGAGTATCACAGGGATTAAGAGAGAAAGAGGTGGTATGAGTTTGCTGGCCATAGGGAATGAGTCTGGGCAGTGGACTTCAAAGCCTTCCTTGTACTCGGTGGTCTTGGCAAGTGATGGGAACAGTTCCATTGATGTTGGCAAGCGATTGTAGCCAGAACTCTATACCAGGCTACAGGTCATAGTGACTCACCTCCACCCTCGACAGGGAGCTTTACCTTCCACAAAACATTGGTCTTGGAAGGGATGGGTCTGGGGATGATCTCAGAAGAGGGAAATGGTACCCTTCTGGAGAGCTTGGTGATCAGGGTAGTAGACAGTGAGTCTCAATTGTTAGAGAAAACCTGTTAATCAAACCATTTGATCTCCTCTACCCCACCTAGCCACACACCACACAGCTAACTTTCCTTGCTCCTATACTTTTGCTATTGACATTCCAGACTCCATCTCTTGAAAATAGTTTCCTTACTGATCCAACCATCCTGGAGAACAATTTGGAACTATGCACAAAGGGCTATCAAACCATGCATACCTTTTGACCCAACAAGACCACTACTAGGTCTGTATCCCCAAGAGATCAAAGAAAAGGAAAAAAGACCTATATGTACAAAAATATTTGCAGAAACTCTTTTTTATGGTTACGAAGAATCAGAAATTGAAGGGATGCCCATCAATTGGGAAATGGATGAACAAGTTGTGGTATATGATTGTGATGGAATATTATTGTGCAATAAGAAATGATGGGGGGGTTCAGAAAAACATAGCAAGACACATATGAACTGATGCAACATAAAGTGAGAAGAACTGAGAGATCATTGTACACAGTAACAGCAATGTTATATGATGACCAACTGTGAATGACTTAGCTATGCTCAGCCATGCAATGATCCAAAACAATTCCGAAGGACTTATGATTTAAAAAAATGTTATACACCTCCAGATAAAGAACTGATGATGGTGTATGAATGCAGATTGAAGTATTTTTTTACCTTTTTATTATTCTCTGATTTTTGGTCTATGTTTTTTTTTGCAATGTGGTTAATATGGAAATGTTTTGCATGACTACACATATATAATCTATATCAAATTGCTTGCCTTCTCAAGGAGGGGGAAGAGAAGAAAAGAGAGAATTTGGAATTCAAAAAAATTTTTAAAAGAATGTTAAATTTTTTGTTTACATATAACTGAGGAAAAATAAAATAAAAATTAAATGGGAAAAAAAGAAAATAGTCTGCTTGTTCCTCTCTACCATTCCACATTCCTTCTGGAAATGGCTCCAAATTCACCTTCCTTCAGAACTCCTCTTACATTAACCCCATTGTTTGAGCTATCTTTCTCTCTGTAGCCTCTAAACTACCAAATTTGCTTCGGTGCTGCCTGACAAGGTTTTAAAGTCGTCTTGAGTTTCTTATTACCCCAGCTAGATTTCATGGAATCCTAGAGAGAGAAGACGCTGGTCACCATCTACTCCAACAACCCCATTCATTTTACAGACTAGAAAACTGGGGCCAGAGAACTTTAGGTAGGATACAGTGTGATGTCGGAGGGCACAGAGTGGGTATGTAGGTGTGGGGTATGTAGGTATGTAGGTATGTAGGTATCTAGGATGTAGGATGCATGAGTATGAGTTGGCCTTTGCTGCCACCTAGTGGACAGTAGTATGTATGTGCTACAGTCACTGGCTTCCCACCAGAATCCTAGCAACTGGCAAGTCAATAAGAAGGAACCCATCCCTCCAACCACACCTAAACCACAACCCAGTCGTTCACTCTTCAAGTTTGTCCACAACAACTGAATTCAACAAGGAACAATCATTGACAATTATATTGTTCTTTACAACTTACAAAGCACTTGGTGAAACATTATCTCGCTCGATCCTTAAGACAACCCCGGATAGAGGTAATATAAGTATTATTATCTCCATTTTACAAATAGGGCTCAGAGAAGTTAAGACACTTGGTCAAAGTCACACAGATAATGAGTGGCAGAACTGGGAATAGAACTTGGATCCTCTGACTATACCACAACTGCCTTCTTGCAGAAGTTGGACTTTAGCTAAGACTTGAAGGCGGTCAGAAAACAGGGATGAGGAGGGATTTCAGGCACAGGGGCAGCCTGGGAAAACTCATAAGGCTGGGAGATCAAGTGTCTTGTTCAAGGAACACCAAGGAGGCCATTGTCACTGGATAGAAGAATATGTGGAGGGAAATAAGGTCTAAGTCAAAAGACTGGAAAGCTAGGAAGGGACCAGGTTAAGAAGGACTTTAACAAGCCACATTGGCCTCTGGCTTCACTCCTAGATGTATGAGTTTGGACTGTGGCCCCAAGAGCAGCAAGAAGTACTCAGAAGCTCTGGCCTGGCCCAAACAGACTGTGTGGAACAGACCCACTGGAATATTTGCGTGGGAAGCCTTTGCTCTGAGAACCAAAGAGCTAATGAACAATATGGTGGAGGCCACCAAGAGGGGCTGCATCACTATCATAGGGGGTGGGAATACTGCCATTTGTTGTGCCAAATGGAACACTGAGGACAAAGTCAGCCATGCGAGCACTGGGAGTGGTGCCACTCTACAGCTGCTGGAAAGCAAGGTCCTCCCTGGGGTAGTCTCCCTGAGCAATGTCTAATGGACACCACTTTCCTGCCTGCTGGTTCTTGTGCACAGCCATTTCAATGTGACACTGCAGTGCTTCTTGACCATTTCCTTGGCATTAGGCAAGTCTCTCCCTCAAGACTCAACCAGTGGTCAGAAGATGGAGCCATGAGAGCCCCAGAAGCAGCTCAACCTACCTTTGGGTTTCCTGGGTGTGCCTGTTGTCAGATCTTACTTGAACTTATTTAGTGCATTTAAACCATTGTTGTGATCTGTAGAGTATATATATATATATATATATATATATATATATATATAATCCTTTAGAAAGATAAAAGCTAAAGCCACTGTTAGCCATACTGTCTTGAAATATTTTGTTCTGTTCAGCTTTGTCAACAGCTGTTTTTGTCATTACTGACACATAGTATGGACACAAGAAGAAACTCCAGTTTGGGGTGGGGTGGGGAGTTGACCTGTTAAATAAACATTTCATAAAAGTAAAAAAAAAAGGACTTTGACAGCAACATTAAGGTTTACAATATGTTTCACATGAATGATCTCATTTGAGTCTTACAACTACCCTGTAAGGTAGATAATATGATTACTATTCCTCAAATTTTACATATAAGAAAACTGAGGCATAGAGTGAATGATTAATAAATGCTCTTTTACTTGACTTAATTGTGTCATCTTAGGTGACCCACTTCAATACTTTAGACCTCTACTTCTTCCTCTATAAAATAGAAACAATACCGCTTTCTAGGTTATTGCGAGAATCAGATGAAATGATATGAGAAAATGCTTCAGAACAGAAAATGCAAAGAAAATGTAAGTTATTATTATTTTGGATCAGGCAGATTCTCCAATGGGCAGCCACTTCTAACTTCTCAGGCTTCTCTTCCCTTTGTTGTTCAGTCATTTTCTTCAATCACATCTGACTCTTCTTGACCCCGTTTGGGGTTTTCTTGGCAAAGATACTGGAATGGTTTGCCATTTCTTTCTCCAGCTCCTTTTACAGAAGAGGAAACCAAGGCAAACAGGGTTAAGTGACTTGCCCAGGGTCACACATCCAGTAAGTGTCTGAGGCCAGATTAGAACTCAGAAATAAGAATCTTCTTGATTCCAGGCCCAGTGTTCTATCCACTGTGCCACCTAGCTGCCTCTCAGTTGACCTACCCCTCAGTTTTACTGTCTCACAATTAATGCTTAGTAAATAAATGTTTAGATGAATTAGAAAAGCCTGCTATCTAAAAGGATCATTGGGTAAAGGACCCTTTGAGAATACCAATAATTTTGTCAGACTGGAAATCAGAAGATATGGGTTGAAATCCCGCCTCTGACATTTTCAGTAGATGTGTGACCATGGACAAGTCACTTATCTCTCAGAGCTACAGTTTCTCCATCTATAAAATGGAAATAAGAATACCTTTAGTGTATATTTCACAAACTTCAAATGAGACTCAAATGAGATAAGATATTAAAAGTTTTTTGCATACCTTAAAGTGCTATGTAAATCAGTTATTATTATCTGACACATATTGGCTGAGTTTCCCTGAGCAAGTGACTTAACCTTTCATTGCTCTAAGCAGCTTACTCTCATTTGTAGAAAAGGTACTGACCTGCATTGGTAGAGGGACTTTTCTCCTCTTGGAGTTTGCTATACAAATAAAATCAGATTTTTTAGAGAAAGTGTTTTAAATATCTTTTAAAATGTATTTTTAATATTTTTTAAATATTGCTATTCATTATTCTCTCAAAGACTCATAGTCTTTTTTAAAATGAAGGTTAAAAATTTGTCTTTACATATAATTGGAAAAAATAAAGTAATATTTAAAATATTGGTTAAAAAAACAAAGACTCATAGTCAATCAACAAGTATTTATTAAGGGACTTTTATGTGTCTGACACTGTGCTAAACACAGGAGATACAGAGAAAGAAAAAAGAAAACCTCTGCTCTCAAGGAGCTCAGTCTGATGGGAGGAAAACATGAAAATAATGATATACAGACAAGATATATGGGATAAATTAGAGAAAACCAACACAGAAAAGGAGAAACAAAAAAGAAATCATGACTCCTACTTTGCAGTGGCTTACTAACTTCCTGGGTAAATGAAAGAGAAGAAGAAGGGTATTCCAGGTGAAGGAAACAGCAGAAACATGAAGGCTTTCCTACATGTTGGCTTTCTGGAGTCCAAACACAACTTGGGATCTGTTTTCTCACTTATGAAACTAATGGAATGGTACCAGGTAGGGATGAGATAGGAAAAGAGGGAATATGGCCTGTGTGAGACACAGTGAGGAGCCCCATATGATTGTAGTGAGTTCTCACACTGGGGAATAATAAGAAATAAAGCTGGATAGGGAGAGTGGATCAAATTCTAGAGGCCCCCCAAAAACAGGTAAAGGGTTTTAAATGTGGTGCAAGTGAGGTTCTTTGCAGCTTTTCATCATGTCACAATGAAAGCAGCATTTTAGGCAGGTTTCTCTAGAAGTCATGTGCAGGATGTATGGGGCAGGGAGAGGGGGAGAGAGAGAGTCCTAGCTAGGACACTGCAGTAATCCAAGCATAAGGTGCTGACTTCATCAGAATTACAGCCAAGGGTGACAGGAAGCTAAGAACTGAGAGCTGAGTCAGCACTAATAAAAGGGACAGCGACAAGCCTTTTGCTTCTAAGCAGCATTTCACTGCCATTATGAGTATATGAGAGTCTTGTGCTGTAAGAAATGAAGAAACAGATGATTTCAGAGAGATGTGGAAAGGCTTATATGAATTGATGCAAAGTGAAGTGAGCAGAACCAGAAAAACAATTTATTCTTTAATATCCATATTCTAAAAAACAAACAATTTTGAAGACTTTTATAAATTGATGAAGAATGAAATGAATAGAAACAATGATTTGTATACTAACAATACTGTAAAGTGCTATAAACACTATAAAGATGAGCAATTTTGAAACCTGTAAAAGCTATGATCAATACAAAGGATCAATGATAAAACTTACTATCTCCCCTCAATGTGACAGATTTAGGATGCAGCAATACACACGTGTGTATATGGTGTTGTTGAGTCATTTCGGGCATATCTGACTCTTCATGATCTTATCTGAAGTTTTCTTGGCAAAGATACTGGAGCAGTTTGCCATTTTCTTCTCCAGTTCATTTTGCAGATAAGGAAACTGAGGCAAACAGGATTAAGTGACTTGTCCAGAGTCAAACAGCTAGTAAATGTCTGAGGCCAGATATGAACTCAGGTCTTCCTGACTCCAGGCCCAGCACTGTATGCACTGAACCACTAAGCTGTCCCTATGTATATTACATATATGTGTATATGTACAACCAATGAGAAAATTTGTTTTGCTTGACTATGGATATTTATCAGCAGGAATCTGTTTTTCTTTCCCCCTTTTTTTTAATGGGGGAGAGAAAATAGATTTCTCTTCATTAGAAAAAAACCTTTAAAAAGAGAGATTAGGAGTGCTACAGATGTGAGATGTTCTATGTACTTTTAGATGAGGTCATGATACTATTAGTTTTGCTTAATGACTTTTCTTTGTTACAAGAGTCCTCTGATAGAGTGGGGGTAATCTCTAAGTGTTTATAATATAAAAACAAAACACATTAATAAAACTTTTTAAAAAATTAATGTGTAAGTGTGAAATTCAGGGAGGGGTTTGAGCAGAAGAAAGGGTGAGCTTGCCATAGTGACTAGGCAACTGGTATTGCAGTCAGGAAAGCCTAGATTGAAGTCCTGCCTTACTAATTGTGACCATAGACAAGCTTTAGTGGCAATATCTGTAAAATGAGAGTGATAATAATACCTAAAGTAACTAAATTACAAAGTGGTTGTAAGATTCAAATGAGATATTTGTGAAGTACTTTTTTCCCATAGATGAAACGTTCACATTTATTTTTCTTCCATGTGCATAGAAAATGGCAGTGAAGTGTCCTATGAAACAGGCAGGGAATGGAAACAGCATTGCTATACTAGATGGGACTTTGTGCATGAAGTACTTTTTCCAACCTCAAAGCACTATAGAAGTGTTTATTGTTATTATTACTCTCTTTTCATTTTTTGATGGAGTTATATATCCTGCTATTAATTCTTTTATGTTTAATGTTCTTCAGATCATTATATAGAATAACAAATTTTTGCAACTGAATAAAAGTATTGGGATGTAAACTCATCTGCTGTAGACTTGATCTTTGAGACAATTCCAGTAGCAGACAGGATTGTGGGGATTATATATTCCTCATGGTATTCCCACATGGTTTTGATTTCTTCCACTAGGTCTCTACATTTTGAAAGCTTTTTATTCCATGTAGCTTAGAGATAAGGAATATGCTGTTAAAAAAGCATTGTTCTTTAATTTTGATGGAACAATGTTATGACTAAGAGATGGGCAACCGCTTTGATTCACGACAATGTTCCAGTTCCAATTTATTTATTGAACTATCAAGGATATCCTAAGGTCTCTATTTGTAATATGAAAATTTGTCATTTGTTAACTTTTGAAAGATACCGAATTTCTGATGTGTAATTCTAGCCACCAGTTCATGTTTTGCTAAGTGTTCATTAAGTACTATTATTTTCAACCTACAGTGATGTGTTGTTCAGTTTCTGCTATTTCTTTACATAATCTGTGCTGATTAATAAATCTGGGCTCCTTAAGCACAATTTTTCTATAACTTCTGGTAACAATGACCTGGTATGAAATTGCCATCAGAAACTCCCTCCATTCCTATAACCACCCATAACCATCTGACTCAGTGTTTCTTTGTACACACACTGTTGGTTGAATTCATGTAGAATATCACCTATGAGTTCATTTTGACTCCACTCTTGGATCTTAGCTATTTTATAGACTTCCCCCAGAGGTTAACCACTTTCAGATACATTGGACGAATTCAGGGGTGGGTATCTATTTGAAACTTACTTTTACTATTGCTAAGTGAGGTGATATCTGTTTGTTCCAAAGATATTTCTGTAAGTTTAAACTTGTTCAATATGCACTTTCATACCATCTGTCAATATTCTTCCTTCTTTTTGGTGAGAAAGTATTGATCTCTGTATTTAATTATTGTGTAGGTCTTTGTTAGGATATTTTCCAAGTCTGTTCTTGTACCTATTTTGCAGAAATAGGGTGTGGACTTTTAATTTTGTTGTTGTTGTTGAGTTCTTTCAATTGTTTCCAACTCTCCATGATCCTATTTTTAAGGTTTTCTTGGCAGAGATACTAGAATGGTTCGCCATTTCCTTCTCTAGCTCATTTTACAGATGAGGAAACTGAGGCAGACAGGGTTAAGTGATTTGCCCAAGTTCACACCACTAAGTAGGTGTCTGAGACCAGATCTGAACTCAGGTCCTCCTGACTCCAGGGTTATTGCTCTATCCACCACTCCATCTAGCTGCCCAGCCTTGGCTTTCTGTATTAGGCTCCCTATAAGAAGATCATCCTCTGGAAAGGGGACTGTGAATCATGAAACTCTCCCCCTTATTTGTCAGGCAGAGGCTTCTGAGGTATGAGTGGATGACTCTGAAAGCTACAGGCATGGCTATAGCTATGGTGGTACTTGGGTTTCTGTGGTTCAGGCAGTATAATGAAAGTGCTGATTGGAGCTCAGACTAATGTAGGCTTCTCAGACAAAACTCCCTAAGCACGCTCCGTAGACATCTGAGACTTTTGTATTAAGTAGTCAAACTTCCTTTAGGAGACATGGAAGGAATTCTCACTGAAATACAAGGATTCACTAAAGTCTTTAACTAGAATATGCCTCCTGATTTTGTTGCCCCATAAGCATCTTACTAAGGATATTCCCTCCATTAAGAAGGGGTTCATTTGATTGTCCTAAAGAGCATCAATAAAATGCTTTTTTTTAAGTTAGGGGCTGTTATTGTTACCACTATCAATACCCACAGGCCAGCATATACACAGTGAATATACAAGTATATACTGGAGTATCTCCATTGTTATCATTCACCCTTCTGGTTAATGGCAGAATTTGCCAAGAATGACACATCATATTCCACCCTCTGGAGTTTACCCTTTCAAATGCCCTACAGTTTGTCTCTATGTATACATTTGGCAAATATCCCAGGGATGCAGTAGTTACTGGCCTTGCTGAACTGAGAACAACATCTGGAAAAGGGAATCTGGGCTGCTTAGCATCAAGGCAGGTGCAGGGATATGGGGAATAATGGGAAGACAATAGATGTCAAAGACATCATTGTAGAAACCCTATGACTTGTTGTTATTCAGTGGTGTCCCATTCTTTGTGACCCAATTTGGGGTTTTCTTGGTAAAGATACTAGAGCGGTTTGCCATTTCCTTCTCTAGTTCATTTTACAGATAAGAAAACTGAGGCAAACAGGGTTAAGTGACTTGCTCAGGGTCACACAGCTACTAAGTATCTGAGACTAGATTTGAACTCAGGAAAATGAGTCTTCCTGGCTCCAGGCCTTGCACTCTATCCACTACACCACCTAGCTGTCCCCTGTGACAGGGTCAAGCTAAATCAAATACATATCCCTCCAAGTACACTGGCCTTTAGATAATGCATATTCAAGAGTTTTCACCATAATCAATAATGATAACATTAGAGTACTGTACATCTGGTATATTATTTGATTTTATTGAACAACTGAACCTACCATCACCACATTTTCACTGCAGTCAGGATCATCATAGAACTGGAAGTTTTGCCACATTTATTCATGTATATCTCAAGCCACTGTGTATACAATGCATATTCCTACAATAACAGTAAGAATGATCTACTACCTCAATGCAGAATGGGAGAAAATGCAAATATGAGGAAATGTAGAACTTGAATTTTAAAGTGGGCGTAATGGCATTATTTGATGTAGAGGAAAGGGCATAGTATAATAGACATAGGTTTGTGTGTCCTTCCTTTCTCCCCCACCCTGCCCCCATCCACCTCAGTTTCCAAGTTCCACCAGAGATGACAATACAGGGATATCATGTGTGCTTCCCTTTGTTGTACTTGGCAGATATTTGAGTTAGTTTGGTTTTTTGAGGCAAACCCCAATTTTGTCCAGAGTTGCACAGCAAGTAAGTGTCTGAGGCTAGATTTAAACTCAGGTCCTCCTGACTCCAGGGCCAGTGCTCTACCTACTGAGACACTGGGTTTTCTTTACTTTTTTGTTTTGTTTTGTTTTGTTTTACAAATTGAAGGTTTGGGGTAATCCAGTATCAAACAAGTCTATGGGCATCATTTTTCCAACAGTATGTGCTCACATCATGTCTCTGTGTCACATTTTGGTAATTCTCGCAATATTTCAAACTTTTTCATTATTATTCTATCTGTTATGGTGACCTGTGATCAGTGATCTTTGATGTTACTATTGTAATTGTCTGGGAGTGCCATGAATCACACCCATATAAGACGGCAAATTTAATCGATAAATGTTGTGTGTGTCCTGACTGTTCTGTCAACCATCTCTCTTCCTCTCTCCAGGCCTCCCCATTCCCTTAGACACAACAATATTGAAATTCAACCTATTAACAACCCTACAATGACCTCTAAGTGTTCAAATGAAAGGGAGAGTCAATCAATACAGCAAACTTCATTGTTGTCTTATTTCAAGAAATTGCCACGGTCACTCTAACCTTCAGCAACCACCATCTTGGTCAGTCAGCAGCCATCAACATGGAGGCAAGACCTCCCACCAGCAAAAAGATTACAACTTACTGAAGACTCAGATAATGGTTGGCATTTTTTCTAGCAATAAAGTACTTTTAAAATTAAAGTATATACGTTGTTTTGGGTTGTTTTTAGACATAATATGATTGCACACTTAACAGACTACAGTGTGGTGTAGACATAACTTTTATATGCACTGAGAAACCAAAAAATTCTTGCCATTCGCTTTATTTCTATACTGGTTTTATTGCAGTGCTCTAGAACTGAACTCACAGTATCTCCAAGGTATGCCTGTACCTAGAGAGAAGCCCTGGCTATCTTCCCTAGAATGTGGAGAATTCCAAAGTAGGGAGTATTTTTAGTACGCTGGCCAAGAGCAATTGGGAGGCTAAGAATCTTAAGCCAGATCAGCACTTTGAAAGGGACAGCTACATGCAATTAACATATATTCTTGTGTGTGTGTGTATGTGGTGGGGGTTTCAGTCATTTTTCAGTTGTGTCTCACTCTTAGTAATCACATTTGACGTTTTCTTGGCAAAGATCTCGGAGTGATTTGCCATTTCCTTCTCCAGCTCATTTTTCATCTGAGGAAACTGAGGCAAATGGCATTAAGTGGTTTGCCCAGAGTCTCACAGCTAGGACGTGTCTGAGGCTTTGAACTCAGGAAAATGAGTCTTCCTGACTCTAGGCCTGGAACTCTGTCCACTGTCCCACTTAGCTGCCCCAACTTCTTCTGAGCTATCAGTAATTTGATGGGAAAAGAACAATATTTGGTGAGGAATTTAGACAATGGGAAGATTTCCTCCACATCTCCACCTTATTTCAGGAACTGCTAGGGGAAGCAATTGCTTCAGGGGAGGTGGGGTGGAGGAATGGGATTAAGGAAGTTCCTCAAGGCTGGGGTGTCAATTATAAGTTTGAGGGACACACAACTGTATCATAATAGCATAGGAGAGTTATGGATAAAATACTATCCTTTTTTTTTTTCAGTGAGGCAGTGGGGGTTAAGTGACTTGCCCAAGGTCACACAGCTAGTACGTGTCAAGTGTTTGGTCTGAGGCCAGATTTGAACTCAGGTCCCCCTGACTTCAGGGCCGGTGCTCTATCCACTGCACCACCTAGCTGCCCCAATAAAATACTATCCAAGTGTGTGTTTACAAGAGACTTACTAGCTGTGTGACCCTGGGCAAGTCACTTAACCCCAATTGCCTAAAAACTGACAAAAAAAAAAAGAGAGAGAGAGACTATAGATACAGAAAGGCAAGTGAATGTGAGAGAATAGGGACCTTGGGAGCCAGGGCAATACATTTCAGACTAATATTGAGAGGAGAGGGTAGCTGGAGAGGAAAAGTAGACAGAAGATAGAGACTCCATAGGGTATTTAACCTGTGACCTGATTACTAGGCATCCCTCTACACATAATACATGCCACCACATACTATATGCCAATTTCTAAACCTGATTCTAACATTTTCCTGTGCCAAGGCCAAGCATAAGCAAAGTAAAATGGCAATGTCTATGATACTATTTGATGAATACTGAAAGACCCTCCTGCCCATAAATATCAAGCAAGTAAAAGCATTTATTAAGCACATACTTTATCAGACACTGTGCTAGGCACTAAGGATACCAAAAAAAAATCAGTCTCTTCCTTTGAGGAGCTTACATTCTATCATAGAAGATAACATATAGGGTAAATGGAAGCTTTACCCCATTTTTTCATGATTCATATCTCTAGCCAATGTATACCCAAGAAAAGCCCACATAGGGAATTAGTTGTGGAGGGGCAATTCATACATCCAATGTCATTTCTGGTGATGTCATCAAAGTGTTCTATAGGCCTGATATTTGGCACATTGCTCCAGTATACTCACCACCCAGTTTCTTGTGTGAGTTGCTCAGTCATTCTTTTCTATTATCTTGTCTGTATTTATTTCTTCATAGGCAGCCAAGCCATTTCAGCTACAGTCTATCAGGGTAGAGTGGCTAGAATTCTCTCTGAAAGGGGAAAGCTGACAATTCTTGAGTCATAACCACTATATCCTCTCCCACCCCAACAAAATATAGGCACAGTATCCCAAAGGAAAGAATAGGTATTTCCATTTCTACCCCTATATTTGGATTAGAGGTTAAATTTTTCTCTACAGCTAATTATCTCATTTAGAATTTAGACAATCTGACACTCTTTGAAGATTCTGGATTGTCTGATAATGAATTTAAACCACAATAATAAGTGGTCTAAGGAGTCCTGGTCAGTGCTGTCCCTCCACCTAGCCCCCAGTCCTATCATTATTATGTATATCTGTCAGCAGCAGAGCTGCTTTGGTGCTATATTCAGGCTAGTGAAAACCCCAGTCTCCCTAAAAATATATTCTAGAGTTTTCCCAGAAATAAAAGCTAAAGTTCATTGGTCTATAATTTGCAGATTCCATTCTCTTCTACTTTTTAAAATTGGGATATTTTCTCTTCTCCTAGACCCTCGTGTTTTTTTTGCTGAAGCAAGTCCCACCGAGAAAGAGACAGGAGACAGCTTGAGCCAGGCATATCAAAGGATCACCATTATCTCAACCACCACTTACCCTGAGACCTTAATGGTGGCAGTACAGGACCCTGAACCCATGAGTCTTTCAAATAGAGGTGTCCCTCCCAGAAAACTGGTCCTGCTTCGATCTCAGCACCCATAGTTATCATGGGGAACTCCTGTGAACAAGAAGTCAATCAACCATCCCCGTTAACTGCTGCCCATGGGCCAGGAAAGCCAGCCTAGCTGAAGCAACAAGAAACCATGAGGGAAAGATTGGCATATGACTGGCTTCCTTCCTCTGTTACTACTGGAACTAAGGGATTGCTACATCATCCTAAAGTCTTCCAGTGCTAAGCACATATCCTTAGAAGTATCCAGGGTGAGCTCATCTAAGCTCCACACATGTGTGCTCCAAATCCATTAAAGAGCTTTTAAAAAACCCTTTGTTGTCCTCAGATTTCCTTGCCAGTGTTGGTTCACATAATTTTCACAGAATTTGAGCTGGAAGGGATCACAGCAGTCATCTTGTCTAACCTACACATGAAAGGAATCTCCAGTATAACATACCAGATAAATGTTGATCCAGCTTTTCCTTGAATACCTCTAAAGAGGGTGAACTCACCACATCTTTAAGGTATGCCACTGCACTTTTGGACAGTTTTGATTTTTAATTTAATTTAATTTTCCTGACGTCATGCTTAAATTGGCCTCTCTATAACTTCCAACTGTTGCTCACAGTTCTGTCCTCTGAAGCCAAAAACAGTGAGTCTAATCTTTCATTTGGGCAGCTAGATGAAGCAATGGATAGAGTGCTGAGTCTGGAGTCAGGAAGGCTCATCTTCATGAGTTCAAATACAATCTCAGACACTTACTAGCTGTGTGACCATGGGCAAATCACTTCACTCTGTTTGCCTCAGTTTCCTCACCTGTAAAAGGAGCTGGAGAAGGAAATGGTAAACCACTCCAGTATCTTTGCCAAGAAAACCCCAAATGGGGTCATAAAGAATCAAACACAACTGAAACAACTGAACAGCAACAATCCTTCACCCACAAACCTTTAATTTTTTTTCAACCAACAATGGATCAATGTCCCCCTCTGAGTCTTCTGTGCTCCAAGCTAACCATGCTCAGTTCCTTCAACCGATCCTCACATAACACGAACTCAAGGTCCTTTACTATCTTCTAGACACTCTTCAGCTTATCAATGCCTTTATTAAACCGTGGCCCCAGAACTGAGCATAATACTTAAGATGAGGCCTGATAAGAGCAGAGTATAAATGGGACTATCTCCTCTCTATTCCTGGGAACTGCTGTTGATTAGTTGTGTCCGACTCTTCATGACCCCATTTGGGGTTTTCTTGGCAAGGATACTGGAGTGGTTTTACCATTTCCTTCTCCAGCTCCTTTTACAGATGAGGCAATGGAGGCAAACAGGGTCATACAGCTAGCAAATGTCTGAGGCCAGATTTGAACTCATGAAGATAAGTCTTTCTGGTTCCAAGCCCAGTGCTCTATCCACTGTGCCTTCTAGCTGCCTCCTGGAAACTAGGCCCCTCTTAATGCAGCCCAAGCTGGTATTACTTTTTTTGGCTACCACATAGTACTGTTGATCCATATTGATTTGATAAATAGATATATAGTTAAGAAAGCAACTAGTTGCCCTTGATGAGTTGATTGACAAAGATGACCAAAAAAATTAAAATGGAAAATGACACTTGTTGGAGGGGCTATAGAAAAACAGGCCCAGTAATAAACTATTGGTGCAGCTTTGAATTAGTCTAACCCAGGGGTAGGGAACCTGCAGCCTCAAGGCCACATGTGGCCCTCTAGCTCCTCAAGTACAGCCCTTTCACTGAATCCAAACTTCACATAACATATCCCCTTAATAAAAGGATTTGTTCTGTAGAACTTGGACTCGGTCACAAAGCCATACCCAAGGACCTAAAAGGCCACACGTGGCCTTGAGGCCACAGATTCCTCACTCCTGGTCTAACCATTCTGGAAATCAATTTGAAATTATGTTCCAAAAACACTAAACTGAGAATGTTTTTTGATCCATTTACGTTACTATACCTCAAAGAAAGAGGAGACAGACTCATGTATACAAAAATATAGCAGCTTTTTTCGAAGTAGCAAAAAAGGGGAGATCAGTGGGGTACCCTTCAATTAGGGGGGATGCCTAAACAAATTTCTTTTTAAAATCTAAGTTGGCAGCTCAGTAGCTTAGTAGATAGAGTCCAGGATTTGGAGTCAGGAAGAGCTGAGTTCAAATCCTGCTTCTGACACTTACTAGCTATATGATCCTGGGCAACTTCACCTCACTCAGCCTCAGCTTCCTCATTTATAAAACAGGGATAACAATTGCACCTATGTTACCAAATTTTTGTGAAAATCAAATGAACATTTGTAAATAGCTTCTCAAACCTTAAAGCACTATTACTACTACTGCTATTATTTTTTGGGATCCTTGTGTAACCACAGAGTTTCTTTAGGAAATAACTTTTTTCCCTCCTCATTGGAATTGTTTCCCTTTTTGTCTCCAGATTTTCATTCTTAAGAGCTCCCATCACTCTTGGGCAGACTTCCCTTGAGGCAATTTACTCCGTGGGATAGTCCTATCTTTCTTATGGATTGGAATCTACTTTCTCAAAATCTAGAGTTCATGTGAGACTGTTCCCAGATTGCCTCTTCTGAACCACAAACTCTAGGATGGAGTGGTCACTTCCCCCCCAGCATTCCCATCATTTCCATTCCAACAACCAATTTCTCTGTATTAGTGAGAATTAGATCCAGAATAGTCAATAAACATCTATTAAGCAACTACTATGTGCCAGGCACTGTGCTAAGTGCTAGCAAAAAAGCAAAGGACAATCTCTATTCTAAAGGAAATCATAGTTTCATGAGGGAGAAAACATACAAATAACTATGCATAAACAAGGTACTCACAGGATAACTTGGAAGTAATAAGCAGAGAGAAGACACCAGAATTAAGGGGGGATAGAGAAAGGTGTGAGGGATTGTCTGATGTTGGCTACTGCCAAGTGAGGGTTGTGGCAACTTGGGGCAGGAACTGGGTATTAGGAAGTAACCGGAGCTCACGCTCCTGAGGCAGGGGCTGTGCTAGGCGGAGTTATGGTGAACTGGGATGGTAACTGGATATGGAGAAGTAACCAGAGCTCACGCTCCCGAGGCAGTGGGCAGTGCTATGTGGAGCTGTGATAAGTTGGAGAAGGAACAGGATACAAGGAAGTAGCAGTTTGGGGTTAGTGCATAGACAAAGGGAGAGTACATGACCCAGGAAGTCAGGCCCAGATACCGGGAGGAGGCGTCTGGGGTCAGTGCTACACAAAGGGAAAGTACGTGACCCAGGAAGTCAGGTTTGGACACAGGAAGGAGGTGTCTGGGGTTAGCATTGTACCTAGGGAGGGGGCTAAACAAACGGAGCTCATTCTCTGCCATCCCACTCCCATGTGGCACAGCCCCCTGCCTCAGGAGCACGTGCTCCGGCTACTTCCTTGTATCCTGTTCCTTCTCCAACTTATCACAGCTCCACATAGCACTGCCCACTGCCTCGGGAGCATGAGCTCCGGTTACTTCTCCATATCCAGTTCCCATCCCAGTTCACCACAACTCCGCCTAGCACAGCCCCTGCCTCAGGAGCGTGAGCTCCGGTTACTTCCTAATACCCAGTTCCCGCCCCAAGTTGCCACAACCTCCACTTGGCAGTAGCCAACATCAGACAATCCTTCACAGAAAGGCTTCTTGTGGAAGGTAGGATTTTATCTGGAGTGTGAAGGCTGCCAGGGAAGCCAAGAGGTGGAGATGAAGGGTGAGAGCATTCCAAATATGGGGTACAGGCAGTGACAATGTGCAGAGGCAGGAGATAATGCCCTTTTCCCTTTGCTGGTGCCTCCACTTCTTGAAGGATCAAATTATCACTAATACAAGTCAAGAAGTTATTAGCTGATACAAATGTTATAGTTCCATCCAGACTCCACTTAATCCTACTTAGAACAAATCTAATGATAGATGTGTGTATACATCTCTATCCTCTAAATAAACTTCATATCTTAGTTTCTTAGGAACTTTGTAGTTGATCTTTTTGAGCTTTAAAAACTGTTCTTGGGGGGTGGAGCCAAGATGGCGGAGTAAAAGCAGAGACTTGCTTGAGCTGTCCCCTAAACCCCTCCAAATACCTATAAAAAATGGCTCTAAACAAATTCTAAAGCAGCAGAAACCACAAAAACACAGAGTGAAACAAATTTCCAGCTGAAGACAGCCTGGATGGTTGATCAGAAAGGTATATTGCGCCAGTGGGAGAGGAGCAAAGTTCAGCGTGGGCATGCAGACCACAGCGAACCTGGAGCAGGTCTCAGAGGACTGAATTGTGGGCAACTGTGGTGATTTCTGGACTTCTCAATCCATGAATGCCAAAGACAACTTAGAAGGTCAGTGGGAAAAGTCTGTGACTACAGTGAGAGAGAAAAGCGAGGTGGTCTCAGCTCCAGTCCCCGAGCATGGCTCCAGGGCAGCGGCTGCTTCCTGAGCTTCCGGCCCACAGACTGAGGGGGAATTTAGTAGCTGATCAGAGGGGGATTGCAGGGATCTCTCTGCTGGTGCAGCATTCTCTTGCTTTGCCCGTGGTTGGATCTGGGTCACAGTTCTAAGTGGCGGTCCTGGGGCGAGGGGGAGCGCTGGCATGGCGAGCTTGTAGTGGCTGTGGAGAGGAAACCCTCCTCACAGTTCCAAGACAGAAAAGAGTGCTTGTGGTCACTCATAGATCAGAGCAAAGGCTAGGAAAGGAGTAAACACCTCACCCTTGATCATAGCACCTTGGAAGAACTGAAAATTTACAGGTCCCTAGAAGTATCTCTGAAAACAGCTGCACAAAACCCCTGAAGCTTGGGACAGTACATTCTCCACACTGGAAACAGACTCCTACCTTAACAAAGAGTTTATAATTCAAGTAATTGACTGGGATCATGAGCAAGCAGTGCAAAAAGAGTCAGACTATATTATCTTACTTTGGTGACAAAGAAGATCAAAACATACAACCAGAAGAAAATGAAGCCAAAACTCCTACATCCAAAGCCTCCAAGAAAAATATGAATTGGTCCCAGATCATGGAAGGGCTCAAAAAGGATTTTGGGAAGCAAGTAAGAGAAGTAGAGGGAAAATTTAGAGTGATGCTAAAGGAGACCCAAAAAAATACTGAAGAAAATAACACCTTAAAAAATAGCCTAACCCAAATGGCAAAAGAGATTCAAATAGCCAGTGAGGAGAAGAATGCTCTAAAAAGCAAAATTGACCAAATGGAAAAGGAAGTCCAAAAGCTTACTGAAGAAAATGCTGCCTTAAATGTTAGAATAGAGAAACTGGAAGCTAGTGACAACTTGAGAAATCAAGGCACTGTAACAGTAATCCAAAGGAATGAAAAAATAGAAGAGAATGTGAAATATCTCATTGGAAAAACAACTGACCTGGAAAATAGATCCAGGAGAGAGAACTTCAAAATTATTGGACTATCTGAAAACCATGATCAAAAAAAGAGCCTCGACATCATCTTTCAAGAAATTATCAAGGAGAACTGCCCTGAAATTTTAGAACCAGAGGGCAAAATAGAAATTGAAAGAATCCACCGATCACCTCCTGAAAGAGATACCCAAAGGAAAACTCCTAGGAATGTTGTAGCCAAATTCCAGAATTCCCAGGTCAAGGAGAAGATATTGCAAGCAGCCGGAAGGAAACAATTCAAGTATTCTGGAAACACAATCAGGATAACACAAGATTTAGCACCTTCTACATTAAGGGTTCAGAGGGCATGGAGTATGATATTCCAGAGGGCAAAGGGGATAGGACTACAACCTAGAATCACCTACCCAGCAAAACTGAGCATAATCCTTCAGGGTAAAAAATGATCATTCAATGAAATAGGGGGCTTTCAAGCATTCCTGTGGAAAAGACCAGAGCTGAATAGAAAATTTGACCTTCAAATACAAGACTCAAGTGAAACATAGAAAAGGTAAACAGGAAAGAGAAATCATAAGAGACTTATTAAGGTTGAGCTGTTTACATTCCTGCAGGGAAAGATGATATTTGTAACTCATGAGTCCTTTGTCAGTATTAGGGTAGTGGAAGGGAAAAAAATTATATGTATGTATAGATAGATAGACAGAGGGCACAGAGTGAGTTGAAAATGAAGGGGTGATATCTGGAAAATAAAATTAAGGGATGAGAGAGGATTATACTGGGAGAAAGAGAAAGGGGGAAGTAGAATGAGGTAAAATATCTCACATGAAACAGACAAGAAAAGGCTTTTACCATGGAGGGAAAATGGAAGGTGAGAGGGAATGAGTTAATCTTATTCTCATAGGATTTGGCTTAAGGAGGAAATAACATACACAATAGGGGTATGGAAATCTATCTTACCCTACAAGAAAATAAGGGGGGAAGGGGACAAGAGAGCAGGGGGTTGATAGAGAGGAGGGCAGATTTGGAGAGGGGATAATCAGAAGCAAACACTTCTAAGGAGGGACAGGGTCAAAAGAGAGAATAGAATAAATGGGGATAGGATGAAGGGAAATATACTTAGTTTTTCACAACAGTACTACTATGGAAGTGTTTTGCATGACTACACATCCATAACCTGTATAGAGTTGCTTGCCTTTTTAATGAGGGTGGGTGGGGAGGGAGGAAGGAAGAAAATTTATAACACAAAGTTTTAAAAACACATGTTTAAAATACAAAAAAAAATAAAAAATTTAAAAATTTTTAAAAAACTGTTCTTTATTGACTCTTCTCTTAACTTAATATGCAATTGAATATGAAAATATTAGTTAAAGTAATATAGTTGTTACAACTGCTGACTTTATTCCCATTACAAATATAATGGCCACAAACATAAGTTATCAGATGCTCTGCTTTTGACTGAGAGTGAGCTCCTATAGATAATTAGATAACTGAAGTCTCTCCTCACTTGTATATTATGACTCTGATCTGGGCTTGTGATATCTTTCCTGAACTCCCCACTTATTTCTGCTTTGTGTCCAAATGGCTACTATGATAACAAAAAAATTTTTTTTCTGTTTTTCCATCTGTTGATCTTCACTCAAATGCTTTCCACCATGATTCCTTCTTCCCCCTCCCCTTTCCTCATTCTTGGATTTCCTCACTACTACCTCACCTGCCTTTCTTATGTCTTCTGTTACTTTTGAGTAAGGTATACTAATCCTGAGCCACATCCTAACCATAGGTGAGATCACACCAAGTCCTGGTAAAGTCAAATTCTCCTAGAATTAGAACCACCGGCTCCTCTTGCTTACTACCTAAACTTTGTACATTTATGTACCGACATCTGAAGTTATTATAAGTTGTGCTATTTTCACCTTTTCTTTTTTTTATTTTTGTATTCTGTCAACTTCTGGGCAACTCAGTATAGGCTCATGCAGCTAGGTGGCACAGTGAATAAAGTTCTGGTCTTAGAGTCAGCAAAGTGTCGTTCTTGTTCAGTTATTTAATCTGTGCATGAGCCTGTATGGGGTTTTCTTGGCAAAGACACTGGTTTGTTTTTTGTTTTCCACCAGAGTCAGGAAAACCTGAGTTCAAATCCGGTCTCAGACACTTATTAGCTACATGACCCTAGGTAAGTCATTTGACCTCTCTTTGTCTTAGCTTCCTCATCTGTAAAATTGGAATAATAATAGTACCTACTTCCCAGGGTTGTTATAAAGTAATGAGATAATAATTATAAATTGCTTAGTACAGTGCCTGGCACATAGTAAGCTCTAAATAAATATTATTATTATTGTTATCATTAACCCCTATCTGACTCATTTCCCTCAAGTTTAAAATGGGGATCATAGTCGCACCTATTTCCCATGAATATGGTGAGGATCAAATAAAATAATATTTGTGAACTACTTAACACAGTGCCTGGCACATAGTAGGTGCTTAATAAATACTTTTTGGTTGTGCCTATAAGAGAAAGTAATAGGGACAGAGGCATAATTTTTGGTGCACTGTATGAATTCCTGGAATGCCATATCACCCTTTTGCTTGCTTATAGGACCAAATCATGGGTAAATGATTTACTTTCCCTCTTGATGTGAACCTTCTCCTCCAAGATTCCGTCAGAGACATATGATTTCCTCACTGTGGTACTCCTTCCCTCACCACCGATTCCAATCTAATCAGTACTTGTGTATTCTGTGGATCCCCTCACCTCTGTAGGAGCAGATTCACTCACATGGCTTCAATCATTGATTCTAAACTCCACATACATGGGGCTTTGGGAAGGTGGCTCCATACTGGACAATGTGAGGGGTTACAAAACAAACAGAAGACTAAGTCCCTGCCATACAGGAGTACAAGGTAGTGGTGTCCAAAAAAGAGGTGTAGTCTCATCAAGGATATTCTGAGCCCCCTTCTAGAAGGGCAACCAGTACTGAATCCTCATTCCAGTTCCTAGAATCATAAGGTTGAAAGGGTCTTCAGAGATCATTTAGGTCAACCCCTGTCTCAGTAGGAATCCCCTCTAAAACACCCAAGTGGAGATTGAATATCCAATCTCCTGTTGAATACCTTCAATGCTAGGGAACTCATCACTTCCTGCAGTCAACCCATTCCTCCATATGAACTGAGATTATCTTTCATCCTCTTTGTATATTTATTTTGTACACCTAGATGATGAGGTTAACACATGCATTACCAGAGCTAGCTCAGTGTTTAGGAGGCTCCAAAGGAAAGTATGGGAGAGAAAAGGTATACAACTGCCTACCAAATCGAAGGTCTACAGAGCCGTTGTGCTGACCTCATTGTTGTATGCCTGTGAAACCTGGACAATATATCAGTGCATGCCAGGATACTGAATTACTTCCATTTGAATTGTCTTAGGAAGATTCTGAAGATCACCTGGCAAGATAAGGTACCAGACACTGAGGTCCTTTCTCAAGTTGAACTTCCAAGCATTCAAACTCTACTGCAGAGAGCATAACTCCAAAGGGCTGGACGTGTTGTTCAAATGCCAAACATACATTTGTCTAAAAGAGACTGTTTTTACAGAGAACTCACACAAGGCAAGTGCTAACACAAGATCAGAAGTGATACAAGGACACTCTCAAGGTCTCTCTGAAGAACTTTGGAATTGACTGTGAAACATGGGAGACACTGGCACAGGACCTCCCAGTATGTCATGCCCCAATCAAAGAAGGCGCTGTGGTATATAAGCAAAACAGAATTGCAGTAGCTCTAAAGAAACATGAGATGCACAAACGTAGAGCCATCTCCACTCCAAATGTTTATATGGACCCTTTGTGCCAGACCAGTGGTAGAGCCACCAAGCTCATATTGGTCTGATCAGCCCCAGTTGGACCCACTGTACCTTGAACCCAACATAGCAATGCCATTTTGGTCCTCTTCAAGAACAAAGGGCAACCACTATATACATACATCTTACATGTACATAGTTGTCTCCCCTAGTACAATGTGAGCTCTGGGAAGGCAAGGCCAGTGTTTTTGCTTTTCTTTGTATCTCCAGTGCTTAGCGTATGGTAAGCACTTAAATAAATGTTTATTGGCTTACTGACAACCCTAGTTCTTGAGAAATTTTTATTTATATAGAGCTGAAATCTGCCTCTCTAGAATTTACACCAGTTGTGCTTAATTTGATCCTCGAAGGTTACACAGAATCAGTTTAGTTATTCTTCCATGTGAAACCCAATTAAATGCTTAAAGACAGCTAACTGTTAATTATATTATATTAATTATGCTATATATTATACCATCTGTACATATTAAACTATATATAATTATACTATATAATATATAATTATATTAATTACACCTGGATTTTCTAGACAGAAACCCTCTTAGTTCCTTAAATTGATCCTGTTATGGCATGGTCTCTAAGCATTGCACCATTCCAGGCACCCTACTCTGGTACCTCTGCTTCTCACCTCATACAAAGGGAAAGGAACATGGTATCTTCTGAAGAGACAGTTAAAATCAGTGTTAATGAGGGCTTGGGTGGCATTAGTGCCTCTCAGAAAGCACTCCAAGGACCACAGTGTTCCCAAGGAGCCTTATTAATGTACCTACCATTCTGTAGCTTTCTGCCTGATAAAGCAGGATGTTTGGCTCTAGCCAAGCCTGCTGTTAAGAAATACAACCAATAAAATGAGGCACTTTTGGCACTTGCAGCCAGCCTTTTATGGTGTTTGGCTTAGGACCAAGGAGAGAGAGAGACTATCTAAGAAGCAATCATGCCCAGCAAAGAGCCAGCAGTGTCATTAACACTCAGCATTTTAAAATATAAATAAAGAGTGCTCTCTGGAAATCCTAACATTGATATAATCCATGATGATTCAGGAAGTCCATTCATTCACTCATTTGTTCATTCATTCAACAAACATTTGCTCAATTGTTTCTTATGGTCCAGAAGGTACCACTCAAAAGCTGGATGGGAAGAAATTTCAAATGAAGGTTTGACATTGAGAGTCCATGTACTAGGACACCAAAATAACTAGGTGATTGGGTCAAAACTTTGGTGAGAGAATATGCCTGTCATTGTTGTCTCCAGCCAATGAGTTTTTTGTTGTTGTTCAGTCATTTTGAGGCAAGTCCAACTCTTCATGATCCCATTTGGGGTTGTCTTGACAAAGATACTGGAGTGGTTTGCCATTTCCTTCTCCAGCCCACAGGTGAGGAAACTGAGGCAAACAGGGTTAAGTGACTTGCCCAGGGTCACAAAGCTAGTGTCTGAGGCTAGATTTGAACTCACTCAAGATGAGTCTTCCTGGGGGCAGCTAGGTGGCCCAGTGGATAGAGTACTGACCCTGAAGTCAGGAGGACCTGCGTTCAAATTCAACATCAGACCAAACACTTCACACTTACTAGCTGTGTGACCCTGGGCAAGTCACTTAACCCCAACTGCCTAAGCAAAAAAATAAATTAATTAATAAAAAAGATGAGTCTCCCTGATTCTGAGTCCAATGCTCTATCCACTGTGCCACCTAGCTGTCCTCTTAGTCAAGAAGTTAATGCTGATTTAAAAGTAATGAAATCCAGAGGAAAACTTTCATTCCAAATGAATTTTCCTAATCTGTGCAAACTGTTCCACTAACTTGGATACAACAAGCATTTATAAAACCTGATATCATACATTAAATATTGTATTAGGTGCTGGAGATACAAAGACAAAACAAAAACTGGTCCCTGCCCTCAACTAGCTTACGTTCTACTGAGGGACACAGCATATAAACAGATAAATAAACATAGGATAATTTTAGGAGGGAGAAAGCACCAAAACCTAGGGGGATTAGGAAAAGTTTCCTGTAGGAGGTGGTACCCATGTTGAATATTTGAAGGAAGCTAGGAATTCTGAGAGGAGGGAAGGAGGGCATTCTTTTTTTTCAAACTCCTATATTTTTTATTTTATACAGTATTATATTTTTTCCAATTACACGTAAAGACAATTTTAACATTCATTTCTTAAGAAATTTGAGTTCCAAATTTTCTCCCTCCCTCCCTCACTTCCCCGAAGGAGGGCATTCCAAGCATGGCAGACATCCAATGAGAGAGGAGGAATGTTGAGTTTGGAGAACAGCAAATGGGCTAATTTGATTATTACATAGACAGCAGGGGAATAATATGAAATGTCTGGAAAAGTAGGCTAGAGTCAGATCACAAAGGACTTTAAATCACAAAGTGGAGAGATTATATTTTATCCTAGAGGTAATAGGGAGCCACTAAAGGTCAGCTTCTTGATAGGCATCTAGGTGGCACAGCGGATAGAATGCCAGGCCTGGAGTCAGGAAGACTAATCTTCATGAGTTCAAATCTGGCCTCAGACACTGGTTGTGTGACCCTGGGCAAGTCACACAGTCTTGTTTGCCTCAGTTTCCTCATCTGTAAAATGAGCTGGAGAAGGAAATGACAAACCACTCCAGTATCTTTGTCAAGAAAACCCAAATGGGGTCAGAAAGAGTCTGAAAAGACTGAACAACAACAGAAGTTTCTTGAGCTGTGATTTAAGAAAATTATTTTGACAGCTGTGTGAAGATTCGATTACTGCTTAGTACAGATCTTTATAATTTTGGGGAGACACATCCTCCTCATATAGTTTGCTTTTTTGGATCACTTCCCAGACACCACTGGTACAAGGTAAAATGGAAGAAAAAGTCAGAAGACCTGAATGATTTTCCTGGGTGATTTTTGCCACTGACTGTTTAACTTTGGGTAAATCACTTAGCATCTTTAAACCTCAGTTTTCTTATCTGTAAAATGGGGTGGTTGGATTAAATGGTCTCCAGGGTCACTTCTGGTTCTAAATCATATTACCTAGTATGTAGGGAATTGTGAGGACTACAAAGAAGTACAATACAGAAGCCCTGACCTCAAGGAGTTTTCAATGTATAGAACACATATGTACAAGAAAATAACCAACAATAGGAATCCATAAAGAAATCTCAAGTGAGCATTATAGTCTGTGTAGGCTGAGGCAGCTGCAGTCACAGACATAGTTTGGATTTTCAAAGCATCCCACAGAGCCTGGCTCTTGCCTCCTAATCCCTGTGCTGGCAAGTTCAGAAGTTGCCAGCAGGTGTACCATTGATGCCATGGGCAATGAAGTAGACCTTCTGTCATTCAATCAATGCCTACGCATGTCTAACTGAGGTGTAGGATTTCATCCCACTATTATTAAATAATTGAAACAAATGATACATTTCAGTTAGAATTTAGTGAAAATGAAGATGTAGGTTTTTTTCCCATCTGAGTTTATGGACCCCTTGAAATCTATCTATGGGCCCCCTGCTATAGGGACATCTATATAGTAAAGGGAATCATTCATAGGATGTCAGAGTTAGCAGAGTCCAGAACCCTTAGCAATCTCATCCAATCCCCTCATCTTACAGAAGAGGACCAGAAAGAAGCAAATATACTAGCTAGGCACTAGAGTAGACTTTTTTTTTCTAAAACGTAGAATTAATTGACATTTAGTGTCCAGACTAAAGGATGTCATAGGCTTACTGGATCCTACTCTACTCAGGACGCATGGGTGAGTATTGTGTTCAGTGTTGGGTGCTACATTTTAGGAAGGGCTGGTTAAGCAGGGGAGCATTTAGACCGAGAGTGATTGGATGGCAAGGGGCTGCAAGTATACACAGTGAGCTTCACCTGAAATTCCAGATGTTCAGCTTGAAGAGTTGGGGGAAGGAAGAGGACAGAGGACCACATCTTTGAATATTTGCAGGTCTGTCATGTGGAAGAGTTCTGCAGAATTGGGAGCAGCAGTAGATGGGAAAAAATGTTTTTCCTCGCCTTTCTCTTTTACCTCTTCTTTTTTTTTAACATTCGTTCTCTAAGTTTCTTTTTCTCCTCATTGATAATTCTCTCTTTTATGTTCCTTTTAGACTCTCATCCTTGCTCATTGATAGTCATAACTCTGTGCTAAGTTAAAGTCTTCACATTTTCTTAGAGTTTCCAGAGAATTTTTATAGTTAGTCCCATCCATTTCTCCTCATTGGTCTTTCTTTAGCTACACTCACCTACCTTCTGGGTATACTCAGAGGCTGGCTCTCTTCCAAATGCACTAACCTCATTAGTGAAACTTCAGAGAGGTCATTTGTCTTCTCCTTTCCTCTTCCCCTCTCTCCACAGTTCCGACTATAGCCACAGAATTCATGAGGCCAACTCACTGTGTCCAACATTGAAGTCTGTGAAACACAACATGATATAAAGGAAAATACATTGGACTCAGATTCAAGAGTCAGGTTCTTTTCCTGGTTTTGATACCACCATTCTGTGTGATCTTATACAAGTAATTTCTCCTCTCTGGTCCTCTTCTGCAAAATGAGGAGGTTGGATAAGATTGCTAAGGGCTCCGGACTCTGCCAACTCTGATATCCTACTTGCTGCTACTTGTTCTTCATTCTTGAAGGGGACCATGACATCAGGGAGGTGATGCCATGACTTCAAGTGAATTGGATTTAAGCGAGGGAGGGACTGTTCGAAGTCTCCAGCCTCACTTTTTCCTCCAGAGCCATCTGGGTCCAGTGGCCAGATATAGATCAAGACAACTGGAGTTGGCCCAGGATGCATTGGGGGACTTTGGCCTTTTCAAGCTAAGGCCTATATATATAAGATATACCATAAATGATTCCCTTTACCATAGAGATGTCCCTATAGCAGGAGGCCCATGGATAGATTTCAAGGGGTTCATAAACTTGAATGATAAAAAATACATCTTTGTTTTCATTAACCTCCAGGTGAAATGTATCATATCTTCCAATTATTTAAAAACATTACTCACAGAAGAGGTCATAGGCTTCACCAAACTGGTGAATGGCCCATGACAACAAAAAGGGGAAGAATCCCTAATCTAGAGGAATTAAAGTGAGATAAAGGAAGTATGATCTCACATTAGCTTCCATCCACCCTTCACTCAGCAGCCGCCTTCAATTGTACCAATTGCACCTGCTCTGAAGCCCATTAGAACTGATCACTCAGAAGCCAAAGGCTTACCATGTCATTCCCCAATCTCCAAAGCAGTCACTTCCCAGGTCTATAAACTTACTCTAGATTCCACCAAACATGTTGTTTTTCATCATTTATACCAGTCAGGATGGGGTGAGATGGGAAATACCTACAGGTTCTAAAGGACCAAGTCATTGGGCCAAAGTTAACATAGTTTATTCAGAAAACATTCCATTTTGTTGTTATTCAGTCATGTCTGACTCTTCGTGACCCCATTTGGGGTTTTCTTGGCAAAGATACTGGAGTGGTTTGCCATTTTCTTATCCAGCTCATTTTACAAATGAGGAAGCTGAGGCTAACAGGGTTAAATGACTTGACCAGGGTCACACAGTTAGTAAGTGTCTGAGGCCAGATTTGAACTCATGCACATGAGTCTACCTGATTCCAAGCCCAGTTCTCTATTCACTGCAAAACCTAGCTGCCCCTACATACCAGTAGCAACACAAAACTAAATATTTTGTTTTTTTTAAACAGCTAGACAGAACATTACAGATAATTCAAACCAGTCTCCTCATTTAAATGATGAGAAAAAATCAGTCAGCAAATTTAGTCAGTAAATAAGCATTTATTAAATTCTTACTAGGGGCCGGGCACTGTATGAAGCACCAGGGATACAAAGGCAAAAATAGTATTGTACTCAAAAAGCTTACATTCTAATGGAGGAGACAACATATAACAGATATAGAAAGGTAAGGTTTAAAGCCATGACACTAGTATGATGGGTAAAAGATGAAATGACTGAGAAAATAAAGATTTGAGCTTCTGAGCATATCAATTTATTAAGCAATGCATCCCAATTGTATAACAAATTGGGACCAGGCTTCTCAGCTTGGCACTGGACCCTGAATACAGGGAGAGACAGATGTTTATGCATTAAAAGAAAACAATTAACAAGACATAAATAAAGATACAAGATTAGGTCATCTGATTTCTAATTGGAAGAAAGATTAGGGACTTTCCAAGTTGGGAGGGAGAGACCAAATAGATACAATTCCTTGAAATCAGAAAAAGAGGTATCCCACTTCGTCCCCCAAATATCTGTATTCAATCAAAGAAACGTGGAAACAATAACTGATGATCCAGTACAGGCCAATTTTCAGATAAGACATATGGGGTGCTTGAGATGTATAATTGTGAGAAAACTCCTCGCTGTCAGTCTTCAGATCTGACTGGGTTTCTGGTCAGCATAACCTAGGTCCTTACTTAAGGATTCCTAAGCAACAGATAGAGGTGATCCAGCTTCCCAGACATGCAGGGCTAAGTTCAAACAATGCAATAAAGTTTTCTCATAATTCCCATAATTGAATAAAGTTTTCTCCCAAGTCAGAATTTGGACTAGACCCAAATTTGAATAGAAAGGAAACTGAGCTAGCTCCAAAATTGAGTCACAGGAAGGAGTCAATGTGGTTCACTCAGTTCCCACAATTCCCTCACTAGAAAACTGAAGAATGGGTATTAGAACCCGAGCCCCTAGACTCATAATCATGTCTTGCCCCTATACCTGAAGTTAAACACTCAGTGTGATGCTACCCTCTGGTGGTTGCATTTCACCAAATCAGAGGGTGGGCTATGATGGCGGCATCATGATATAGAGTAATGAACAAGGGACTGGGTAGCAGGGGACCTTAATTCTAGCCCCGGCTCTTCTCTAGTAGCTATGTGACCTCAAGCACGTCACTTTACCTCTAGATTTTAGCATTCTTACCAATAAAATAAAAGAAGATACAATGGTAATATAAGAAGAGGATATCCATGCCCCCAACACCTTCAACACCACAGCTGCTTTGCTCCTCCCAGCCTCAAGCATTCTCCCCACTACATTCGAGCCACTTGTCTTCACCGCAAACTCTGTTCACAACCATATACAAACCAGCCTGATCCCAAGCAGCCCAAACCCTTCCTATTGTATGACTCCTTCGATTGCCCCCAACAGAACTGTTTAACTGCCATAACTCAGCTGTTTCCTGAAGTCCTCATGAGGCCTGAGTATCCCAGGGGAATCTCCTGTGGGTATCGTGTCTGCATCTTCTCCCACACACACGCCCTGCATCACCCCATTCTTCCCACATTCTGGCACTCAAGCTGGGAGTGAAAGAAGTCATTATAGGTTAACAAGCAGAGCTCATGAATCTGCAGAAGAATATTGTGGGACACAAAGGGTAATCTATCCCTGTGAGATCTAATCCTCCCACATCAGACAGGGCAAGGAAAACAGCACAGGCTGGACTGGTGTATTTATTACTCATTGAGCATGTAAGCAACCCACACATAACAGCATGTACACAGATTTCTCTTGACCTGTGTTTTTTAACTCAATATGGGGTGAAGGAGGGGGTACAGATATTTATTAAGCTCCTTTTATGTGTCAAGAGGGGCAGCTAGATGGCACAGTGGATAGAGCACTGGGCCTGGAGTCAGAAAGATTCATATTTCTGAGTTAAAATCTGGCCTCAAATACTTACTAGCTGTGTGAGCCTGGGCAAGTCACTTCACCCTACTTGCTTCAGTTTCCTCATGTGTAAAATGAGCTGGAAAAGGAAATGGAAAACCACTCCAATATCTTTGCCAAGAAAACCCCAAATGGGGTCACAAAGACTCAGACATGACTAGAAACAAATGAATGACAGCAATAATGTGCCTGGGACTGTGCTAAGTGCTTTGCAAATATTATCTCATTTGATCTTCAGAATAACCCTGGGAAGTAGGTACTATCATGATACTAATTTTACATTTGGGGAAACTGAGGCAGACAGACGTTAAATGACTTATCAGGGGTTACATAGCTAGTGTCTGAGGTGAGATCTGAACTCAGGGACTGAATTTCTGAATTCCCTGGCATAGAGAACTCCCAAGCTGAGGAAATCCCTTCTACATTTGGATACCTTCTCTTCAACTTAGTCTTTTTTAAGAGCATCTTTATTTTATTTTTTCTCAATTACATGTAAAAACAATTTTTAACGTTCATTTTTTTATAATTTTTGAGTTCCAAATTCTCTCCCTCCCTCTTCTCCCTCCTCTTTGAGAAGACAAGTACTTTGATATAGATTATACATGTGGGAGTCATCTAAAACGTTTCCATATTAACCATATTCTTCAAATTAGCTAGTCACCTAGAACATTTAAAGGACATATGACTTGCCCAGGGTAATACCTGGGACTTGAACCCAGGTATTCCTGACTGCAAGACCAGCTCTCTATCCAGTATAAAGTTAATTTATTAATGTAGTTTACCAGAAGAGGCAATGGGCTGGCCTTGGAGTTAGGAAGATCTGATTTTGAGTCTTAGCCTTGACACATACTGGCCCTGTGACCTTGGTCAACTGACTTAACTGCCCAGTGCTCTAGGCAACTCGGTAAGACTTAAGGTTGCAAGAGGCAGCTAGGTAGTGCAGTGAATAGAGAACTAGACCTGGAGTCAGAAGGACCTGAGTTCAAATCTGGCCTCAGACACTTGACCCGTACTAGCTGTGTGACCCTGGGCAAGTCACTTAATCCCAATTACCTCACCAAAAAAAATAATAATAAGACTTAAGGTTGTAAAGAAAGTGTCCACCTGCACTCTCATAGGTATTTCCTCATTTGGGAATTCCCTGTGCTGATAAATTCCAGGTCCAGTTCCTGTCCCTTCGGTTGTTTTTTAAAGCTCTGAATTTATTTCTGTACTTGGAGGGGTCTCATCTGCCCATTTCTATACAGCCTGGCCTACTTGAAAATGAGCTTGGTTTCACATGTGGGTCTCAACACTTATTCCTTAGTTGTGAGGGGAAGGGACCAATAAGTGAGGTGAATTTTTAGTTTCCGTAGACATTTCTTACCATGTGACCACAAACAACCAAACAGGAAACTGAAAACTCAATGAATAAAATATCTGCTTCTTAGACTGGTATTTAAAACCCTTCACCACCTGACTCTAACATGTCTCTCTAGCTTTATTTCCCTTCACACATTCTACATTCTGGTTCAACTCAGCTACTAGTTATTCTCTGATTTCATCTTGCCCTTGCCTGCTCCTATGCCTTTGTTTAGACCCTCTATTCTCACACTACCACCCTCCTCTTACATACCACACACACAGAGGAAGCACATTCTCTCTTCATCTCTGTCTGTTGAAATTTGGTTCTTCCTTCATGGTCCAAGGTAATATGGCTGTGGCTAGGGGTGTACCTGGATGTCCCACCAAAGCCACAAATTCAACATGTCCAAAACAGAACTCATCATCTTTCCCCAAAAGATTTTGCCTCATGTCCCAACCTCCCCATTTCTGTTAATGGAAAAATTATTATCTCAGGTTCAAACATCCTTTCCCATAGCTACCCCCTCCAATCAGTTGCTAAGCCCTATTGATTCCACCTTGGCAACATCTCTTGCATTCATCTCTTCCTTTCCACTTTCATTTCTGTCACCCTAATTCAGATTCTCATTACCCCCTCTCATCCTTAGACTACTGTAATTCTCTCCTAACTGGTTTCCTTGTTCATATTTCACATAGCTATCACAATAATCTTCCTAATGCACAGATCTGACCGTGTCACTTACCTACTCAAAGCAACAACAATAACAGTAACCCACAAACCTTCAGTGGCTCCTCATTGCCTACAGGATAAAAATACAAACCCTCTAATCTGGCGTTCAAGGCTGTGGGCTGCCTCCAATGAGTTTTTCCAGGCTTATTTCATATTATTCTTTTTCAGTCTGTGCTCCAGTCAATCTAAACTATTTGCTATTCCTCAATTTTCTCCTTTCTCCATGCCTTTTTGCAAAGTGTTTTTTTCTCCATGACAGAAAAGGAGTCTCTCCAATATCCATCCTTCCTTTCCCTAGTCCCTTCTCTTCTTTGAAGTTGTTTATGAAGTTTTCCCTAGTCCCTTCAGCTAAAAGTAATTGATCCCTCCCTCCTGGCATCTCTCAGACCACTTGGTTCATCTATCCCATGCACTTTTTACCTTGTGTCTGATGACCCTGACTTCTTTCGTAGATGGCCTCTCTCCCTGGCTCGAGTCCTACCCAGGGTCTCCCCTGAGAACATCAGAATGTGGAGCTCCTCTTTCTCCAAGATCCCTGGACTTCTTTATAAATACTCAGGCTAACAAAGGCACTAAATACAGAACAGTTTAATCACAGAAGAGAACTCATATCTAAGTTCACAGCAAAACAATTGTGAGAGCCCCTCTGGGGGAGCCTGGTTTCCCTCCACAGAGATTTAGCACAGTCTGCACAAAGTCACAGCAATGCACTTAGTGAACTCTTTGCCTCCTGAGGGGAATCACAGACCCACCATAATAAGTACAAATTCAACATCTCTCTGGTGTATCTGCATGGCTCCAGGAATCTGCAGAAGCTCCATTGCCCCACCAGGGGTGGGGAACCTGTGGCCTGGAAGCCATATGTGGCCTTCTAGGTGTTTGGGTGTGGCCTTTTGACTGAGTCCAAGTTTTATAGAACAAATCCTTTTATTAAGGGGATTTGTTCTGTGAAGTTAGGATTCAGTCAAAGAGTCACACTTGAGGACCTAGAGGGCCACATGTGGCCTCAAGGCCGCAGGTTTCCCACCCCTGCCTGAGCCTGGCCTCAGGCCTAAATAGCCTTTGTTCCACTGTCTTACAGATGGTTTCAATTTTTTCTACATTGTCACTTCCTAATACTCCCATGCAACCTTCCCTTATTAAAAAAAGCAAAAAATATTTCAGCAAGTCTCTCCCCATCCTCTGACCTTCAACACACTGACCATCAGATGATGGCATATACAGATATGTAGCTTTCCACACCTTTAGTCCATCATCTCTTTACCAAGAGGAGAGAAGCATATTTCATCCTCCATCTTCTGGAATCAAGATTAGTCATTATAGTAATGTGAAGTCTTCTAATATTGTTTTCCTTTACATTATGGTGGTAATTGCGTGTATCATTCTCTTGGTTGTGTCATTGAATAGTTTCTTTAGACTCTTCTGTTCCATGTTGGAAAGAATTCTGATTGATCCCCTCTTCATGCTATTCATAGGATCCTATATGTTGAGCTAGAAGGCATCTCAGGGCTTATCTGCAGACATTTCTGTTTTGCTTGTTCTTCTATCAGGTCATTATAGACCCATGAAAAAAGGTCTTTCTCAGTCTGTCCCATATGAGGGGAGGAGAGCTGCATCAACTCTCAGGAACACAACTCCCATCAGTACGTGCCCAATTCAACTCAATAATATTCTGAAGTGAATTATCGTCAGTCATTATGTGTGTTACCCTTTTATTCCACTATAAGTTCCTTGAGGTCAGGAAAAAAGTCTGGATTTCACCAATCTTTGGATTCTGAGCACCTGGCTCAATGCTCTGTACCTCATAGATACTTCATAACCATTTTATGTTATTGTTACAGAAAGAACAGGGACAGGGAGTCAGGGCATCAGAGGACCTGACTCTGTTCTTAACCAACATGTAACCTTGGACAAATCACTTCCTTCTCCACTGGCTTCCTCCACTATAAAAGGAATGCACTAGACTGGAAAATCTCTAAGGTCCCTACCAGCTCTAATATTCTATGTTTTAATACCCCATGTTCTAAGATGTCTTTAAAGGACCAACACTATTTTTTCCTGATAACAGACAAGATGGCGGAAGTGGAGCAGAAGCAGCAGCAGACCTTCCCGAAGTTCACCTGCCGCGGCGCGGACCTGGATCAGCTGCTGGACAGCAGCTATGTCCTATGAACAGCTCGTGCAGTCGTACGGCGCTCCACAGCAGCGGCAGCGACTCAACAGGGGTCTGCGGCACAAACAGTATTCCCTCCTGAAGCGCCTGAGGAAGGCCAAGAAGGAGGCACCCCCCATGGAAAAACCCGAGGTTGTAAAGACACACCTTCGGGACTTGATCATCCTGCCGGAGATGGTGGGAAGTATGGAGGGCGTCTAATAAGGTAAGACCTTCAATCAGATAGAAATTAAGCTTGAGATGATTGGACACTACCTGGGTGAATTCTCTATCACCTACAAGCCTGTGAGATACAGCTGGTCGGGTATTGGAGCCACCCACTCCTCTCGTTTCATCCTCTCAAGTAACCCAGATTCTAACAATAAAAACAAGAGGCTTCTTGAAAAACAAGGACCAACACCTTATGATTCACTGCTACTATCAGCCAGCATTTCAGCTCCATGGTCCAGATCTTATCCTGATCTTCCCCAAGCATTGGCGTTCTTGTAGCCTAAGGTACAGGGAGAGGCAGATAAGCGGCTGGGAGACGGAGGAAAGAAAAAGCAATTGAGACAGAGAGAACAATGCGACAGGAAAGGAAAAAAAACTTATCTTTGTGAATCATCTCTACCTGCATAAGTCTTTTGCTGGCAAGAGTGTTTGAACAACTTTAATTTAGATATGACTGCAGGCATTTTCCCCCCTCTTCTCTCTTTTAGAATATTGGA
Source organism: Vombatus ursinus (assembly GCF_900497805.2). Taxonomy (NCBI): domain Eukaryota; kingdom Metazoa; phylum Chordata; class Mammalia; order Diprotodontia; family Vombatidae; genus Vombatus; species Vombatus ursinus. The sequence goes on from NW_020954579.1 coordinate 9,764,339, forward strand.
TTCACCAGTCACTTATTAGCCTCTGGAAACTTTTTCAAATGTAATTTTGAGAAAGATAGAAAAGATACACAAACATGGCTTCCCTCCCTCTCCACCCCCTTCCTCTTTAATTTTTTCCTGGTCATCTCAAAATTCAATAAAGCCTGATGTTAAGCTTGTAAGGGAGTGATATTTAATAAAGCAATGATGCAGGCCTCTTAAAAAGCCTGGGCAGGCAAACTGGACAGCCCCAACCATTGTGCATAGAATGAAACCCATGATTTACATAGTAAGAATTTCTGTCTTCCCTTAATTTATACCTTTCTTTTAAGATCCATTAACTTTCCCACTGCTGCTGATGTATTGATTTCCCACAATTTACACTGTATTCCCCAGGGAAGTTCTCCCATTTCTCAGAAATGCTTGATAATGGTGCCCATTGTTTGATAGGGAACTAACTCAAAGATACTTGGCAAATTCTATAGTGTATTGAGAGGCAGTTCGATGGTGCAGTAGATAGAGCACAGGCTATGGAGTCAGAAAGATTCCAGGAAAGGACCTCAGGAACTTCCTAGCTGGGTAATGCTGCTTGACTCACTTTACATCTCTCATTGTCACTTTCCTAATCTATAAAATGTGGATAATAATTGTACTTATATCATAGAAGTATTGTGAGAAACAAACAAGGTCATTCACGTGAAACACTTACAAACCTCAAAATGATGTATAAATGTTAGCTATCATCATTGTGGTTTCATTGGTGGCGGTGGTCTGAATATAGGGCACCCATTCTGGCCACACCTCTGAAAGAATCTCTCTTAGAAAAGAATTTACATGTGTATACACTCATATATGAATTCACATATATATCCATAAATTGCACATATACACATATATATGGGCAGCTAGGTGGCACCATAGCACACAGAGCTCCAAGACTGGAATCAGGAAGACTCATCTTTCTGAGTTCAAATCTGACTTCAGACACTTACTAGCTGTGTGACCCTGGGCAAGTTACTTTACTCTGTTTGCCTTAGTTTCCTCATCTGTAAAATGAGCTGGAGAAGGAAATGGCAAGTCACTCCAGTATCTCTGCCAAGAAAACCCCAAATGGGGTCTCAAAGAGTTGGACATGACTGAAATGACCGAACAATAACATACACATACATATGTCTGTATATTGTGCGGGATATATATATATATATGTGTGTGTGTGTGTGTGTGTGTGTGTGTATGTTTGTATAGGTGCATATGTATATACACCTATACACACATGCATACTCACATTTGTGTGTGTTAGTATGGGGAAATTTTCAGTGTGAAAACTCATTCTACCAACCTGTAAAGGAATGACTTAGTAGGTAAGTCCTAGGGAGTAATTTGAGGTATGTAGACATGAAAAATGAGTTGTTCAGGATTACATATCTAATAATGGTAGATATATATATGTATATATATGTAATATATATACATATATATATAGTCTCATCAGGGGTAGGCATTCCTTCCAGTGATGTGGAGTCCAACTCATCCATGAATGCTTATCTCATAGGACTCTTGTCAATGTCTTCCAATAAGTTCACCACAAGATCCATACAACTTATTGGGCTCCTTCCTTGCTCTCTATTGACATCTCAATGGCAAACATGGGCTGTCTTTCACTCTCCCCATTGCTTGTATGTTTCTTTGCTGACATCCTTTATGAAAATTCTCCTTTGCATAACCCTTGTTGGTGCAACCTTTCAGAACCCTGTGGCCATTATTTCTTTATCTTATATAGCAAAGAGAGACAAAAGTACAGAACTGAAATAGATCCCAAGGATATTATAGTAAAGGGCAGTTGCCAGAGCTAACAATGTTGTTGAATTCCCTGATGGAATTTATTTGTTTATTTGTTTGTTTTGTTTATGACAGGACTTGTAACTTCATCAATGTAGGGAGCTCCTGGTGAAGAACTTTCTTTACCAGGGCAGATTGGCATCTTTTCTACAACTTGGAGAGTCTTAGAGAGATTGAAAAGTTAATTGATTGGCCCAAAGTCACACAGTATGTGTCAGAAACAAAACTTGAACCCAGGGCTCTCTGACTCTAAGGCCAACCCTCTATTTACTATGCAACACTGCCTCTCTCTGGGGGGACTTTTAAAAGGCAGTTGTAGTACTTTGTATTGTTCATTCTTTCCAGTCCTAGAACTAGAGGACCCATAAGAGACTAAAATACAATATGGGGGAGTGAAAAAATGGACTAATTTCCCTTCCATTACATGCAGGTTGGAGCAGCTAGGAGACACATGGATAGAGTGTCAGGCTTGGAATCAGAAAGACCTGAGTTCAAATCTGGCCTCAGACACTTACTAGCTGTATGACCCTGGGCAAGTCATTTAAACCTGTTTGCCTCAGTTACTTCATCTATAAAATGAGCTGAAGAAGGAAATAGCAAGCCACTCTAGTATTTCTGCCAAGAAAATCCCAAATGAAGAGTCAGACATGACTGAAATAACTAAACAACAACACTGTGCAAGCCCATTGGGGACCTACTTCCAAAGTAAACCAAGCCTTTAAGGTAGTATCATAAAGCTAAAGATCTGTATTTCCTCAAGGGCAGAAGTGTGATTCATTAGAATGCTGGGAGATTACTAAAAGAACTCAAAGCTCATTTCTCTTCCAAGAGGAGTCTAAACTGTAGAGTGGTGCTATGTGTTTAGGCTTGTATAGGCTCTTGTGGAGAAGATAGAACTCATCTGGGAGGAAAGAGAATTACAGCAATTACTTGTGGGTTATTATGAGTTCTTTATGTTGTAGTAAGTGCCATTTCCACCACCCATTCCCATGCCAATGGAGCATGATCATAGTCATCTTTGCTCGTTCCAGATGACCATGTGAAAGCTTGAGGAGAGGGAGGGTGTTGTTGATTGCAGCCATACAAGGCAACTCTAATAGGCTTGTACCATGAGGTGACAAAGAGCCATCCTCTTGGGCTATGAGGTTAATAATCAGTGCATGTACAAAAGGGAGCAGCCCACACCTCATCCTCTCTTCCTTTCCATCTGCTAATCCTGTAATACTGTTTCAAGTTGCACCCTGAAAGTCCTGTGAGAGAGAGAAGCCTGATCTATTCTCCACCCCAGCCTCCATGTGGCTGATAGCACATGGCAGCTGACGATATGTCCTGCCCAGGCAAGCCTGGGCCATCTTTTTTATGTTTACTCTTTTCCTGATCTTGGAAGAAGTATCCTGTTGATCTTCACATTTAATCTTGAGGAATCACTGCTGGGCCCATAGGGGCTCCTCCAGAACTGTACCTGGTCAAACCACATGCAGAACACAGAGTGGATCCATATCCAAGTTCCTGTGGTCATACAGAATTTCCTTGAGGTTAGATAATGTTTCCTGCATTTTCTGTAAGATGAAATAAGGGCTGTCAGATACCTTATTTTGAAATGCTTTATTGCCTTGATCATGGGAGCTGGAGAAACTTTTACCCAGTTCTGTGGGAAACCTATCTATAAGCTATCTGAGTTGTATTCTGAGGTTATCAAAGGAAATTGTGGCTGGAAGTGAACTGAGCTTAGGGAATGTGGTTTATGGGGCTTACAACAAGTTAAAAAGTATTTATTAAGCTCTTGATATGAGCCAACCACACAGCTGCTGCATTCTGGCAATAAAAATACAAGCAGAAAGACAGTCTCTCTCAAGGAGCTTACATTCTAATGAGGGAAGACAACACAAAAAAGAATATTGAGAAATGAGAGGGAAGGATATTGAGGAGGGATCATGGTAGAGAAAGAAGTCCAGAGAGGAATGAAAGAGTGAATGTGTTTGACCTGAGCGTTTTCCTTAAAATGAAGGTTCCAGGAGAAACTGAGCAAACAGGGCCACAAGGTCAGAGGGATCTTCCAGGGTGGGAAGGCTGCTGGGTCATGGCAGAGAAAGAAGTCTAGAGTCAGAAGTAGAGCTCAGAGAGGAAAGAAGGAGTAAACTCTAAGATTGAACCCGGTCTGTGTAAGCACAGAGTCAGGGGTGCAAGGCCACAGGTTACATTGCTATTACTATAATTTGTTGCTGATGAATAACATCTGTAGTTATGAAAGTCAAATAAACTAAAAAAAATCCAGATCAGAGGGGTTATGGTTTCTTGGGGCCTCAAGATCACCAGATAGGAAGGATTCCTATCTCTCTAGGGATAGTGCCCAACCCATCGGTACAAAGGTCAAATATTCCTGATGCTGATCTTTCACTTCTCCTGTCTCCTGTGCTCTACATAGCATCCCTCATGTCTAGAATACGCTCCCAAGTTACGCTCTCCCAATGGGTTTCTCAGAATCCTAGCATTCTTCAAGGCTGAGCTGAAGCACCATCTCCTACACAAAACCCTTCCTGATCCCCCTAGTTGTCAATGTTCTCTCCCTCCTCAGATTATCTTGTATTTAATTACCTGTGTACAGACTGTATCCCCCTTCCTAATAGATATAAGTTACCTGAGGGCAGGGACAATAATGTTTTTGTCTTGGTATCCCCAGTTCCTAACAGAGTGTCAGGCACATAGTAGTAGCATAATTGGCTGATTTGGCCTCTCAGGCTAATGCTATGACACAGCAGTGAGAGATTTAGAGAAGGCATAAGATCATATGGGCTTTCTGGGGTGGGGATGAGAAAGTTCTGGAGCCAACTCATTTAAGAATTGAGGGGGTAGCAGGCCAGGAATTGAGCCCAGGCTTTACAGGAGTCAGTGTTGATAATTACTACCAGCCAAGTGGCAATATTATAGCAGACAATATTTTTATTTTGTAAAGTAACCCTTGGATTTGTATGTTTTCTTTGATTTTTTTTTTTTTTGGTGAGGCTTGGGGTTAAGTGACTTGCCCAAAGTCACACAACTAGTGAGCATTATGTATGTTTTCTTTGAGAACAAGGGGGCAGAGCATAGAGGAGAGGAGAGTAGGAACTGAAATTTAAATTCTACTGGAAACAGTGACTACAGTTTATCTGCAGGAATTTAAGGGCTAATGCTGTTACATTTTCTATCTGTTTTCATTATAGAAACTGCCAGGATAATTTTTCTAAGGACTGCTAGGTGGCATAGTGGATAGAGTGCTGGGCTTGGAGTCAGAAAGATTCATTTTCCTGAGTTCAAATCTGACAGACCCTTATTAACGTGTGACTCTGGGCAAGTCACTTAACCCTGTTTGCCTCAGTATCCTCATCTGTAAAATGAGCTGGAGAAGGAAATGGCAAACCACTCCAGTATCTCTGCCAAGAAACCTCACAGGAGTTACAAAGAGTCAGACATGACTGAATAACAAAATTTTCTAAAGTGTAGGTATGATCATGTCACTCCTACTCCACTGCTTACTGAGCTCCAAAGCCTTCCTATCACACCTTCAAGATCGAATATTAACTGTTTGACATTTAAAGCTGTTCACAGCTTGGCCCCTTCCTTGATTATTGTTGTTCAGTCATTTCAACCATGTCTGATTCTTTGTGACCCCATTTGGGGTTTTCCTGAAAAAGATACTAGAGTGGTTTGCCATTTCTTTCTCTAGTTCATTTTACAGATAAGGAAACTGAGGCAAACAGAGTGAAGTGACTTGCCCAGGGTCACAAAGCTAGTCTTGCCCAGGGTTACACAACTAGTAAGTGTCTAAAGTCAGATTTGAATTCAGGTCTTCCTGACTCCAAGCCTGGCTCTCTATCCATTGTACCACCTAGCTGTCCCAACTGGCTTGTTGACTGACATTTAGCTAATACAGTAAATGATTGAATTCTTTGGGAATACACCAAGAAGCAAGATTGGGATACAAGTGATTAGGGGTACATAAGCCAAGAGTATAATGTGTCACTTTTGGAATGAATCTATGCTTCTGATTCTAAGGTAGTCCAGGTATTATGGCACATGCCCAGTTAATTAACTCATTTACCTCAAGCTTTGTCCACCACCTGGTGGTCTGCACACACCTTGGCAATAAATAGCTGCTCCTAGCAACATCCTCTAATATTGGCAGCACTGTTCAGATCAAAACTAAACTGCCTTGTTTGGAGGACAAGCACTACATCTGTGATTCTTTGTTTGAAACATGTTGCGGATTGCTCATGCTTACCATAGGGCCTCTCCATTGTCCTCTAGTCAAGCTTGAATTTGAATTTTTCAGAGAGTATGCTGTTCTATGGGACAGTTAGGTGGCACAGTGGATAGAGTGCCAGGCCTAGAGTCAGATGGAACTGAATTCAAACCCAGCCTCAGACACTTAGTAGCTGTGTGACCTTGGGCAAGTCACTTAACCCTGTTTGCCTCAGTTTCCTCACCTGTAAAATGAGCTGGAGAAGGATATAGCAAACTACTCCAGTATCTTTGCCAAGAAAACTCCAAATGGGGTCATGAGGAGTCAAATACAACTAAAAATGGCCAAACAACAACAAATACTGTTCTATGATTCACAACCATCCAATAACACTGGAAGAAGATAGGTATTAAAAAGATAGTGGGACTGTTTTTCAAGGAGACGCTTGTGGTCACTAAAAGGATTTTGTAGATCCCCAAAGGTAATCTAGCCTGGTCTCCTTCTTTCATTCTATTCCAGGCCCAGATCACTATATATTTTATAGGCAGGTGGGTGGTACACTGGATAGCATCTTGGACCTGGAGTCAAAATCTAAGTTCAAATCTACCTTTGCAGCCCTGGGCATTTCACTTAATCTCTATCTACCTCAATTTCCTCAACGGCAACATAGGGATAATAATAGCACCTTCCTCCTAGGGTTGTTGTGAGGATCAGATGAGATAAAATTTGTAAAGTATTTTGAAAACCTTAAAGCACTATATAAATGCTAGCTATTATTTATTATTTGTGGTATCAGTTTGTTCAACTCTATAGAATAATTTGAACATCCTTCATCCAATTGTTTTCCTCTGTGTTAGGGCAAATTCTTTGGAGTGATTTCAAATTTCACTTAGGGAGTCTTTGTAATGTTTCCAGGCTTGATGCAATCAGCACAATATTGTCTGCTAACAGGAGCATCTGAAAGACCTGAAGTGACCCGTGATTGGGAACTGGTAGGAACAAAACAATATTAATATCAGGCAGCAAGGGAATAAGGAATTCAAGAGTGGAAGACCATGATTTACAGAACCAAAGATTTAAGATCTTAAATCTTCATGGTCGTAGGAATTCTCTCCACCATGACAGATCACAACCCCCTATTATTTGCATCTCCCTGAGTTGCCATAGAAAGAGTGTGATAATTCATCACTTTAAAGCCAATGTAGTGATGAGCTTCTCTGAATTTGGCTGGACTGGTCTTTCATCCATTGGCAGAGGCTACTAGAAATCTAGTTTGGTAGGACTTACCAGAGCACCTGATGCTAGCATAGCCTTTATGAGCCCAAGATCGTCACCATGTCATGGAAATGGGGAGGAGAAAGAGAGGCTGGTGACTTTGCACAGCCCTCCCTCACTCAGATCAAAGTCAACTGCAAGTCGTGTCATCATCTCCCTGAGGTCATGGTCCTCTTCGAGAATGAAGGACAAACCACAACCACAACATGGAAAGAACTTTAGTGAAGTCTAAACAGACCAGAATGTAGGTGTTTACATATGAAGTGTCCAAACCCTCAGAAGATGCCTCCATGATTGGTACCTAAGCTAATGCTGAAGAGGAAGGTGTCTTTTGAGAAAGGTATGCTGCTTGGCATGACTAAAGTCAATGTGGGATGATAGAGAGAATGTTGGATTTGGAGTCAAAAAACATGGATTTGAATATTGACTCTCACCCTTACTACCTTCGTGACTTTGGGTTTCGGTTTCCTCCTCTAAAAATACGTTGGACTAGATAACTTCTAAAATCCTTTTCAGTGTATAGTAGCTAAATGGTATATGGACTTGGAATCAGGATAGTTGCTGTTATTCAGTCATTCAGTTTGGTTGTGTCCAACTCTTCATGACCCCATGGACCTCACCAGGCTCTTCTATCTTCTGCTATCTCTTGAAGTCTGTCCAAGTTCATTGTTTCCATAACACTCTCTAGCCATCTCATCCTCTGAGTTCAAACCCTTTGTAAGACATTTACTAGCTGTGTGACACTGGGTAAAAAATTTCACCATTCTTTGTCTTTAGTTTCCTCATCTGTAAAATGGGGGTAATAATTGTACCTACTTTCTAGGGCTGTTGTGAGGATCAAATGAGATGATCGCAAAACTTAAGGCACAATATAAATACTAGTTATTAAATCTATGATCCTAATAAGTCTAGATATGTCCTTAATAATCACTTTCCATACAACTTAAAATATGCCTTCTTATTGATTTACATATTAATTAACCAATCAATAAACCTTTATATCACATAACCTAGCACAGTGCCTTCCACATAACACAAACCTAATTAATGTTGAATCAGATTGAATCCCAAGGGCTTCCTCTCTGCTGGAAAGCTGTTTATTTTGCAACAAAACTACTTCTTTCCCATCTTCTCCCCTTATAAGAAGGACAAAAAGCACCAGAGGATAATAAAAATAACAATAATAACAATGACAATAATCACTGAGGCATGGCAAAGAAAGAGTGGAAAGAGCAGTGATTCTGAAGACAGAGAACCTGTATTCAAATCCCACCTTTGATACTTAATACCTGGGCAAACCACTTAACTTCCATATGCCCCAGGATCCTCAACTGCAAAATGAAGGGGTTTGACTGGAAGGCTTCTGAACTTCCCTCCCAGCTTCAGATCTATAATAATGTAACTTATGGTATCAGGATTTTAAGGTTTGCAAAGCACTTTATAAATCTTATCCCATTTTAATCCTCACAAGAACCCCATGAGGTAGGTACCACAGGCATCATCCCCATTCTACAACTAAGCAAACTGAGGCTCAGAGAGTTAAATAGCTAGTATGTGGCAGAAGCAGAATTTGAATCTGAATCTTTCTGACTCCAAGTCCAACATTCTATCAAGTACAAAGATCCACCTGAAAGGGGATATAAATTTTTACTCCTGGTGGCAAGAAGACAGTATATTCTACTGCTTTTCAGACCTCTTCTCTCAAGAGCTTTCATTAATTTGCAAGATCTCTGAATATTTGAAGCTGATGATCACCTGGCAGTCTCCATCAGCCCCATCCTGAACATGTAGGGTATCATAGCCCTTCACATTCAATAATGCACAATCCCTTTTTCTTACCTGATTCAAAAAGAGACAATGTAGGATTTAAAATGTGTTTTAACTAGATAAAGAAAGGGAAAAGTTGGATTTAGAACCAGATTTAGAGCTAGAAGGGACCCAGATTTAGAACTAGAAGGGACCTTAGTCTAACAGCCATGTTTTAAATAAGAGGAAACTGAGGCCCAGAGAGGTCAAGTGACTTGCCCAAAGTCACAGAGGAAGGAAGACAGAGGATTTGAACACAGGCTCTCTGATGCCCAGTCCAGCATTCTTTCTCTTACACTGCCACAAGTTCTGTAGTGCATACTGTCTTGGCATTGTGAATTGAATTACTAGAATATTAGAATTGATATTGTATACCAATGATGGACCAAAAAGCTATCACATTATGGTGTGTGGAAATTAAATATGTGCATGAGACAGGTATATATGAATGACACTTTCTGTGTACACTGTCACACTTGTGGCACTGTAGAAAGTCAGTATGTCACAATATTAATTATCCAAAGAGTTGGTGTAATATCTAAATTTTCCAAAAGGTGAAGGTCTACTTAAACCATCAGCTAAGTGGTCTCAAACAAATTTTCCAATCATGTATGTGTGAGAGAACCTCAAACAACATCCCACAATTCTAGCAGACAATTTAAATCCCACAGTGGCCAGGTTCTGAATTTAAATATATGAAATGATTTTTTAAAAGTATTAAAAATGAGAAATCTATGTGCTTCCCCCAACCCACTCTCAGCCAATGGCCTCCATATTTGCAGGACACAGGTAATCAACATAGTATGGCCACAGAATTTATTTGACATAGTGAAAATGAAAGAAAATTAAGTCCTTCTCCTCTATCCATCTACTACCCCAAGTCCTCCCGCCTCCAAAATCATGGAAAGGAAATAAAGGGAGAGGGTTATGTGCCTGGGCCTCCAACTCTGAGTTTTGTGTTGCATCAAAGGGGTGCTGGGGAAGTAGGTGGAGTAATTGGGTGTGGGGAAGGGAACAGAGTTGTTTTCCCTTCTTTTTATCTCACCACCCTATGGGGTATTTAGTAGTTGGCAATCTCCCACACTCTGGACCCACTTCCTAGGTGCTCAATCTTTAAAGGGTCCTTCTTGTTGTTGTGTAGTCATTTCATTTGTATCTGATTCTTCGTGACCCCATTTCAGACTTTCTTGGCAAAGATATTGAAATGATTTGCCAGTTCCTTCTCCAGCTCATTTTACAGATAAGGAAACTGAGGCAAACAAAGTTAAGTGACTTGCCCAGGGTCACACAGCTAGCAAGTGTCTGAGGCTGGATTTGAACTCAAGTTTTCCTGACTTCAGCCCTGGCACTCTATCCACTGTAACACTTAGCTGCCCCAAATGGTCCTGACCGTGAGCAAATACAAGCTCTGGCAAGGTGTTCATTTTGACGTAAGTACAAGGCCTTAAGTACAAGCGTAGTGACCAGTGGAACGTGTCCATCATTTGAGGATCAATCTAGAACAAGTATAAAAAAGAAAAAAAAAAAGAAGTGTAGTAAGGCTCAACACAGGGTAAGCCACCAGGGGAGGAAATTTTTTAACCAGGGCCATAATTTGCCAAAGATACCTGTCATTTTCAGGTTGGAGTTCTCAGTCTTGAAGTGGGCTATCAGTTTTAGGATTATATGTCTATAACTCCATTTTAGGCATGGACAGACACAACCAATTGATCCATTCTTGCCACTTATAGACTGTTCCACCTTAAGCAAGTCACTTGGGTTCTCTTTTCAGTTTCTCCATCCAATGTGTGTGTGTGTGTGTGTGTGTGTGTGTGTGTGTGTGTGTGTGTATGTGTGTGTGTGTGTTTAGAGGACCTTCTAGCTCTAAAAACAGTGATCCTCTGAAACCATCTCCTATAATAGGGTGCAGCTTTTTGACTGAGTCTAAGCTTTACAGAACAAATCCTTTTATTAAAGGAGATTTGTTCTTTGAAGTTTGGATTCAAAGGGCCACACTTGAGGACCTAGAGGGCCACATGTGGCCTCAAAGCTGCATTTTCCCCACACCTGTATGGTGTAGAAATGAAACCAATGAATCAGCAATCAACAACATATCACAGCGCCAACTATGTGGGCATTATGTACTTGGGATACAAGTACAAAATACAAAGTACAAAAAATGAAATAATTCCTTACAAGGATTTTACATTCTAATGGGAGAAAAAGAATATTTGAAATATTTAAATGCATATTTACATTAAAAGAGTTACTATTAAATGTATCTTTTTCTAAAATAATTTTTTCTGGAGGTAATTGGGGTTAAGTGACTTGCCCAGGGTCACACAGCTAGTAAATATCAGAGGCTGGATTTGTTAAATGTATCTTTCTTAAAAAAAAAAAAAGAGAGATGACCTATCAGAAAGTGACTGTCATTCCCTAAGGGGGTAGAATTTAGACACCAGTAATAGACACATTTAGAGTGGGAGCTTGTCGATGTCTACAAAAATCTCAAACAATATTACTCTCATACTAGTTGTCATCACTGACACTCATATTTTAACATTTTGAGTGGCATAAGGAAATCATTGTTTCTTGAGCCTTCTGCTTGCTGATAGGTACTCAGCAAGATGAGAAGGACAACTGATTTCAGTGGTACAGATCCTTCTTTTGTTAACAAAATCACATCGGGGCAGTGATAGGAAATGACATATGAACAGTCAAATATGTTTAGCCAGCCCAAGGCAACTAGCTGGATGAAATGCCAAGTATTTGGTTGAAATTGAAGTGGGCTTTGTGTGTTTATTTTTAATAACTGAAAATATTGGTCATTTCTTATGCAGGAAAAAGTCATAGTATAAAATACACCCAAAATAATATCAGAGTTTAACCAATGACCTCAGTTAGGAACTTCCCTTTACTGCTGGAGAGCAGAGTAACATTTGACTATATTACTCAGAATCCCAGTGAATTTCAAGCCCCAGGAATACATGGTACATAGCCTTGGTGGGATCATAGCTCCTCCTTTTTCCCTCCCCTAACCCCAAATTCAACTATTCTACTAGTTGGGAATTGTGTATACTGGTTTCTTTTAAAAGAGGACAAGTGGGTATCTCAATGATTCATGTCCCCCAAGAGACAACTAAGCAAACACACACACACACACACATATTTTAGAAGAAAAATAAAACTTGATATGCCTTTGCATCCCCAATCACTAATACAATACCTTGAATATAGTAGATGCAGAATAAATGACTATTGTGATGTTTAAAAAGCTCAAGAGACATAATTTCTGGGTAATGAATAGTTTTATTAATAATGCTAGCATATTACCAATAAAATGGGTCAGTGACACTCTTGAATGCCAAAGATGAATCATGGTGGTCAGCTCACAGTTTATATGCCTTTGGAAGAGTGGGTGTTTCTGAGGGTGGCAATCAACTCTAATTAACAACAGTTAATGAGAAAAAATGAATATTACAATGAGAGGTGGACCTATTCTAATGAGGGACTGAAGGATGTAACTTTGATTATGTCATTTACATCTAAATTGCCCAGCCTTGGGCAATCTAATCAAAGAATTTATCCTCACCCATACCTTTGTAAAGCACAATAGCCTTCCCCACCTTGGTGGGGTCTGACCAAGAATGAGGAGGAAGTTAATTTAATCTCATTATGTCCTTCAGAGACTGAGCCTTGAAATGAGAACTTTAGAAAAAAGGGGGAACTCGATCTCCCCAAATCATTGGTTATTAATAATCATTTCCTTCATTATTGAATGGAAATTATATTTCTGAATTAATGAAGTGTATGTGGGAGAGCTGTGTTGCTCACTGATATTTTGTTACCATTTTAAGTAGACACATGGGCATCCTTGTATTCATCTTCTTTTATTGAGCTCTGAATCAGGGTCTCTGCATTTACAAGTAAAGGAAAAGCAGGAATTCTCAATAAAAAAGAAAAACAGCAGTGAGGGGAGAAGTAGTTGCCTTGTGCTGCAATATTTTTTCAAGGGATATCTACCTTGCAGGTCTGATATCTATCAAAATGGAAAATTCCTCTAAATTTGAATTCAGCATTTTCAGGAGTAACCAATGGAAAGCCTGCATATATCCTTACAATGTCAAGAGAACACAAAGGAGATACCTAGTATTTGAGTGTATTCTTGTGGTGAATTTATAAGAAGACTTGGTAGAAAGCAGGAGTCAAAGGCACAAGTCGAAGCATTAGAAGAATCACTTGTTACTCTGAGATTGCAGGAAAAGAAGACAGAATGGGTAGGCATATCTTTGAGGTGTGGGGAAGAATGATGAAGGAGATAAGGACAGATAACAACAACAACAATAATTATAATAATAGCTGATATAGTACTTTATGGTTTGCAAAGTCCATTCCATATGTTATCTCACATGAGCCTCACAACTCTATGAGGTAGGTGCTATTATCACCCTTATTTTGCAGAGGAGGAAACTAGGACTCAGAGAGGTTAGGTGTCACACAGCTAATAAGTGTCTGAGGCTGGCTTTGAACTCAGGCAGGTCTTCCTGACCCTGAGACAAGTACTGTATCTACTACACGACCTAGCTGATGTTTCTATCACCCTACTCTGTTTGTAAAGCATTATATTTGCATTATTTCATTTGAGCCAATAAAGAGTACTACAGGTAATTTTTTTTATGGTCTGGACCTTGAGTTAATCCACATAGGGAACTCACAGTGGAATCGCTTTCTTTTTTCTTTATTTTTATTATATCTCCCAATATATTTTTATTTCATTAAATGTTTCTCAATTACATGTAAACAAATTTTAAACATTCATTTAAAAATTTTTTGAGTTATAAATTCTCTCCCTCCCTCTCTGCCCCTCTCCTTGAGAAGGCAAGTAATTTGATGTAGATTATACATATGAAGTCATGGAAAACATATTTCCTTATTAGCCATATTGCAAAAGAAAACAGATTAAAAAAAGACGAAAAATAATGAAAGTTTTAAAAGCATGTTTCAAGAAAAAGAAGTATGTTTCAATATGCGTTCAGACTCTATCAGTTCTTTTTCTGGAGGTGGCTAGCACTTTTCATCCTAAGTTTTTCAGAATTGTCTTTTTGTTGTTGTTCAGTTGTTTTCAGTCATGTCTGACTCTTCATGACCCTATTTGGGATTTTCTTGGCAAAGATACTGGAATGGTTTGCCATTTCCTTCTCCAACTCATTTTACATATGAGGGAACTGCAGTAAATGGGGTGACTTGCATTGCTCTGACTGGAAAAGCTAAGCCATTCACAGTTGACCATTGTACAATATTGCTGTTACTGTGTACAATGATCTCCTGGTTGTGCTCACTTCACTTTACATCAGTTCACATAACTCTTCCTGGGTTTGTATGAAACCATTCTGCTCACCATTTCTTATAGTACAATAGTATTCCATCACAATCTTATACATCACAACTTGTTCAGCCATTCCCTAATTGATGAGCATCCCTTCAATTTCCAATTCTTTGCCACCACAAAAAGAGCTGCTATAAATATTTTTGTATGTATGGGTGCTTTTCCTTTTGCTTTGATCTCTTTGGGGTACAGACTCAATAGTGGTATTGCTGGGTGAAAGGGTATGCACAGTTTTATGGCCCTTTGGGCATAGTTCCAAATTGCTAAGTTCTAAGATAGGTTAAGATAAATTTCTATACCCAACTGAGTGTGTATGTTATTCCCTCTTTGAGCCAATTCCTTTTTGGTTTTTTTGGTTTTTTTGTTTTTTAAATTTTTAGTCAAACATTTTATTTTTAAAAAATTATTTAAAAATCATGAAATAAGACTCCAATGCACATAATTATACTAATTTCTGGTATAAATCTTAATCCACATTTTAGAATTTTGCCAATTATGTTTAATTACATTTTTCTTTAAAAAAAATCCCACAAACTTTTACAATTCTTTGAATATTCATATTAAAATACTTATTAGTCAAATGCACAAGAAATCTGAGAAAGTATTAGAAGTGACATTTATACCAATCTATATGGGAACAGAAAAAGTTTAAGACAAGAAATATGGAAGCTTTTTTTTTTCCCTTGAAGAGAGAAAGACGTCTTTGGGGAAAGAAAGTCCTTCCCTGATTCTCAACTTTTTTGTTCCTCATTGCACTTAAGCAGTCTAGATTCCATTTCCCAAATCTTTCCAATTTTACTTCTGCTACTCCAACTTCCATACTGACTTTTATCTTTTTCAAAATCTAATGAGGTGCCACAGCCAAATGTATACAAATCTATTTCAAGCAGACTACTGTCTGATTTAAAAGAAAAATTCCAGGCACAGCTTAATACAGTAAAATTGGATTTCTCATTCTAATATTAAGCTACCCTTTCCTAAATGGATACCCTGACATATTTATTAAATACACTCTACAACAAATGTATTTCTTATTTAAAGTAGATAAAAGACCTAAGCAACATCTTTCAAAGGAAGAACAGCCATACAGAAAACTTACACTGGAGTAAAACATACTAATTTAGATAAACAAAAGAACACAATGATAGAGATTCAAAGGCCCCAATAACACTTCAGTTAGTAATTAGTGCAAGAGTTTTCCCACATAAACAAATTTGACCCTAGACTTCAATGATAAACAGTTCACCGTGATGACATTTACATATAAACATACATAAATAAAACCCTACATAATTTATATTCAGAATTAACATGAAACATGGCTTTAATAGAACTGTATCTATGGATCAGTATTTTTTTCCTTCCAACAATGCTCAAGTATAAAAAGCAATACATGTTTCTCAACTTTGATAAAGAACTACACGATTATGAAAACAGCTCTTACATTTTAAAGCATGTCATATATTTACAATTTACTGAACTATATAATATAGTTCATTCTGAAAAATGAAAATCCTTTTAAAATTTTAACAGAAAAACACCAATTCCAAGTGTTTATACTATGAAAAAGTTACAGAAGTAGCAGCAGAAAGGACATTTATAGTAAAAATATACTTTTAGGAAAATAACTGGAAAATCTAAACACTGATAGAAGTATAAAAATTTTCAAAAATATATTTTAAGGGGCAAAATATTGCCCAAAACATACAAAACTAATAAAAAAAATCTATCTAGACTAATAAAGTTGAAGGATGGTGACTGTAGCTGAAAAAGAAAGAGGGAAGGTAAAGGAATCAGGGCAACTGGGAGTTTAAGTATAGGCCCTGAAAAAAATGTTAAATGAAAAGTCAAGAACCCATTGTACCAGTCTCCCCTCTGCCTTGAGGAAGTAATAGTTTAAGTACACTAAACTTCATACCCTGCAACTATTTGTTAGAGTCTATATTTAAATTTCAGTGAACAAACCAAAATTGTCAAAAGGCAAGTAGCATGTTAGCTTTCAAGATAACACTATTTCACAAAATGAAGTGCTTTTTAGCTTTTATGTAGATTACATATACATTTGATAGTAAACTATTTGAAGGCATGTTTTTTCAAATGTTCTCAGCTTCTTCAAAGAATCATGCTTTGTATTTAACCATTTCAAGATTCAACAAGGATTTCCACAATATGGTCAAGCTCATTTATATCAGATTTACAATTTGAGTTAGAATTTGTGGATGTTTGAGATGAAAAGCTCTCAAGCACTTCACAATGTCCCATTTTTGTGTTGCTCATCATTCCTGTTAATACTGTATCAAGATCATAATAAGAATCGTCAACATCTGAAAATAAGTCTTCTACAGAATTAGGATTCTTGTTCTCCAATGTTTCAAATATTTGATCTAGTGACTTCTGAAAGTTTCCCCTATTTTCTTGAGGGTTCTCCATTTCCCAAACATTACTTTGAGGATTTCTTGGAGCTTGTACTGATGCAATCGTGGACAGGTCAGAAATAATATCTTGGGACTGGATATCTTCAAAGTCTTTTGAGAAACTACTATAACTTGGATCGTTTCCCTTCACCCTGTTCTTTTGTTGAACAACAAAGTACATCTGATGATACTAGGCGATCAAGAGAAGCCTGTCCTGCATCCTGAGCATTTATCACTTGCCAAGTTCCATCCTGGGTCATTTCTTCTTGAATTTGTCTTACAGTATTTGCTACAAGAACCGATCGACACAGATTAGGTTCAACAAGCATGTGGCACAACTGAATATTTACCAAAGACACGTCTAAAAGTGATTGCCGCTAAAGATTATATGAGGGAACAGACTTAAAACCAGCCAGGGTCCCTTCAATATCTTCTTCACCATCAAAACATTTTCTCCTTATTCCTCTTGCAAACATTGTGTCCTTTGCACTCGAGATTTAAGATGTCACCAGCAGCTCTGGATGGAGTAACACTGGCTGGCTGGTAGAAGTGATTTTCCATTACTCAAAGTACATTTCCTCCTGCACGGCGGGAAGTCTGTCCTGCCGCGGCGGCAGCCCCGGGGATCCATAGGGAGCAGGCGCTGCCGGGAGCCTCCATGCGAGAAGCGGCCTTCTCGGCTGGGTGGGTGGGCTACACGCACGTATATTTATGGGAGGGGGCAAGAGAGAGGGATGGCAAAGGGTGACGAGATGAGAGAAATCTACGAGCAAGTAGGAAAAGAAAACAGAAAAAGAAACAAGGGGATTAGCCAGGAAAGAGCCGGTCCGCGGGGCGGCCTCAGCCCAGGGGCCTGTAGGGGCGAGGACCGCGAGGGAGCGGGTGGGAAAGTCGGGGGCCGAGAGCGGGGCGCGGGCCGCTGGCCGCCGGACCCGGCCGGGGGGGGCACTTTGTGCCGGCAGCGCCGGAGGCTCGGGCCGGCCACACAAAGGCCAGGCCGGGGGAGGCCCCGCTGACCCAATTCCTGATAAGAGTAATCAAGCATTACCCACTACCTCCCTCCTCCGTAAAAGAGGCCTTTCATCCCTCTTTTATGTGAAATAATGTCCCCATTATTTTTCTCCCTTCCCCCTTCTCCCATCCTCTCTCTCACCCATTAATTTTATTTTCTTACATTATTCCATCATAGGGAATTCACACCCATGCCTTCTGTCTATGTATACTCTTTTTTTTTTTTTTTTTTTTTTGCTTTTTTTGGTGAGGCAATCAGGCTTAAATGACTTGTCCAGGGTCACACAGCTAGTAAGTGGCAAGTGTATGAGGTCATATTTGAACTCAGATCCTCCTGACTCCAAGGTCAGAACTTTATCCACTACATCACCTAGCTGCTCCATATACTCCTTTTAACTGCCCTAATAATGACAAAGTTCTTAGGAATTACAAGTATCATCTCACACATGAATGCAAACAGTTTAATCCTACTGAATCCCTTATTATTTCTCTTTCATGTTTGCCTTTTTATGCTTCATTTGAGTATTCTGTTTGAATGTCAAATTTTCTGTTAGTTCTGGTATTTTTATTGGGAATACTTGAAAGTCCTCTATTTCATTAAATGTCCATTTTTGTTCTCCTGAAGAATTATACTCAATTTTGCTGGGCAGGTTATTCTTGGTTATAATCCTAAGTCCTTTTCCTTCTGAAATATCATATTGTAAGCCCTCCATTCCTTCACTCTGACAGCTGCTAAATCTTGTGTATGCTGATTGTGGATCCACAGTATTTAAATTGTTTCTTTCTGGCTACTTGCAATATTTTCTTTTTGACCTGGGAGCTCAAGAATTTGGCTACAATATTCCTGGGAGTTTTCATTTTGGGATCTCTTTCAGGAGGTAATTAGTAGATTTTTTTCCATTTCTATTTTACCATCTTGTTCTAGGATATTGGGGAAATTTTTCTTGATAATTTCCTGCAACATGATGTGTAAGCTCTGTTTTTGATCATGGCTTTCAAGTAGTTCAATAAGTATTAAATCTCCTCAATCTATTTTCCAGGTCAGTTTTTTTTCCAATAAGATATTTCACATTCTCTTCTATTTTTTCATTCATTTGACTTTGTTTTACTATTTCTTGACCTCTCATGGAGTCATTAGTTTCCACTTGCCCAATTCTAATTTTTAAGTGAACTTTTGTACCTCTTCTTCCATTGGCCCAATTCTACTTTTTAAGGAGTTCTTTTCTTCAGAGAATTTTTGTAACTCTTTTTTCATTTGACCAATTCCGCTTTTTAAAGTATTCTTCTTGGGGCAGCTAGGTGACACAGTGGATAGAGTATCGGCCCTGGATTCAGGAGGACCTGAGTTCAAATCCGGCCTCAGACATATAACACTTACTAGTTGTGTGACCCTGGGCAAGTCACTTAATCCCATTGCCTAACAAAAAAAAAACCAAAACAAAAAGCAAAAAATAAAGTATTCTTCTCTCCAGTGGATTTGTGTGTCTCTTTTACCATTTGGTCAATTCTGGTGTTTACGATGCTATTTTTTTCAATATTTTTTGTGCCTCTTTTACCAAGCTGCTGGCTCATTTTTCTTAATTTTCTTGCATCATTCTCATTTCTTTTCTCAATTTTCCCTCTACTTCTCTTATTTGATTTTTTAAAACCTTTTGAGCTCTTCCAGGAATTCTTGTTGGACTTGTGTCCAATTCACATTTTTCTTTGAGGCTTGCTTGATTTTGACATCATTGTCTTCTGAGTTTGTGTCTTGATATTTCCTGTCACTATAGTAACTTTTTATGGTTAAGTTCTTTTTTTTTTTGGTTGCTCATTTTCCAACCTATTTCTGGACTTTTGACTTTATATTGAAGTTGGATTCCGCTCCTAGGGTAGAGAAGATACCATCTCAAGCTTCAGGTTTTTTGTGCTGCTGTTTTGAGAACTACTTTTGGTGCTTTCAAATTGGTATGTTCTAAGGAGAGATATGCTTACTGCTCTCCTGGCCTGTACTCTGGTTTTCACCCAGGAAGGGACCTAGTTCCTCTGTAGCCACAGGTCTTAGTGCTCCTCTTGGCCCTGGAATTGTGACCAGGTCTCTTGCTCTCCTGCAGCCACAAGCGCTGGTACTCCTTCTTCCTTGGAACTAAGACCTTGCTCCCTTGTAAGTGACCACAAAAACTCTTCTCTGCCCTGAAACTGTGATAAAGGCCCCTGCTCCCCTATGGCCACCAGTACTAGTACTCCTCTTCACCCCAGAACTGGGACTAATGGGCAATAAAACAGGGCCTTGAACTCAGTGCCAGCAAAGGATCCCATCTAATCTATTTCTGACCATTTGTCCAACCCCCTTACCATCTGTGGGCTGGGAGCTCCTGAAGCTGTTGCTGTTGTTGCGGATACCTCCAACATCTGCTGCTGGTGTTAGGGCATAGCCTGTGCTGTGCTCCAGGCCAGATTGCCACACTGGTGTGATAGACTCTTCCTGCCAACCTCCTAAACTGTCTTGGGCTGGAAATAGTTTCATCCCAATCTTTTGTTGGCTCTGCCACTCTAGGATTCAATTTGAAGCATTGTTTCAAAATTGTTTGGAAGGGAATGGTGGGAGAATTCAAGTGAGTTCCTGCCTCTACTCTGCCATCTTGGCTTCCTCAATGGAATCACTTTCACAAAGCACAGTGGATGTGAACAGATTTCATCTGAAATGTAGTATTCAAGCTGATCTTTGAAGGATGAGTAAGATTTTGACCAGAAGAAATGAGAAGGAAAGCATTTTGAGTAGAAGGGATAGAAATAGCAAAGGCATGGAAGCAAGAAAGCGTAAGTCACATTTAAGGGACATAATATTGTCCATCTTTCTTGGAGCAAACAGAAGCCATGTAAAGGGGAATACTGGAACTTAAGTTATGATGGTGAGCTAACAAGCATTTATTAACTGCTTACTTATTAAGTTCTAGGCACTATGCTAGCTCTGGAGATACAAAGAAAGGCAAAAACATGGCCTCTACCCTGAAGAAATACATTTTAATGGGGGAGACAATATATAAATAATCAGGCATACACAAGTAATATATGGAGCAAATGGAGGCGATCTGAAGGGAGAAAGCATTAGAAGCTGGGAGACTGAGATGTCTTATAGAAGATGGGCTTTGAGCTGAGCCTTAAAGGAATCTAGGGAAACTAAGAGATAGTGGTGAGGAGAGGGGAGGGGGGCCTTGGTGGGTAGCAATGGTGAGTATTCCTGCTGCTCCACCATTCCCAATGGGACAAGTCATTTCAACTCTCTAAACTTCAGTTTTTCCATCTCCAAAGCAAGGACATTGATACTTTACACTACTTACCTCACGGAACTGTCATAAGGAAAGTGCTTTGTGAACCTTAAAACACTATATAAATATGAATTGTTGCCATGGCAATAGCTGCAGTGGCTGCTACTGCTGTTGTGTGAAGTGATGTTTCAGGGCTCAGAATGTGACTCATGATATATCTAAATGGACTTGGAACAAATCTTGTTAGAATCATAAGGTATCTGATCTAGAAGGCACCTTAAAGTTCATCTCATTTCAATCCCCTCATTCTATTTATTCAACAAATGCAGCAAAGATGGCAGAGTAGAGAAAGCACTCACCTTAGCTCTCCCAATATTCCCCTCCAACTTTAAAATAATGCCTCAAATAAAATTCTGATGTGGCAGAGCCAACAAAAGGCCAGAGTGAGACATTATTCTAGTCCAAGACAACATAAGAGGTCAGAAAGAGAGATCTGTGACAAGGGGGAAGAGGCTGTATGAAATACCAGTGGTGGGACTAGATGGTGGTGATAGAAGCAGCAGCTTCAAGAGCTCTCAAGCCAAAGGTGGTAAGGGAAGCTGGCAACTGGTCAGAAAGAGATTATAGGGCCCCCCATGCTAGTACTAGATGCAGGACCAAAGGCTATTTGGCCACTTCATTGCCTATACCCAATTCTGGGTCATGGTTCAAGGGAAGAGAAGATCACTTTCAATCAAGAGGGAGTGGAAACCCTAAGGGAAGTATCACTTCCATTGCCAAGAGATCAGAGACCCTGAGGAACAGTATCTTTTCCAGTCTCAAGGGATCAGGGCTCCTTCCTGGGTAAGGACCAGAGTGCAGAGTGCAGAGAGCAGTGACCACACCTCTCCTCAGAGATGTGTGTGTGTGTGTGTGTGTGTGTGTGTGTGTGTGTGTGTATATGAGATGTGTGTATATATATATATATATATTCAATTGGTAATAGAAATCTATTTTACCCAACAGAGAAGCAGGAGGGTAAGGGGATAAAAGAAAAGTGGGGTGGAGTGATAATAGGGAGAGCAGATAAAAGAAGGCAGTGGTCTGAAGCAAAACAGACTTTAGAGGAGAAACAGGATTCAGGGGGGGAGGGAGAAAGAGAAGGATAAACAGAAGAAAATAGTATGGAGGGAAATGCACAGTTAGTAATCATAACTATGAATTTGAATGTTATGGACTCTCCCATAAAATGGAAGCAGATAGCAAAATGGATTGAAAACCAGAGTCCAACGTGATGTTATTTACAATAAACACACTTGAAACAGAGAGACACACAGAGTAAAAATAAGAGGCTGAAGCAGAATCTATGATGTTTCAACTGAAATAAAAAAAAAGCAGGGGTAGCAATCATGATCTCACAAAGAAAAAACAAAAATAGACAAAAGAAATAGGAAACCAAGGGAACTACATCTTGTTAAAAGGAACTATAGACAATGAAGTAATATCAATACTAAACACATATGCACCAAATGGCAGAGCATCCAAATTCTGAAAGAAAAAATTAAATGAATTACAAGAGGAAATAGACAATAAAACTATACTAGTGGAAGACCTCAACTTTCCCCTCTAAGAACTAGACAAATCTAAACACAAAATGAATAATAAAGAAGTCGAGTAGATGAACAGACTCTTGGAAAAGTCAGATATGATAGACCTCTGGAGAAAACTAAATGGGAATAGAAAGGATTATACCTTTTTCTCAGCTGTACATGGCACCTTCACAAAAATTGACCATATATTAGGGCATAGAAATCTCACAGCCAAATGCAGAAAAGCAGAAATAATAAAGGCACACTTTTCAGACCATAATACAATGAAAATTTCATTTAATAAAGGTGTATGGAAGCATAGATTAAAAGTTAATTGAAAACTAAATAATCTAATTCTTTTTTCTTTTAAATATTATCTTTTTTTTCCAATTACATGTAAAGACAATTTTTGACATTCATTTTCAAATAAAATTTTGAGATGTAAATTTTCATCCTTATCCCCCTCCCTCTTCCCTAAGATGGTAAAGCAATTTGATATAGGTTATATATGTGCAATTGTGTAAAACATCTTCCTACATTAATCATGTTGTATAAGAAGAAACAGAACAAAAGGAAAAAAACTATGAAAAAATAAAGAAAGTTAAAATACTATGCATTGATCTGCATTCAGACTCCTTCAGTTCTTTCTTGGAATATGGATGGCATTTTCCATCATGAGTCTTTTGGAATTGTCTTGGATCACTGTATTGCTGAGAAGAGCCAGGTCAATCATAGTTATCATTGCACAATGTTGTTGTTACTGTGTACAGTGTTCTCCTGGTTCTTCTTATTTCACTTTGAATCAGTTCATTTAAGTCTTGCCAGGTTTTGTTTGTTTGGTTTTTTTTAATCCACCTTATCTTCATTTCTTATAGCAAAATAGTATTCCATTATCTTCATATACCACAACTTGTTCAGCCATTCCCCATTAATAGGCATCCCCTCAATTTCCAGTTCTTTGCCACCACAAAAAGAGCTGCTATAATAAATAACCTAATCCTAAATAATGAGGAGGTCAAAGAACAAATCAAAGAAACAATCAATAATTTCATTAGGGAGAATTACAACAGTGAGACAACATTCCAAAAATTTGTGGGATGCAACCAAAGCAGTACTTAGGAGGAAATTTATATCTCCAAATCCATACATCAATAAATGACAGAAAAAGCAGATTGATGAACTGGGCATGCAATTTAAAAAACTAGAAAAAGAAGAAACTAAAAATCCCCAATGAAATATCAAATTGAAAATTCTGAAAATCAACGATGAGATTGAC
Source organism: Vombatus ursinus (assembly GCF_900497805.2). Classification (NCBI taxonomy): domain Eukaryota; kingdom Metazoa; phylum Chordata; class Mammalia; order Diprotodontia; family Vombatidae; genus Vombatus; species Vombatus ursinus. Next base: position 9,788,339 of record NW_020954579.1, read on the forward strand.
AAGACTGAAAGTTAAAATAAAATTGAGCTAATAAATAAAATTAGGAGTTGATTTTATGGAAAAAAAATAAAGTAGATAAACCATTGGTTGGTTTGATTTAAAAAAAAAAAAAGAAAACCAAATTACCAGTATCAAAAATGAAAAGAGCAAATGCACTATTAATGAAGATTAAGTTAAAGCAACTATTAGGAGTTATTTTGCCTAATTATATGCCAGTAAAACTGACAATCTAAGTGAAATAGAGGAATATTTACAAAAATATAAACTGCCCAGATTAACAGAAGAGGAAACAGAATACTTAAATAACCCTATCTTAGAAAAAGAAATTAAACAAGTCATCAAAGAACTCCCTAAGAAAAAATCCCCAGAACAATATGAATTTACAAGTTAATTCTACCAAACATTTAAAGAACAGATAATTCCAACACTATACAAACTATTTGGGAAAATAGGAAAAGAAGGTATCCTACCAAATTCCTTTTATAATACAAATATGATGCTGACACCTAAACAGCAGGGTTTGAGGAAGGAGCAAAAACAGAGAAAAAAACTATAGGCCAATTTCCATAATAAATATTGATACAAAAAAATTAAATAAAATGCTAGCAAAGAGATCACAGAAATATATCACAAAGATGATACACTATGACCAGGTGGGATTTATACCAGGACTGCAGGGCTTGTTCAATATTAGAAAAACTATCAGCATAATTGACCATATCAATAACAAAAACAACAAAAATCATATAATTATATCAATAGATGTAGAAAAAGCCTTTGACAAAATACAACACCCATTCCTTTTAAAAATAGTAGAAAGGATAGGAATCAATAGAGCCTTTCTTAAAATGATTAGTAGTATCCATCTAAAACTATCAGCAAGCATTACTTGTAACAGGGGTAAACTTATAGCCTTCCCAATAAGATTAAGGGTGAAACATGGATGTCTGTACCACCACTATTATTCAATATTGTACTAGAAATGCTAGCTACAGCAATAAGACAAGAAAATTAAATTGAAGGAATTAGAATAGGCAATGAGGAAACAAAACTATAGCTCTTTGCAGATATTACAATGGTATACTTAAAGAACCTTAAAGAATCAAGTAAAAAACTAGTTGAAACAATTAACTTTAGCAAAGTTGTAGGATGTAAGATAAACACACATAAACCATCAACATTTCTATATATTATCAACAAAGTCTATCAGGAAGAAATAGAAAGAGAAATTCCATTTAAGATAACTGCAGGCAATATGAAATACTCCAGAGTCTACCTGCCAAGACAAACCCAGGGATTATTTGGATACAATTACCAAACACCTTTCACACAAATAAAAACAGATCTAAACAACTGGAGAAATATTAATTGCTCATGGGTAGGCCAAGCCAATATAACAAAAATCACATTTCTATCTAAGTTAATTTACTTATTCAGTGCCACACCAATTAAACTACCAAAGAGTCATTTTATAGAGTTACAGGAAAAAAAAAATAACAAAATTAATCTGGAAGAACAAAAGGCCAAGAATATAAGTCAATGGAAAAAATGTGAAGGAAGGCAGCCTAGCAGTTCCAGATTTCAAACTATATTACCAAGTGGTAATCGTCAAAACAATTTGGTATAGCTAAGAAATAGAGTGGTGAATCAGTGAAATAGATGGGGTACACAATATACAGTAGTAAATGAACATAGTAATCTAGTGTTTTATAAGCCCAAAGGTACAAGCTTTGGGGACAAGTACTCATTATTTGACAAAAATTGCTGGGAAAACTAGAAAGCAGCTTTGTGGAAACTATGCATAGACTAACATCTCACACTGTATGCCAAGATAAGGTCAAAATGGATAAATGTTTTAGAAATAAAGGATTATATCTTAAGTAAATTAGGGTTACATGGAAAATTTTACCCATCAGATCTCTGAATGAGGGAAGAATTTGTGACCAAACAAGAGATAGAGAGCATTATAGATTGTAAAATGGGTTAATTTTGATTACATAGAATTAAAAAGCTTCTATACAAACAAAACTAATGCATCCAAAATTAGAAGGAAAGCATGAAACTGGGGAAAATGTTTTATAGCATTCTGATAAAGGCCTCATTTCTCACATATTCAGAAAATGAGTCAATTTTATAAAAAATAAGAGAGAAACACTGGAGGAGTTCCTTAGGCTGAATGTCAAAGCTGCTGTTGCCACTATCTCTGCCACAAGCAGAGATGAGATTTGAGACCACTCAGTCACACTAGAACATAATGTAACTGTCTTCATTTGCTGGGAACTATCAGTGTTGAAATTACTCTCTCTTCCCCCACCTCCTCCCAGTGCATAATAAGTGCCTCCCTAAGCTTATTTTTGTGGTTTTTTTTAAGTTTGTATTTTACATTGCTATCCAACAAGTCTCTAAAAGCCAGTATTAAGTAGTATTTCACTTGCTCAAGGGCAGTTGAGAGGAAGATTTTGATCAGCTACATGAAGAGAGAGAAGGAAACTATTTAATTTGCTAGGATGTTTCACCAGCTTGTGGCTTGAAACAAATCAGCAATTTTATTGATAAACATTATACCTCTTTAAAAGCAAGAAGGGAAGGAGGACCAGAAATAAGCCATGTGAATCTGGCTCATTACAGATTCCCTGAGCAAAGGAAAATAAGTCAGCCAGGTTAAGGAGAAGAGTTAGTAAGGACAACTTTCATTTCATCCATCCCCCTTAGAGGCAGTGACCTCAGGCAACTTTCCTTTCCTGTTATTAAATTCCTGTAGTAGGTTCAAAAGAGGCCTGTTGGATGAAACTGAAGGCAGAAACGAGAGAGTTGGCCTGAAGAAAGGAACTGGAAACTCTCACCCACATGATATTCAGTTCAATTCAACCGTGGCAGTACTGTAGGCTGCACATGCATTTTGTGGGTACCTCAAGTGACACAGGGGGTGCTAAAGTAGTGAGAGCAGCCCACATCCAGCTCATGTCCTGCTTTCCATAAGACTACAGAAATATAGTCTGTCACACTATCATTGACCATCAAGGGAGTATGTAACATACTATTGGTCCACCAGGTGGTGCTGTACTCAAACCACCAGTCTATTCATGCTATCAGCCTTGACGCAAGCACAGAAGATGCCCTTAGTACTCACCCATGAGCAGCCCACTCCTTCTTAAAAGCCACTGGCCTCCACAGAACTAGGAAAAACGAAAGTCTTGATGATTCAGTTTCTGAATTAATTTAGAGCATGATATCAAATATGGGTTAGAATTATTAAAATATGGAAATCTTCATGACTCTAGCCTGCCTCTGGGAAATTCCCTGCTCCCTCTATATTGATTGGTCATAGGCAATTGACTTTTCTATGGCCTCATGGCTTAGTAAGTGTAGTAAAATAAGAGGCAGTACAACATAGGGTATAGAGAGCTGGCCTTGGAGTCAGAAAGAGCTGGGCTCAAGTCCCACCTCTGAAACATCTTGGCTGTGGGAACTTTAGCAAATGACTTAAAGTTTAAGTCCTTTTATTAAGGGAATTTGTTCTGTGAAGTTTGGATTCAGTCAAAGGGCCACACTTGAGGATCTAGAGGACCACATATGGCTTCGAAGCTGCAGTTCCCCACCCCTGAAACCTCTCAGTGCCCCAAGTAACTACCTAAGAATACGGGGCAAAGAGGTGGTGCAGTGGATAGAGTATAGATTTAGAATCAGGAAGCTCTGAGTTTGAGTTACCAGCTAAGCAAGTCATTTAACCTCTCTCTGCCTCAGTTTCCTCATCTCAATGGGGATAATAATAGCAGCTACTTCACAGGATTGTCTTGAGTACCAAATGAGACAACACATGAAAAGTAATTTGCCCAACCTTAAAAGGCTATACAAATCCTAGTTAAAATAAGTGACAGAGAAGCCTACAGTGGTAGAGGAAGTTTCCTATACCAGTGAAATCATAGGCCCATCCTTGTTGTTGTTGTTTTAAGTAATATTGCAAAGAAATTTTTAAGCATTCCATTTTTATGGACAGCTTTGCCCAATCATCTTTGAACTTCTGTCTGTTTACCTCCCACTTCTTTGGGGTGCCTGGGAAATAGCCCCACATCATCTACTCTGACAAATTATGGATAGGATGAAGGACAGTCTTGCCTGTTTAGGTCCATCTCAGGGTATAAACAGCAGAAAGCAGGAGAAGCAGGAGAGAAAGCCAAGGGTTTGGAATGATCTCCTGACCTCACTGGTCTCTCAGGTTGGGGGAACTGTGTTGGCTCTCGGCTCTGTCCAGATTCTAGTCTGCACAGAATGACTCCTAGCTGACTGCCCTGACTCCTGGTTTGATCTAGTTCTCTCTGATCTAGGCAGGTCCCAGCAGCTGCTTGGCAGCTCAGCCCAATTGTCTCAGCTTTCCTGCTCCTGTGCTCGAATGGCATTTGGAAAAATCTCTCTCAGGCTGTGGCTGAAGTGCCTCAGTCTTACTGTCCTGATTCTCAGCATCAGTTGCTGCTAGCCTGCCTAGCAGACATGCACTCAGCTTCACCTGGAAACAGCCAAGTGTACCTATACTCTTGCATATCAAGGAAGGCAAGGTAGTGTCCAATTCTAAAGGACAGACAAGAGGAACGAGAGTCAGTGAATAAGCATTTATTAAGTGCCAACTCTGTGCCAGGTGCTATGCTAAATTCTGATGATACAAAGAAAGATAAAAGACAGTCCCTTCCCTCAAGAAGTTTATAATCTAATGCAGAGGGGGGCATCCTGCAAAACAATCATGCATATAATATGAAAATTGTTGTTGTTTGTCCTACGTTCTCAAAAAGGACCATGACATCAAGGAGTTGATGCCATGACATGCAAGTGAAGTGGATTTAAGTGAGGGAGGGACTGTGCAAAGTCACCAGCCTTACTTTCTCCTGCAGAGCCTTCTGGATCCAGTGACAAGATATAGATCAGGACAACTGGAGATGGCCCAGGATGCAGTGGGGGACCTTGGCCTTTTTAAGCTGAGGTCTTTTTGGTCTCACTTTGACTGAGGCAAAGCCTATTCAGTGATTAGTGCTATGTTTTGCGTGACTGCACATGCATAATCTATATCAAATTGCTTGTCTTCTCAAGGAGAGGGGAGACAAGGGAGGGAGGGAGAGAATTTGGAACTCAAAATTTTAAAAAAATAGAAAAATTGTTTTTACATGTAATTGGAAAAAAATAAAATTTGAAAAATTTCAAAAGAAAAACAACTGTGTATAAACAATCTAGATAATCAATCAATAAACATTTATTAAGCATCTACTAGGTGCCAGGCCATATGCTAACTAAGCTTATGGGTTACAAAAAGAAGCAAAAGACTGTCCCTTCCCTCAAGGAGCTTATGATCTAATGGGCAAATTGAGGATAATCAACAGATGGAAGGAATTAAGATTGAGGAGGACTAGGAAGTCTTCTTACAGAAGAAGGGATCTTAGCCAAGACTTGAAGAAAGCCAGGGAAGTGAGGAGGTGGAAAAGAGGAGAGAGAACATTCCAGGCATAGAAGAGCGGCAGAGACTCAGATGTAAGCTGATGTGAACATATACTGGACTCATCACAACTCTAGCCTCTGGTATAACTGACAACTAGTGGTCAAATCTCACCACTCCTCCACGCTCCTTCCTTTCAAGCAGCTTCATTCCTGCAGTCCTGCATGCAACAACAACAACTCGCATTTATATAGTGCCATAAGATTTGTGAAGCACTTTACAAATAGTATTTCATTTTGTCCTCACAACATTGGGAGATGGGTGCTATTATTATCCCCATTTTACAGATGAAGAAACCAAGGCAGGCAGAGGTTAAGTGACTTGCCCAGCATCATACAACTAGTATCTGAGCTAGACTTGAAGTCTTCCTGACTCTAGGTCTAGTGCTCTAACTACTGAGCCACCGGAAGCTAGGTGATATTGTAAATCACTCCATCAGTCACCTATGTACCCCCAAGAATTATCATCAATATTTTTGTTGTTGTTCAGTCATTTCAGTCATGTCTGCTTCTTCATGAACCCATTTGGGGTCATCTTGACAAAGTTACTGGAATGGTTTGCCATTTTCTTCTCCAGCTCATTTTACAGATGAGGAAATGGAGGCAAACAGGGTTTAGTGACTTGCCAACAGTCACACACCTAATAAATGTCTGAGGCTAGATTTGAATTCAGGAAAATGAGTCTTCCTGTGCCACTTAGCTGCCCCTGTTATCAATTACATAGGGATAAATGATTATTGGTGGGCATATAAGAGGAAAGAGTTGTAGACAAGCTGACATGGGCTCCAGTTACACAAAAAACATTTGTTGTTTTTAAAAAACTGACAAGATTAGAGGCTATGTAGAAAGCCATACTTTGAAGGATGCTAGAAATTCCATAAGTAGAGAATATAGTCCAGACTTGTGCAAAGGTATAAGGGATGGAATGCCACAAACAGAGAAAAGCAAAAAGGCCCATTTGCCTGGCATGGAGAGTGTGTGGATAGAGTCATATGAAATAAGAATAGAAAGATATGTGAGCACCAGATTGTATAGGACCTTAGAAGGAACATTCAGTTTTGTATCCTGGACCTAATAGGGGGCCATTGGCAATTTTTAAAAAGGTAGGCGACAACTAGCTCTGCAACTTAAGATTGTTAGTTTAATAGCTACAAGGAATCAACAAATGCGAGGAAAAGCTTTTGATAAAATGCAACACCTATTTTGTTAAAAAAAAAAAACCCTAAAAAACAGGAATAAATGGGCTTTTCCTTAATACAGTAAGTAGTGTATCTAAAACTAAGATCTAGCATTATATTTAATGAGTTCTTTCCAATAAGATCAGGGATAAAGCAAGGATGTCCATTGTAAATAGAGTCAATTAAAATTAATTGGAACAATTAATAACTTTAGCAAAGTTACAGGATATAAACTAAATCAGTATAAGTCATCATCATTCCTATATATACCTAAGGAGTTGAGTTATATATGGAAATTATTGTAAATGGAATTTCTCTATCTCTATCTCTTATAGATAGATTTTATTATAACATAGGACATATATGAATACAACCACAAAATACTCTTCCCATAAGTAAAAAACAGACTTGGATAATTGGAGAAACATTCATCATTCATGAGTAGGTTGTGTCACTATAATAAAAATGACAAAACTACCTGATTGATTTACTTTGTGAGTGCCATATCAATCAATCAAAATACTACTTTATAAAGCTAGAAAAGTCTTGGCAAAATCCATCTGGAGGGACAAAAGGTCAAGAATCTCAAGGGAAATAATGATTTCAACATACTATAAAGCAGCAATCATTAAAACAATTTGGTACTGATTAAAAAGTAGAGAGGTTAATTAGTGGAACAGCTTAAGAACACAACACGTAGAAGTGAACAAACCTAGTGACCTTGTGTTTGATAAATCCAAAGTCTCTAACTACTAAGATAAGGACTCTTACCCTAGTAAGGAAAAATGGAAAATGGTCTGGCAGAAATTAGGTTTAGATCAACACCAAAATAAGCTTCAAATGGATACTTGACTTAGATATAAAAAATTGTGTCATGTACAAATTAGAGGAAAAAAAGAAGAAATTGCCTTTCATATCTATGGATAGGTGGAGAATTCATGACAAAACAGAAGATAGAGAGAATTTTAAAAGATAAAATTAACATTTTTGATTACATAACATTAAAAAGGTTTTGTACAAACAAAACCAATGAAACTTAGAAGGCAAATCATTTACTGGGAAAAACCTTTGAATCAATTTTCTTTAATAAAGGGTTCATTTCCAAGATATATAAGGAAGTGATTTAAATTTATAAGCATAAGAGCTATTTACCAATTGACAAATGGTCAAAGGATATGAACGGGCAATTCTAAAGTGAAAAAACTTATATTTTTAATAGCAATTTGAAAAAAATGCTCCAAAATCACTAAAAATTAGTGAAACATAGATTAAAGAAGTTCTACAGTTCCATCTAATATCTATAAAACTGGCATTGTTGACAAAAAAGGAAAATGACAAATGTTGGAGGAGCTGTGGGAAAACAGTAATACTAATTGCACTCTTCATAGAGTTGTGAATTAGTCCAGTCATTCTGAAAAGCAATTTGAAACTGTTCCCCAATTACTAAACTGTGAATATTCTTTGACCCAAGGATATCACTACTTGGTCTACACCACAAAGAAATCAAAGAAAGAGGGAAAAGAGCCATAGCTGCAAAAATATGAATAGTAGCTCTTTTTGATGGGGCAATGAAGTGGAAACTAAAGGGATTCCCATCCGTTTGGAAATGGCTAGACAAAGTGTGGCATATGAGTTTAATGGAATACTATTATGCTTTAAGAAATGATTAAACTAATGATTTCAGAGAAATTTGAGATTTGTATGAAATGATGCAGAGTAAAATGAGTAGACCAGGAAGACAATTTATACTCTTAACAAAATAGGAAACATGAACAACTTTGAAAGGACTGTAATCTGTAACACAATAACAACCATGCTTCTGGAGTCCCGTTAATGAAGAATGTTAATCACTTTATGACAGAGAAGCAATGGACTAACTATGCAGAAAAGTGACACATTTTTGGACATGGTCAATGTGGGCCTATGTTTTGCTTGAATATGTATTTTGTTGTAAGGGGTTTTATTGGGAGGGAGGTGGGAAGGAGAAAAGTAAATGCCAGTCAATTAAAAAATAATTTTTAAAGAAAAAAAAAAGCTGTGTCAAGGATGCATTAGAGAGAAAAGAGACCTGAGCAGAAAGGTTAATTAGGAGACCATTGCCATAATCTTGGTGAAAGGTAATGAAAACCTAATCTAGGGAAGAAGCTGGGAGGGAAGAGAAAGAGACAGATATAGGAGATGTTGTGGAGGCAGGAGCAGCAAAACTTGGCAAATAATAAATCATGGGAATGGTCAAGGATGATGCCAAGGATGCAAAACTGAGTGATTGGAGGGCTGGTGGTGCCACTAAGAAATGGGAAAGTTTGGAGAAAGTATCACTTTGGAGAAAAACGTGATACTTTCCAATTTGATTTTTTAAATAATATTTTATTTTTTTCCAATTACATGTAAAGACAATTTTTAACATTCTTTTTTAAATTTTGAGTTCCCAGTTCTCTCCCTCCTTCCCTCCTCTCCCCTCTCCCTGAGATAGCAAGCAATTTGATATAGTTTATTCATATGCAATCATGATACATTCCAATTTGAACACATTGAGTTTAAGATTACTACAAAATATCCATATAGAGATACAGTTGGAAATGTGAGGCTGGAGTTTAGGAAAGAAATTAGGTATATATAGATATGGGAGTCATTTGCAATAGAGATGATAATGGGAGCTGGTAAGATCTTGGAAGGAGTATTAGAGAAAAGAAATGGGAGACCAGGACAGAGCCTGGGTGACCACCCATACTTAGTAGGTAGAAGGAAGACAATACAACAAAGGTAAGTAAGAAGGAGTAATCAGACAGCTAGGGGAAGAGCCAAGAAAAAGCATTTGTAATGATTAGAAGATTAGGAACAAGAACAGAGAAAGTAATTCTCCGAGGATGAGGAATTAAAAAAAGAAAAAGGCCAGGCCATTAGAGAATTCTAGGGTGGTGGCTAATAAATCTTTAAAGGGACAAATGCATGGTGTCAAAAAATTTTTTAAAAAGCTGTGTTGAGGGTGCATTAGAGAGAAGAGAGATCTGAGGCAGAAAGGATAATTAGGAGACCATTGCCATAACATATGATATAATAAGCCTTTCCTGGTCACCCTTAATGCTAGTGCCTTTCCCTTGAGATTATCTTCAATTTATCGTGTATATATCTTGTTTGTTCATATTGTTTATATGATGTCTCCTCCTCTCCCTCATTAGACCGTGAGCTCCTTGAAGGCAGAAACTGTTTTTGCCTTTATTTGTATCCCTAGCACTTAGCACAGTGCCTGGCACATACCAGGCACTTAATAAATGCTTATTGGCTTGACCTTAGTAGGAGAGATAAAATGGGAGAATAATTGAGGAAGGGTCTCAGCACCAAAGATCTGGATAAGGCAAGGGAAAGTTAAGTGAACTAAGGCAATGGGAGAGGTAGAAGTATAGGGATTTGCAGATGGAGAGTAGAATTTGCCAGACGTTTTCTCTGTGGGTAGTTATACATGGTCACATCATGCCTCTGCTCTAAACCTGCAATGACTCTCCATTGTTTACAGGATAACATAAAAATTCCTTTCTTGGTATTCAAAACTCTCCATAATCTGGCTCTAACTTATATTTCCAGTCTTATTCATACTACTCTTCTTTGCATACTCCACAATCTAGTCAAAATAGTCTAAAGTGTTTCCCTCTTATCCTACCCCTTCTCAAATTTTCAACCTTGCCCAGACCATCCCTCCCCTTCCTCCTTCCCCCTACCCAAAGCCTGGAAAAGGCACCTGTTGAAATCTCTTCATTCAAGGCCTAGCCAGACACAACAACCTGCATGAAACCTTTCCAGATCTCCCCAGTTGAAGTGGTCCTTCCCCAGCCTCCCACTCCCCCTTATTTGACTTCCGTTTACTTATCACAATCTAAATTGTATTATAATTATTTGCATAAATGTCTTATCCTGATACTAGAACATAAGTTACTTGAGGGACAAGGAATTTATCAATTTCTTAACTGTTTTCTCTACTATCTGGCTCAGGACATTTCAAGTATTAAGGACACATAGTAAGCATTTACTAAATGCCTGTTCATTTACATTGAATTCTAGATCTTGGAGGTTATACAGTTCCCTGAAATGGTTAAAGTATTAGGCATATGACAGATGAGGGAAATAGAGCTAGGAAGTTGGAGCTGAAGCATTTAAGGAATCATGTGGCCATTTTTTTTTCTCAGTTCAAATCAACCAATACTGATTAAGTGTTGACTCAAGGGCTTGAGGCACCGTATTAGACATTGAGCATACAAAAACGCAAAGACAAAAATGAAGCAGTCTTTGCCCTCAAGGAACTTACATTCTACTGGGGGGGGGGGAGATAAAACATATACATAGACAAACAAATACAATTCAAAGAGATGGTGAAGCTCATGTGACCATGCTGCTGTGTGACCAAAGTGATGTGTAGAATTAAGAAGTGAAACTGAGATGGGCAAATTGTGTAACCAAGTTTTCAAAAGGGTTGTTACTATGAATTTTTAAATACTCAAGGATGATGATGGAGGTAGTGTGAATTGGAAAATTGTGAACAAGGTATTAAGGTTATTGAAGATACGATAAAAAATGATTTCTAAATCAGTAGATTGGGGAAAGGGTGGTGTAAATTAATTGCATGGACTTAAAAGTCAACAATGGAAAGACACCTGATATTAATGAAAAGTTTCCCCCCAAGAGTTATTTCAATGGAACCCCCAGAAATAACATGTAGTCATTTAACAAGTGAAAAAAACTGGGGTTTAGTGACTTAAGTGTAGTCAGTCAACAAGCATTTATTGAGCATCTACTACGTACCTAAGCAGGGAGACAACATGCAAACAGCCATGTACAAGTGGGACATATACAGAGTAATTTGGAGATAATCTTAGAGAGAAGGCACTAAAAAGAAGTACTTAGGAAAGTCTTCTTGGTTTTTTTAATGTCCTTTTTATTATTAATTTATTTTGATTTATCAACAATCACTTCCATATGCTTTTGAGTTTAAAATTTTTCTCCCCCCTTCTTCCCCACCACTCTCCCCAAGGTGGCACGCAATCTGATATAGGCTATACATATACCTTCTTATTAAACATATTTTCACATTAATGATGTTGTAGGTAAAAATTAGAACCAACAGGAGGAACCACCAGAAAGAGGAAACAAAACTCAACAGAAGAGGAAAAAAATAGCAATTCAAATTCCCTAGTTCTTTCTTTGGATGTGGATAGCATTTTCCATCATGAGGCCTTTGGAGATGTCTTAGATCTTTGTATTGCTGGGCAGGGTTAAGTTTATCAATATTAGTCATCGCACAATATGGTTGTTATTGTGTACAACGTTCTCTTGGTTCTGCTCACTTCACTGAGCATCAGACCATACAAGTCTTTCCAGGTTTTTCTGAAGTCAGCCTGTTCATCATGACTTATAGAACAATAGCATTCCATTACTTTCATATACCACAACTTGTTCAGCCATTCCTCAGCTGATGGGCATCCTCTCAATTCCCAATTCTTTGCCACCACAAAAAGAGCTGCTATGAATATTTTTGTACATGTAGGTCCTTTTCCCATTTGTATCATCTCTTTGGGATACATCCCTAGAAGTGCTATTGCTGGGTCAAAGGGTATGCACATTTTTATAGCCCTTTGGGCAAAGTTCCAAATTGCTCTCCAAAATGGTTGGATCATTTCACAACTCCACCAACAATGCATTAGTGTTCCAATTTTCCCACATCTTCTCCAACATTTATCATTTTCCTGTTTTGTCACGTTGCCCAATCTGATGGGTGTGATGTGGTACCTCAGAGTCGTTTTGATTTGCATCTCTCTAATCAATAGCGATTTAAAGCATTTTTTCATATGACTGTAGATGGCTTTAATTTCTTCATCTGAGAACTGCCTGTTCATATCCTTTGATCATTTATCAACTGGGGAACGGGAAAGTCTTCTTGTTGATGGGACTTGAAGGAAGCCAAGGAAACCAGGAGGCAGAGACAAGGAAGAAGAAGAGCATTCCAGGGATGAGAGGCAGCCAGGGGAAAGGCCCGGTCAGGAGATAAAATATCTAGTTGGAGGAACTGCAAGGAAGCCAGTGTCAATGGATCACAGAGTATGTGGAGGTCAGGGGGACAGTATAAGGTATAATAAGACTGAAAAGTCAGGAAGGGGCAAGGCTAGGGAGGGCTTTAAAGGCTAAGTGGAAGATTTCATATTTGATTCCAGAGGTAACAGGGAGCCATTGGAGTTGAATGAAAAAGAGAGAGGTGACATGTTCAGATTTTCACTTTGGGAAGGTAATTTTGACAGCATGGACTTGAGGCAAGGAGGTCAACCAGTAGGCTATTGCAATAGTTCAAGTACAAGGTGATAAGAGGGTGGTGGCAGTATCAGAGAAGAAAAGAGAGCTAACAGAAGAGATGTTGCAAATAGAAAAAAACAGGACTTGGCAACTTATTGACTATAAAGTGTAAAAAGAGAATTGAGGATAATACTTAGATTGTAAGCCTGGGGTACTTGGAGGATGTTTATTCTCTTGACAGTAATAATAGGGAAGTTAGGAAAAGGGAAGGGTTTGGAAGGAAAGAAAAGAAGTTCAGGTTTAGATAGGTTGAATTTAAGATATTTACAGGACATCCAGTTCATTTCCATGCTGGTGGAGATGAAAGACTGGAGGTCAAGAGATAGGTTGGGGTTGGAGGAATAGATCTGAAAATTATCTGCATAAAGATGTAATTGAATCCAAGGGAGCTGATGAGATCCTCTAATGAAATAGTATGAGGCAGAATAAATAAGGGCCCTAAGACAGAGCCTTGAGAGACACCTATGGTTAGCAAGCATGACTTAGATGAAGCTCTAGGAGAGGACACTGAGGAGTGAGTGGTCAGACAGATAGGAAGGGAACCAGGAGAGCACAGAATCACAAAAATATAGAGAAAAGAGAGTATCAGGAAGAGGGTGTTCAATAGGGTAACGGCTGCAGAGGGGTCAAGTAAAAGGCCATTAGATTTGATGATTAAGAAGACATCATTGGTAACTGGAGAGAGTAATTTCAGTTGAACAGTGAGGTCAGAAATCAGGGCACAGAGAATTAAGAAGAAAGTGGGGAAAATGGAAGTGGAAGCATTGGCAGTAAATGAACTTCTCAAGGAGTTTAGTCACAAAAGGGAGTAGAGACATGAGACAATAGATGGTTGGAAGGGATTGACGAAAAGACGGTTTTTTGAGGTTGGGGAGACATAGGCATGTTGGTAAGCAGTAAAAAAGCAGCCAGCAGACAAGGAGAGATTGAAGATTAATAACAGAATAGGGATAACAGAAGAGAGCAATCTGCTAGAGAAGAGGGAATGGAATCACTTGTATATGTAGAGCTGTCTGTCTTTGAAAGAAGGGTTAGATGGGTAAAGGAGGAGATAGTTACAGAAGGGATCTGAGTGATTTGAGGTGAGGAGGAAAGGAAAAGAGGGAGCTCTCCGCAAATGTCCAACATTTTTTTCTTGTGGAATATGGAGCAAAAATCTCAGCTGAGAGGCTGGATCTCAACTGAGGAGAAAAAATCTCAGCTGAGAGAGGAATGAAAGGTTTACAAAAGTTGCTGTGGTGAGTGAGATAGTGAGTCACTCAGGGAGGTGTAAAAGGATTGCCTTGCCCCAACGAATTATAGAACCATATGTTAGGACTGGAAGGACCTTAGAGATCAATCTAGTCCAAACCCTAATTTACAGAAGAGAAAACTGAGGCCTAGGGAGGGTAAATAACTTGTCCAAGGTCATATACTTTGTTCATGAGAGGCCATACTGGAACCCAAGTCCAGTACTTGGGTCCACTACACCCTGCTGCCCTTCTAGCTGTCCAAGGTCACACAGCAAAGGAGTAGTCAAGCCCATTGAATCATAGATTTTGAGCTGGAAGGGATCCTCTCTCTTATTTTACATGTGGGGAAATTGAAGCCCACAGATGTTAAGTGATGTGGAGAAGGTCACACAGGTAGAAATGGCAGAATCAGGATTGGAATCCAGGCCCTTTGACTCCAAAGACATTCTATCACCCTCCCTCTCCCCTAGATCTGAAATTCCCTCAATCCCCAGCTCTTTCCACTCTGATGAACTGCAGCCTTCCAAAACTGGCCTACTTAAGAAATACTGGGTATTTAGCAAATAAATATGAATCTCCCTATTCAAGGCAGCGTGGAAAAGGAAAATGGAAGGAGGGACATTAACAACAACAACAACAACTACTACTACTACTACTACCACCACCACTACTACTACTACTACTACTACTACTACTACTACTACCACTACTACCACTACTACCACTACTACTATTACTACTACTACTACTACATAGCTAGCGTTTATATATCACTTTAAGGTTTGCAATTTCTTGTTGTCGTCCAGCCATTCAGTCATGCCCAACTCTTTGTGACTTCAAAGACCACAGCATGCCAGGCCCTTCTACCCTCCACCATCTCTCCAAGTCTGTCCAAGTTTGTATTTGTTGTTCTCATGACACCATGTATCCTCTCATCTTCTGCCATTCCCTTTTCCTTTTGTCTTCAGTCTTTTCCAACATCAGGGTCTTCTCTAATAAGTCCCATCTTTTCATTATGTGGCCAAAGTATTTAAGCTTCAGCTTCAGTATTTGACCTTCCAGTGAATAACTTGAATTAATTTCTTTAAGTATTAACTGATTTGACCTCCTTGCTGTCCAAGGGACTCTCAAAAGTCTTCTCCAGCACAATTCGGGAAAACTCGATTCTACGGAACTCAGCTGTCTTTATGGTCCAATTCTCACAGTCATATATATATATGTATATGTATATGTATATGTATATGTATATGTATATGTATATGTAGATAGATAGATAAATAGATAGACAGATATTGCTACTGGAAAAACCATAGCTTTGACTATACTGTACCTTTGTTGGAAAAGTGATGTCTCTGCTTTTTAGTATGCTGTCCAGATTTGCCATAGCATTTTCTTCCAAGGATCAAAGGTCCTTGGAATTTCATGGCTTTAGTCCCTGACTGCAGTGATTTTTGAGCCCAAGAATAAAAAAAAGGTTTGGAAAGCACTCTATAAATATTATCTCATTTTATCTTCATAACAATTCTGAGAAGAAAGTCCTATTATCTCCATTTTACAGATGGGGAAACTGAGACACACAGATATTATGTGAATTACTTGCCCAGGGTCATCCAGCTAGTAAAAAGTCCAAGGTGAACTCCTCTTCCTTACTCCTAGTAATGCTCTCTCCACTGTGTCACCTGGTTGTCCCTGAGAAGTCAGAAATGACCACTTAGCCGAACAAGGGAGGTGAGTGGAGGAGTATGCACAGCAAGATTGATTCCCAGCCAGAGGACCTGGGTTCAAATCCCAATTAAGAAGAGAGTGAGGGGGGAAAAAAAGGGAGATGAGGGTGTCGATTGTATGTAGATGGATTTCTCAAGGAGCCACAGAAGGTTGAAGAAATGTAGGGCACAAGCTATTAGGAATGGATGGACCAAGTGATGGGTTTTTGAAGATGGGGATGGTAGTGAGGCAGATCTGCTGCTTTGTGACCTTGGGCAAATCCCTTAACCTCTTTCTGGGCCTCGTTTCCTCCTCTGTAAAAATGGGGGGTGGGATGGGTTAGACGACCCTGAAGTGCCCCTCAGCCCCAACCCCACGATGTTGTGATTATGACAGGGCTTGGGACCCGGGGGCTGCAGAAGGGATGGGGGAGGGATACGGGGGTCCTCTCTGTCCTAGGGGACCGCCCCAGCCCGTGCTTCTGTGACTCTGGGGGTGTCAGAGCTATCAGAGCTGGCTGCCCGCACTGTGTCCCCCTCCCCCCAGAGAAAAGCCCCCAGGTCTCTCTGACGAGACAAAGGCCCCAGGCTGTCAGGAGAAGGGGGTGTACGCATGGGGTGGAAGAGAGGCGCGTGCGCATGCGCTGGGGCACGAGCGCGCGCGCCTGTCAGTGCTGGGGAACCCAGGCTCTACGGTGGGTGAGGGAGGGGTTGGGGTTGAGATTCACTGGGTGGGGAGGGGAGAAAGAGAGAACCACGGGGGGGAAAGGAAAGAAGACTTGCGGCAGGGGCAACGGAGAGACGGGAGGGCCGGGCTCCCGGTCGCTCGAGGGCTCCCCCTGGCGTCCGGAGGAGAAGACGGCGGCGAGGAAGGGAGGGCCCTTCAGGCGGGGAGTCGCGCTTGCGCTAGCTCTCCGGCTCTGCACTTGCTGCCTGCTCTGGGCCTCCGCCCCCGCACTCCTGCTGCCTCTGCTGCTGCTGGTGCTGCTGCTGCTGCTGCCGCCGCTGCTGCTGCTGAGTTACTTCGTTCGCGGGGAGGCGCCGTGGTCGCGCACTCTGCTCTTCGGCTACGCGCGCCCGCTCTCGCCCACTGCCACCCACCTCCGCCCACCATATACTGCCACCCATCACTACCGCGTCCGCCACCACCGCCACCTTTTCCGCGCTCGGTATACCCCTCGCACCCGCCAAGCAGGTAAGCGCGTAGGCTTCGGGAAACTGCTTTGCTCCGCTCCCTACCCCGCAGCTCCGTCTCTACGCCAGGCTGCAGCCGACTTTGCCGTCCTAGGGCTGGAGAGCTGAGCGCCCGGCAGGCAGAGAGGGATACCTCTGACCCCCACCCCAGCGCCGCAGGCTGCGACCCGGGTGGGGGAGGATCGCTGGATTTCACTGGCAACTCATAAAGGAAAAGCGTTTGTGGATGAAGGAAAAAGGGGATAAGGCATAAAAGCTTTTGCATTAACCTGGGGAAAGAAGTGTGGGAGCCAGTTGCAATGACCTCGGAGGAAAAAAAGGAGGGGGCTTACTGTTCCCCTCCCCCATACCACTTGCCGCAATAGGGCAAGGAGCATCTTTTCCAATGCCAACGACCAGGACGGGGTGGGGACCAGGGGAAGGGGGGGCAGTTTGGATGAGGATGAGGGAGAAGAAATTTCCAATCTCCCAGAAACCTGCATCAGATTTCCCGTTTTGCGTTCAGCCCTCGGGAGGGCGTGGGGTGGATTTTCCACAAGATGCCTTCCCACCCCGGGTCTCCTTTGGCTGCACAAGTGTGCTTCAGGTGGAAGGCTTCCTCGGTCCCCACCCCCAACCCGTCTTTCTTTCTCAGAATTCGGGGGACATGTTGGCTAAGGTGGAGTGAGTTCGCCTAATTGGGAGGGGTCTTTGAATGGATGGATGGATAGACGGATGGATGCCAAGTTCGTCCTCAGTTTTTATTCTCCCTGTGCCCAAAACTAAAATTCGAAAAGCAGATGAATGTTGAGATTGACCTTTCTTGAGGGGGGAAGGTATTTTTTTTATTTCACTCCCTCCCCCCCCGAAATGAGGGTGTGTGTGTGTGTGTGTGTGTGTGTGTGTGTGTGTGTGTGTGTGTGTGTGTCCAGCACTGCGGCTGCGTCCCCGCCTTGGTCACTCGGAAAATCGAGCTGCTTTTTTGCAAACGTCAGTTGCCGCACTCAGGGCTGTGGGCTGCAAGGTGCGTTTTGAAAGGGTGGATTTCTTTCTCTTCCCTTCGCGGGTTTTCGTTCCTCGCTTACCCGCAGCGGGTAGCGCTGTCAGTTCCGGAGCCGGCCCTTCACGGTGGCCGTGATGGCGGTAAGGGCTTGTCTCTGGATGCTGCAGTAGGTGTGTATCTGGAGTGGGGGGAGGGGGGGAAGGGAGGGAGAGGATGGGCTTTCTCCCCCTCCTCTCTTTTTCAAATCGGTGGTGCCATATTTTGCAGTCTGACATGTCCTTATAATGCCGTTGTGATCCCGTTGGCATATTCCCTGTAGGAAACAGGACAACATGTGGTGATATAGTTAAAAGCGAGAAGGGGAGAACTCTACTATGAAATCTTTTCATTTTGATACCGCAGGGGAAATGGCCTTAGGGAATCGTACGCTGGGGATGGTGCCGCTTTGTGTCTCTCTGTTAAAGGATTCACGTTTCCCCGCTATGGTTTTAAAATCTCGTCTGATTGAGAAGGGTGGTGTCTCCCCCGAGCCACGCCACCCCACCCACTCCCAAGACTGTGTCGCTCTAGAATCAGCGGGCTTTTGTTTAATCTATTTTCCCCCCTTTAATAACCGAGGAACCAACGTGACAGCGCCGATGGCAAGGATACAATAGGCACTTCTCTTCGCTGTTTCCGGGGTTTTCTGAGAATATGTGCCCAAATTCCCAGGGAGGGTTTTCGTTTCCCACACTGTGTAGGAACAGCGAAGGCTTTCGATCGTTGCAAACCTCTGCTGGCCGCCGCGCGCAGCCGGGACTACGCCCCTTTTTAGGACCGGGCACGCGCGGATGCCAAACTGGACCACCCAAGCTGGCTAGGGAAGGATCACAGGTGTTCCCTCGCCTTCTGGGAGGCTGCTTAAGGTTTGAGAAAATGACAAAACAAACAAACAAACGAAAAAAGCCATCCCTCTGTCTTGCGGGAGTTGCCTCTCTGCGTCGTTCCCTCCGTGCCAGGAGCTCCCATACCCGCACGCGCCCTGGCGCACAGTCCCGCTAGTTAATTCCCGGGCCGGGGCACTATCCCGTGGCCACCACCCCTCGCGGCGCGCACGCGCGCGCGCACACAGCCATGCGCGCGCGCATGTACACACCCTCTGCATGTTAATCCACACACAAACCAAAAGGGTCCTGCTCTTCTTATTTGACAGATCCGTGCGAGGACTGGCAGATTGGCGCATGTTGCGCAGAGGGACGCCTGCAGGTCCGAGCGTTGTGTAATATAGAGTGCTCTTCTGGTCCGGGCGCCCAGGGACAACCAGTGCCTGGGGCTGAGCTGGAAAAGCGACTGGCCTTTTGCTGAAAGAGGATCAGGGCAAGGAGGGGTTGATGGTAATCGGAGAAGATTGAGTAGGAAGGACCCCAGGCTTCTAGGATTTCTTTCTTTAGGGAATGGCCTTGTGCAAGGAGTTGGGGAGGCATCTCCAGACTTCCCTGGAGATGTGAGTCCTACTTACTGTGGAGGCGGCACCCAACAAGGAACAAGGCTAGTTGGTGTCTTTTGCTAACCACAGTCACAGATTCACTGGGGTCATAGTGGGACAGATTGTAGACAGATCTTTACAGTAAATTAATTGGCGACAGGCATTTATTTTTAGAAGTTTCATTCTCTTCCTCTCCCCTACCCCCACCAATCTCCCTGGAGAATTAGTGAGGAGGTCAAGGCCATTTGCAGTCTTGTGATATGGAAGATGGGTGGGGTGATATCAGGGAGACAGCCACCGGGGGGAGCAGTACAAACGCAGCATCTGCATCAGTAGCTTTTTCTAGATGATTCTTCCCTTCCACGTAGGAAATTAACAAAGAATAAACACTACCGTTGTAAGGAAGGGATTTGGTGAGGTGGGAAATAGGAGGGAAGTATGGCCTAAAGTATTATACTATCTGCTTTCTGAGTTGATCTCAATATTCATTCTTGGAATAACTTAGCCCTGCATCTCCAGTAGAAGCTAAGGACAGAGATGGGAGGGAGTGAAAGGGCTTTAAGTGGTTCCCACCTCACCCATCCCCACCCCCAGTCTGTGAATGTGGGGACCTAGTCAAAGTTATTTCCAAAGGCATTTATCTAACAAAGAATGAGGATTATTCTAGTGATACCAGCCAGATGTTATCCCAGTGAGGATGGATTTCTGTAGTTATGACAGGCTATTATTACTGAATGGAAATGTTTTCAGCTTCTGTTGATTTGAAGAACAGAAGGGATGGAAGGGCCTAATGCCTTTAGTTCACCAAACCCTGAATAAAAGCATGGGTTGAACTGCTAAAATGCTACTCCATTTTGAAATACTTCTCCAAGTAGAAGAATAATTTGGATGATTTTTTAAAATGTGATTTTAAAAAATCATTTTATATGACTCTTTAAAACTGAACTTTGGTGGAGGATTTGTAATGGACTAGATTGCATTTCATCTCCTGTCAGGATGATTACTATGTTAATTTTGAGCTTTGAGCTTCAAATGACTGTTTGTTGTTTTTTTTTTAACTTTCACCAAACGTAATGGGTAATGGAATAATCAGGGTACTGTTTAGTCTTTAAGGCAAGCCTGAGATGTATTAGGCTGAAACATCTGTCTTGTGGCTGCTTACCAGGGTCAGAGGACCTCTACAGGGCCTTAAGATGCCAAGCAATTCGGCAGAATTTCCAAGAATGTTAGGGTACTTCTTTTCCTCCTGATCCCCCCCAAAAAATTGAAAAAGAAAAATGCAAGTTACCCAGACCATTGGACTAATACCCAGTTGTCCTCCTACTTTCTTCAACCTTGCACTAACAGATCTCTGCTGTTTTGCAAAGGCCATTATCTTGAGAAGCCGGGCTGACTTCCCTCCTTGTTTTTCTGCCTTCTAATATCATGCCCTACTCCCTGGAGAAAACCGCTGCACTCCTGTGGTGTTCATGTCTAGAGTTAACTATGAGTGAGTGACATGCAAATTAGTGAATGTTATATATGTTGCAGCTAAATAACCTTTTTGGTAGAAATAACTTTTTAAAAGAATCTTCCATTTTAAAAGGTGATTTAAGAAAGGTTTTGGTGAGGAACAACAATTTTTTTTAAATAATCCTGGGATTTCATTTTATGTTTTTATCTCTTTAAATTTCAAGGCTGCTTATACAGGGTGTCCCAAAAGTCTTATTGCAGGTTTAAGGTTTCACAGCTGTATTTCCTCTCATCCTTTCTTATCTAGTCCTCCTGAATTTCTTTCCTACCCTTCCTTGCTCCTTTATCACCTACCCTTAATCCAACTCTTCATTTCTAGTAAGGGTTCTCATGCAGCTGGCTATTTGTTTTTCCTATCAGGTAAGTTTCATGCATCCATTAAGCTTATTTTTAATTTACCATCAGGCCATTCCCATAGGAGGAGGCATCAGTTTATATATGTGCTTCTAACCAGGTGACTGACAAAAATTTTGCAATTGTGTGTCTTTGCTAGTTCTCAAAGAGCTATCAGCACAAATGGAGGCTGAAAGGGTGTGGTTTTTAAACGACTTCTATTAAGCATGCCTCTTCTGACAAGGACAAAAGAAACACATTTCAGACAAATTGCAAGAAGAAAACATATGTTTTGATTTATTAAGATTCCGTTGTTTTGGATCATAAGAAGAGGTATATATTAGCAGTTTTCATTTTCTTTTATTTAAATAAATTGCCATCTTAGCCCCTTTCATATTAGATTACATCATCCATTAACTGAGGAGGCTTCTCCACATTCCCTCAGCACAGATGTTCTCATCCATTTTACTATATTATCTAGCTTTTAATTCACAAGTTACCCAAGAGCCTCAAACAATGGATGTAATTGCCACCCCCCCCCCCCCCCCCCCCCCCCGCTAGATTTTAAGTTTCCCCTCCTCTATGACCAGTACCTGGAGATAGGAAAATCTTTGTTCCTATTGCCTCTCATAAGGAGAGACAGAGGTGAGGAAGTCCCTGCTTCTGCTTCCAGAGTTGGGGTGGGGAGCAGGGAAAGGGAAAATTAGGGGGTGCTCTTGGCACAATGAATACTCTTTCCATAGAAACATTGTTATACATTAAGGGGTATAGGGTCTAGTATTATTGTTATTTTGTTCAGTTGTGTCCAACTTTTTGTGGCTCCATTTTGGGGTTTTCTTGGCAAAGATACTGGAGTGATTTGCCATTTCCTTCTCCAGCTCATTTTACAGATTTGGAAACTGAGGCAAATAGAGTTAAGTAACTTGCCCAGGGTCACACAGCTGCTAGTAAGTGTCTGAGACCAAATTTGAACTCAGGAAAAATGAGTTTTTCTGATGCCAGTTCCAGCACTCTATGCATTGCACCACCCACCTACATATGGGTTATTTTGGTTTTCTGTAGCCTGGCCAGAAATCCTTACAGCCATATATAAAATTATTTCCATAAGAAAATGCATTCCAAATTCAAAACAACTGATTTTCAAGTAAAATTTTGGAACACAATCCACTCCTAAAGCATAAATTTTTGACAGAAGTTTCTAATCCTGAACTTGCAATTGAGCAAGGTACATAGAATCCCATTTGGAAGAGACCGCTTAGGTTGTTTAGACCAACCTATAATGTGTTACAGTGCCATGGTCTCCAGAGTGAGGGTGGGGATTCCCTGGGGGGCCATGGCATGACCCCAGTAGGTATGTGATCAACCAGTAGGAGGGTAGGAAGATAGGTTGAATCCCACCTTCCCTGCAACCACCAGGGTTGTTCCAGTCTCTCCCGTTCTGAGGCGGATGTCAGCCCCTTGGGGTAGTTATAATTTAACCCCAACTCATAGCAGCAGCTGCACAGATGTTATTTAGAAAATCCTTCCTCCCCCACGAAATGCCCACCGCTCCTGTAACCCAGATTACTTCATAGCTGCAGAAGCACTCACTCCTAAGGGGAGTTCTGCACTCCAAGACAGTGACCCATAAGAGTCCTGCCTTTTTGTTTTGGGACAGGATGAGCAGGCATAAAATGGTTAAGACAGTGCAGATCATTACGTGAATGTCCTCCCTCATTACAACCACTCTCAAGAGTTATCAGTTGCCATTCTAAAGGTCTTTTCTCAATCCTCCTCCGCCTTCTTAATTTTCCTGAAGCGTTTGACAGTTGATTACCTTCACCTCTAGCATACTCCCTCCTCTGGGTTTTCATGACATTGGTCACATTTGATTCTCCTCTTACCAATCAGACAACCCCAGAGTCTCCTTTGTTGGATAATCATGCCCTACTCCCTCCCTGTGGGTATACCCCAAGGCTCTGTTCTGAGTCTTCTCCTCCTTTCTATCTTTATTCTCTCATTTGGCAATTTCAGTGGCTCCCACAGGTCTAATTATGTTATAAATGCAGAATGATAACCAAATCTATCTGTCAGCCCTAGTCTCTCTCCTGAGCTCTGTTCCTGCATCACCAACTTCCTATTGGACATTTCAAACTGGTTATTCCATAGGCATCTCAAACTCAACTTGTCCAAAAAGTGAACTCATTATCTTTTTCTTAAAACCAGTACCCTCTTCCAAACTGTCCTTTTTCTGCCAGTTGTACCAGCATCTTCCCCAGGTTTACACCCCATATATCTTGCCAAATCTTGTTATTTCTACTTCTACACTTATTGAATTAGGGCAGATGGTGGTGCAATCAATATAGAGCATTGGGCCTGGAGTCAGGAAGACATCTTGCTGAGTTTAAATCTGGCCTCAGACACTTACTAGCAGCTGTGTGACCCCGGGCAAGTCGCTTCACCCTGTTTGCCTCAGTTTTCTCATCTGTAAAATGAGCTGGAGAAGCAAATGGCAAACCACTCCAGTAACTTTGCCAAGATGACCCCAAATGGGGTCACAAAGAGTCGAATAGGACTGAAACAACTCAGCAAAAACTTCTTGAATCTCCCAAGCACTCATCACCCCTCATCTAGTCTATAGCAGTAAACTCTTAATTGGTCTCCCTGCCTCAGGTCTCTCCCTATTCCAGCTCATCCTTCACAAAGCTCTCAAAGTGATGTTTCTAAGATGCAGATGACACACCTTGTCACTCCACTACTCAAAAAACTATCTTGGCTCCCTATCGACTCTGGGATAAAAAATTATTCTACCTTTACCTCCTCCTTTTAACATTTTTGTTATTTGTATATGTTTTACAATGCCCCTAATTATTAGTATTATTGTATATGCATATAATTTATAAATAAGTAAATAGGCCCATATTGGGAGAGGCACTCAAAGTTTTTATTGCCAGGAATGTACTGGTACAGTGGACAGAGTGCTGGATTTGGAATTGGGAAGGCTTTGGTTCAAATCTTGCCTCGCTTGCTCACTCTGTGGCCCCAAACAAATCATTTGACCTGTTAGAACCTTAGTTTTCTCTTCCATAAAATGGGATAATAATCACACCTGAGAGAAAGAATGGTAAGAAAGAGATTGATGGTAATTGCATATGAGAGGCAGTATGGAATAGATGCATAATCACACCTGAGGGCTAATGAGGTGTAATGTAATAAAGAGTCCGACGGGCTTGGAGTCAGCATCACCTGACATCAGGTCCTGCCTTTGTCAAATATCGGCCGTGTGACTTGAGGCAAGTTACTTCCAGCATCCCAGGCACCTTTTGGCCTTCTAAGAAAGACTGAAGTCAACATTGGACTGCAGACTACAAAGAAAATCAATAGCTGGGAAGGGAAGAGAGAATTCGTGTCAGAGCATAGCCGATGAGACAGGGACCTGTGAGTTACTGGGAGCTTTTTGAATCTGGAACAGATTCTTAGTGTTTAGGCTTCTTCGTGTTTAATCAGTCAATTCTCAGTGAGGAAGCCTAGTATAACAGGAGTAGTGCTAGATTTGGAGTCAAAGGCCCTCCTGCCTCTTTCACTACTTGGGTGACTTTGAATAAGTCACTCGTTGGCCTCGGTTTCCTCATCTGTAAAATAAAAGGGTTGGACCATGTGACTTTTTGCAGTCCCTTTCAACTCTAAATCATCTGTAGAATGGGATAATAACTACCCACATACCCATTATTTATGGTGAGGATTCAGTGAGATAACATGTAAAGGACTTTGCAAACCTTAAAGCACCATATAATTGCTAACTAATGAATCTAATCTATAATAAATTTTGTTCTTGGATGATAGAGGAGGCTGGATACAATTAGAGCCCGACAGTTGAGAGCTGCCAAAACCAACAGAGAACCATTTATTAGAAGCAGTCCAATATCCTCATTTTATGAATTTTGTGGATGAGGAAACTGAGATCCAAGGAGGTGGGTGGTGACTTGTCCAAGGTCACTTAAGTTTAATGCCAAAGTTGGTAGTTGAGTGCTGGCTTCTTGATTCTGTCATGTGACTACTATACTGATTCCATGCCCTGCCTAAATCTAGGTAAGACAGAAAACCAAATATGTAATAATTGTCATAACTCACATTTCTTTTTTAATATTTTTTTTTATTTTTCCCCCTGATTACACATAAGAACAATTTTTAACATTTGAGGTTTTTTAAAGTTCTGAGTTCTAAATTCTATCCTTGGATTGGAAAGCAATCATCTGATGTAGGTTACATGTGTGCAGTCATGTAAAACAATATTTCCATAGTAGTCGTTTTGTGGAAGAAAACTCAAACAAAAAAAAAAGGAAAGAAAGAAAGAAAGTGAAAAATAGTATACTTCAGTTTGTATTCAGTTGCCATCAATTCTTTCTCAGGAGGCGGATAGCATTTTTCATCATGAGTCCTTTGGGGTTGTCTTGGATCATTGTTAATTCTGAGAATAGCTAAGTCATTCACAGTTATTCATCACGCAGTATTGCTGTTACTGTGTACTTACTGCTTACTTCATTCTAAATCAGTTCATGTAAGTCTTTCCAGGTTTTTCTGAAATCATCCTGCTTGTTGTTTCTTATAGCAAAATAATATTCCATTACAATCATATACCACAACTTGTTTAGCCATTCCCCAATTGATGGACATCCCCTCAATTTCCAGTTCTTGGCCACCACAAAAAAAAAGCTGCTATAAATATTTTTGTACAAATAGTTCCTTTTCCATAATTCACATTTCTAAAACAACTGAAGGCTTACAAAGTGCTCCCCTTAAAATACCTTTAAGATGGGTAATATAAGTGCTCTTATTCCCATTTTCCAAATAAAGTTACTTGAAGGTAATGTCTTGCCTTGAGATCTTGCAATGAATGAATGTCAGAGGTGGGTTCTAGGTCAGGTTTCCTGACTCATTTTCACCACACCACCCTGTCATGTGACCCACCACACCACCTTCATCCAGGTAAGCTTAACAGATACCCAAGGTCAGGTATATATATTCCCAGGCCCTCTCATAGGGCCTGAATGCCTGCAATAGAGCAGCCAACTTGATATCAGTCCCTTGGCTCCAGGCTGAGTTAGTTAGCTTGGCTCATGGGCCTTTTTCCTAAGCATCACCTACTCATGGGTGGAGTGAAATTTGCAGAACATCACCTAGCTTTACCTTTCAAAAAGTTTGGGAATCAATGTAAAATTGCAGTGGGTATAGTGAAGTTGAATCTATGTCCTGACTTCTAAAGACAGGTTCCTGATGCTGATTCATCACTTCTCTCAGGGAAAAGTGTGATCTGTTTTAGGGCTCATTTGAAACTCAGGTGTAGTTTCCTAAAAGCCTTTTAGCTTTCTACACCATCTCCTATTTCTTGCCACAATTAAGCTGGAGGCTGATGAGGAATTCAGCATCCTAATTCTTTTCAGAGGCAATCTTTCCTCTCTTGTCCTAGCATTTTGCATGTGACTCAAATTGATTTGCCACGTGTTATTCTACTAAAGCATTGAGTTGATTTCCTGTAATATGATATTCTGATGGCTACTTAATGACTTAATGAGGTGTTAACTTGTGTCCTTGGACCCCATTGATTCCTGATTCTGTCATGTGATCTGTTGCCTACTATACTGATTCCATGCCCTGCCTAAATCTAGGTAAGACAGAAAACCTCTACTGGGCTAAAATTTACCTTTGCACGATGAAGACATCATCTGTTACACAAATTAATAATGGCAGCAAATTTCACAGCTATGTTTAACCTACTTAAGGCCAACTATTTTGATCTGCACTCATAGCTCCAGCTATTAGTTCTATATTGATGACC
Source organism: Vombatus ursinus (assembly GCF_900497805.2). Classification (NCBI taxonomy): domain Eukaryota; kingdom Metazoa; phylum Chordata; class Mammalia; order Diprotodontia; family Vombatidae; genus Vombatus; species Vombatus ursinus. Next base: position 9,815,567 of record NW_020954579.1, read on the forward strand.
TTGATAGATTGATTGTTGTGATGGGGGAGGCCTAGACTATTCTTGCCCTAGTTTTCTCTGATCCTTAAGGATTTCCTTGGGAATTCTCCCTTTGTGTATTGGGCAGGAGCCAAGACAGTTTGGTTGGGTTATCACACTGTTCTCTTAGTAAATATACTATCAAGCATTCTACATACCTTCATTAACTGCCTTCCTAAATTTATAATTTTTAAAATTTAAAATTTAAATTTTTTTAAATTTATAATTTTCTGCTGAGAGAATCTGTTAACTAGCACTTGTTGAACACTTATTGCAGGAGTTCTTAGCCTAGGGTCCCTGAACTTGTTTTTTAAAAATATTTTGTTATTTTAATATTTTGATGTTTTATCATGATTACTTTCCTTTGTAATCCTATGTGTCTTATTTTATACATTTAAAAATATTATTCTGAGAAGAGGTCTGTAGGCTTCACCAGATTGCCAAGAGGGGTCCACAACACAAAAAAGGTTAAGAACCCCTCACCTGTCAGGTGCTCATTACTTGCCTAGGAGTTCCTGTATAGGTTAGGAGCAAAGGATAGAGGGTTAACACAGAAGAAATAGAAGCGTAGCCCTTGGACCTCAGTTTCCTCATCCATAAAGTTAAAAGATTGGACTGGGTTATCCAAGACCTATAGGAGTCAACTAACTGACTGAAGATTAGTCAGAATTTGAATCCTCTGGCTCGAAATCCAGCCTTCTTTCAATCAGTCAATAATTAAACATTTTTTAGGTACCAGACAACACAGTGATGCTTCTCCTAGAATTCTACATACTTGTATCATTGCAGCATTTAAAAAAAAATAGCCTTCCTAATTTTAATTACTTTCTTTTCAATCTAGTTTGCACAATACTGCCAGATTAATCTTCGTAAGACAACTTTGATGAGGTCACTTCCCTATTCAGGAGCCTACAATGTCTTCCTGTTTCCTGTTGAATGAAGTCTAAACTCCTCCACCTGACTTTCAAGGGTCTCTGTAAAGACCTACCCTTATCTCCCCACCCTTATACTCTTTTAGATCTCTTAATAATTCCCCTCTAAAATGCACTGACCATTTCCTTCTATTCTTCCAGCCTAGAGTAAATCTTCCTTCTCTACTCTACCTTTCTAAATTACCTCAGTCCTCCAAAGCCCAGCTCAGATCTCAGTCCTTCTATGAATATCTCTCTAATTGCCTCAGCCCATGATAATTTCTCTCATCCCTACTCCTTTGGCCTTATAGACACCATTACAATATTTAATAATTAAGAAAGGCATAGTGTCTAGGGCAAGGGAAATAGCTTGTATTTCCCCTAGTCAGACCACATCTGGAGTATTATGTTCAGTTCTGGGGTACTGCATTTTAGGAAGGACATTTATAAGCTGGACAACATCCAGGATCTGAGAGTGACCAAGATAATAAAGTTTATTCATTTGAATGAATGAATGAACACTAAATGGAGATTAGTAGAAAGAGCTGCAGAAGAGAAGATTTGTAGACGCCATGATAGCTGTCTTCTAGTATTTAAAAGACTGTTATTTGAAAGAGAGATTAGGCCTTTTCAACTTAGCCACAAAGAGCAAAACTAGGAGAAGTGGATGGAAGCTGCAGAGAGGCAAATTTAGGCATAATATAATAATAGACTCCCTGATAATTAGAGTTGTCTAAGAGTGTAATGAACTGCCTCCAATAGTAATGAGTTTCCTTACACTTGGAGGTCTTTTTCGTGAGGTTTTGGGGGGATATCACAGACAAGGGTTTCTGTTCAGGTACAGGTTGAAATGGATGACCTGATGTATGTATCCCTTCCAGCCCTGAAATTCTGCATTCTAAGAAAATGCTCCATTGTTCTCATATGTATTAAGTCCTGTTTCTCCAACTATTATTATAAACTATTTGAAGGAAGGAACCATATTTCATGATTTTTTCCTTTACCCTCTCTTACAATATTTGCCATATAGTAAGCTCTCAATACATATTTTGCATATTTGTGCACTAGTAGATATTTTATTTTTATTTTCTTGTCTAAACTTGTGATTTCATTAGTACAAGGAATTCCTGGTAAAGAAACTCCTTGCTGAGAAAATGGATGCTATTAAGTTAAACAAAAAAAACCAATGAGATTATGTTAGAGAAATCTTATTGTTAAAGATTTGTTGTGGTTCAGTTGTTTTTCAGTTGTATCTGACTGTTCATGACCCCATTTGGGGTTTTCTTGCCAAAGATATTGGAATGGTTTACTTTTTTCTTCCCTAGCTCATTTTACGGGTAAGGAAACTGAGGCAAATAGGGTTAAGTGAATTGCCCAGGGTCACACAGCTAGTAAGTGTCTGAGGCCAGATTTGAACTCAGGAAGATGAGTCCTCCTGACTCTAGGCTCAGCACTCTATCCACTGTACCACCCAGCTGCCCTCATTAGAATATCATTCATTAAAGCAAGCATTCTATTTGCTTGAAAGCTTTTCAACCATTCAGACTGATCCACGTTCCCCTCTCCTCAATTTGTCATGTGCTACTGTACGTCATAACCAAAAACCATTGTTCTCATTTTCTCATTATTCTGACTAAAGATGGTCCCTAAAAAGGCCACCTGACTAGCTGGAAAAGAGCCTCTGATTCTCTGGCTTCTGTGAATGGTTCCCATGTCACATGAGACTTTGGAGAAAGTATTTTAAGATGGAAGTCAGACTCTAAAACAGGCTGACCGTTTCATATGGCATGTGTGACAGCAAAGCCAAATTTAGTCTTTGCGGCAGATCTACATTTATAAACTTTAGCAACTCATCTTTCTTTTCATTCCCAAGGAGTCTGAAGAATGTTTAAGCCTAATTCATTATGGGAGGTATTATGAAGTAGGAGTACAGTATTTCCCTCCCTGCTTTGAAGTCTGCTTGGAGATGATTTCAGTCACCTTCTGCTACAGGGAGACATCTACACAGACAAACTGAAATGACGATGAGACAAATGCTTTGGGTCCTTTACGTCATGAATTTTAGATGGACTCGTTATCAGAACTCCTCTTCATTTTACTCTTGTAGATGAAGCCTTGGCTTTTCCAACGCTATTAGAGTTTCAGGGAAAAGGAAGATGAAAAAGACAGGGACAGGGGATGGGAAGGAACAAAGGCACCTCACCCACAGCTTTTCTTTGTCTTCTTATTCAGGGCATAGAGGCAAAAGTGCTAGTCTTGGACACTCGGGGTATCTGAGCTCAGCTCCTGCCTATGAAACTTTCTAGTTATGTGGCCTCCAGCAAACCATTGAACCTCTCAGCCCTCAGTTTCTTTATCTGTGAAAAAGAGAAAACAGTAGCACCTATCTCCCATGGTTTTCTGGGGAGCAAATGAAGTAACATAAGTAGAGAAGTTTGTATGTTTTAAAAGCCCCGTATAAATATAAGCTATTGTTCAAGTCTGAAAACCCTACACTAGTACTCAGCACATTTTTATTGTTGTTCAGTTGTGTCTGACTCTTTATGACCCCATGTGGGGTTTTCTGGCAGATAATGGAGTGGTTTGCCATTTCCTTCTCTAGCTCATTTTACAGATGAGGAAACTGAGGCCAACAGGGTTAAGTGACTTGCCCAGGGTCACACAGCTAGTGTCTGAAGCCAGATTTGAACTCAGGAAAATGAGTCTTCCTGACTCAGGCCCGCTGCTCTATCTACTGCCCCTATATGTAGTAGATCTTAATACAAGTTTCTTGAATTCAATCGAATTTGTTGAAGTGAGTAACAAATAGCCCTCTGTTATTAGGCTAATCTTAAGAATGGGCAAAACTGAAAGAGGAAGAAACCATCTTGAATGATCACCTTCAGGCCTGGCAGCAGTCAGCAGGGATGTCTTTTGACCCCATAAACCTTAGTCAGTTTAGGAACCAGTCCTTATCTTTTCAAAGAGCTCTTGCGGAAGGAACATAGTTTTAGAAAATACCCTGTTTCTCTCTCTCCTCCCCAAAAAGCCATTTAGAAGTCTAGCTTGAGTATCAAATGCTTGCCACTATAGACTCAACCTCGGTGGGGTAAAGCATATAACATTAAAATTTGTGGATTACAGTGTGTGCCAGGCTTGACACCCCCCACACACATATCCACGTGAATATGTGGGTCTAGGAGCTGGTTCCTCTTTACTCTTGTCTATGATCCCATGATCCTGTGGTCTTCTGGAATCATGACACGATTGCATTGATCATTACATTGATCAGAATTCTTAAGACTTCAAAGTTCTTTTCCTTCACCTTATTATAGTCATTATGTAAATTATTCTTTTGGTTCTTGCCTCACTCTATCAATTCAAACAAGACCTCTCAGGTTTCTGTGAATGCATCCCTTTCATAATTTCTTACGGCACAACAATATTCCATCACGTTTGTAGCACTCTTTCTGGGCTACAGGTTAACAGGTTGGGTCGCCAAGAGGACAAGTACTTTGAGTTCCTTGTAGTCAGCACTCCTGCCACTGTAGCTTAGAAGCCTCTAGCTGTGTGCTTCCTATTACGAGTTGACACAATTAGCTCTTAGCATCTTGCTATAAGCGCCTGTAAAAGCATTTTTTTTTCAGAATAGTGGGAGTCCCTCACTCCCCCCAGGTCCTGCTTGGTGAGTATCTTATTTGTGGCCCTACTATATCAGGCCTGGCTACTCCAACCAAGCTTCACTTTATTATTCTTCTGTGATCTTGTCACCACCTCCTTCACCCTCCCACCCCTCTTCTAACTCTGGAACTGCAATTAAATTCATATTGCTGCTGCTGGAAAACGTGTATCAATCCATTCCTCAATGGCTCCATTCACTAGCCCTGTAGCTTTCAAAACCAAAACACCCCTCCCTGACCACCACTCTCCCATATGTATTGTCTCCCTTGTTGGAATATAAGCTCCTTGAGGTCAGGGATTGGTTTCACTTTATTTATTGTACCACCAACATTTAGCACAGTATTTGACATATAGTCAATGCTTAGCAGTGAATTTTCATTCGTTCATCATTCAAAGGCCATTAGCATATGTGTCATTATAGTATAAGAAAGTACCCAGGAATCGGAGGTGTGCTGGTAAATGTTTAACAGCCAGCTTCTGGGTGGGGAGGAGGGGTTGTATACAAGACACCCTTTTAAGTTGACACATTATTAACATTTTTTCCATCACTTTCTTAAGTCTAGATAATTGACAAAACAATAACTCAAACCCTGATCTATAGTATTTGCCACTCTCCAAGGTAAATGCTCACACTGAAAATTTAACAATTGGCTCTCCCTGCTTGGAGCTGGTTCCAGCATACCCCTGCTAGGAGTTTTTAGCGTGTGAGTTCTTAACCTGGATAGGTTTTAGAGGATCTGTGAAATCAGAGGGGAAAAAAATGGCATCTACATAATTGGTTTCCTTTATAATCCCATCAGTTTTTCTGAGAGGGGATCCATTGGCTTCCCTAGACTACCAAAGAGGTCCATGACACACACACAAAAGTTAAGAACTTCTGCTCAAGGGAAAACCTCACATTTATGAAGAAATAGATTTAACCTTTCCTTGGTAGCCTCAGAAATACAGGAGCAGAAATTGGAATTAGGAAACACTACCGATTAGGAGTGGAGAAGTCATCTTATCACTCTGGATCTCAGTCTTCTCATCTGTAAAATAGGGATGATAATATTCATTGTGCTTGATAAATCACAGCCTGGTTCAGAGGATAAAGGAACTTGCCTTGGGATCACTAAGACCCAGATTCAAAGCCTGCCTATGAGGAGAACTAGGTAGTTGTGTGACTGTAGTCAATTGATAATACTCTTAGTTCCTCCAGACAGTTCTCTAAACCTGTTAAGTTGCCAGTGACCAAAAGTTGCCAGTGATCAAATCGCCATCATCGGGAGGGAGTTTGCACAGATGAAATCACTGGTTTGGACCATCCCCCAACACAATTTACAGGCTTTTTGAGGCTCAAATAAGGAAATAGATACAAAGTGTGAACTATAAAGACCTGTACAAATAGAAGCTGTTTACTGTTACTATAAAGATGTTGGCACAGAACTGGAGATTTGCAAACTCATTTGCTTTGCCATATGCTTAGAATATCTGAAATCCCCTCACAATGGTTTGGGCCGTTCTCTCTTTTTTTTGTCCCTATAGCCAATGTATCAGATAGTCTGTTAATCTTGCTTACTACTGGTCCCACCACTTCCTTTCTTTTTTAAAAAATGTTTACTTAATTTTTAATTTATGGAACAAAACAAACATTTCCTTAATATAATAAATAAAAAGATGATCACACATGAAAGTGCAAATCCATTACATACAATTTGCTATTCCTTTTAAATATATAATAAAGTTATTATGTACATTTATTTTTCTTTTTCTCCTTTTTTTCTTCCCTTCCCCATCCCTCCCACCCTAGAGATCGCTACCACTAGACACATATATATGTGTGTGTGTGTGTGTGTGTGTATATATATATATGTATGTATATATGTAAATTCATTCCATCCACATTTCTATTTATCAGCTCCTCCTCTTGATGCAGGTAGCGTCCTCTCTCATACGTCCCCCATAGTTAAATTGGGTATTCATAATTCCTTTCTTTTTTCCATAGTCACTGTTCTGGCCCAGGACCTAGTTTCCTCACACCATCACAAAGGCCTCTCAGAAGCTCTTCTAACTCCCTTTGGTCTAATGCCCACTCATTGCCACGACAGTTAATTTCCTCCATGTTTTTATCATGTTTCTTCCTTGTCTAAGAACTCCCAGTGGCTCCAACCTACCTCTCTGTTCCTTGAAAGCCCGCTAGTGTCAAGGAAACCATTGCTAGTGAAGTCTGTCTCCCTCCCTCCACCCACACTAGACACCTCCCTATCCTAACATCAGACTCTTCCCAAGATAGTGAAACAGGAGCTGTCCAGCTGTTATAACCTGTGCTCAGGTTCTCACTTTTTTCCTTTCCTGCTGTGCTCAGGGCTTTGTGGAAAGTTCAGAAAAACTCCGTATTCGGTGGTTCAAGATCGTCCCCATACAATAAAATAAAAATAATAACTAGCAATTATTTTAGCATTTGAGGTTTGTTTTACATATGTTAATTCATTCACTCCTCACAAGAATTCTGTGAGGTAGATGCTTTTATTATCTTTATGTTACAGATGAAGAAACAGAAGCAGACAGGTTAAGTGACTTGGCTAAGGTCACACAACTACTTAGTGTCTGAGGTAAAATTTGAACTCATATCTTCCTGACTTCAGGCCCAATGCTCTATCCATTTGCCATCTCGCTGCCTCAGTGTGTAACTGAGAGTTTCTGTGAGGGCAGAGGGATTCAAAGGAGAGATTCTGTTGCAAAATTTTGCTAGGGAGCCAGGAAATGCTAACTTAATGTAAGCCCCCTGAGGGCAGGGCCTGTTTTTCATTGAGTTGTGGTTTAACACCTGTCTTGGCATTTTGCCAGTAGGAAGCAGTAAGTGCTTGTTGAATCTCATTGAAGAAGACATGAATGTTTCTATTCCTGATAGGCAGGCTTCACATTCCTCATCCTCTTTAGAACACTATGGGTCCTTCATAATGATCATTAAGTTGCTAATGAATAATAAGGAGAGCTACGTGTGGAAAATTTGTAGATCTAATACACATTCATGATCATGCATCATGATGTACAAGGCAGAAAGAGTAAATGGGAACACAAAGAAAAGCTGATAGTAAGGAATTTGGTTATTTTGTTTTATCCCCTTGGAAATCACTTAACATCCCTGGACCTCAGTTTCCTCATTGTGAAATGAAGAGATTGGCAAGGGTCCTTTCCAGGCCTAAATCTTACATGGAAGTTTTAAGAGGGGCTTTTCCTCTAACTGTCCCTGCATTTGTTGGGATATAGACATGTGAGTGGAAGATGAGGAAGCCTAAAGGAGTTGTCAAAGGCATTTATAAAAAGAGAATTAGCTCAATTGGTGAGATCATGGGGTAAATGAGGCCGGGCTAAAGCTTCAAGCTCTCTCTCTTCTCCCGGGACAGACATTTTGCTCATCTTGTGCCATCACAAGAACACAGATGAGTGAGTGGCTTTCGTGTTCTCCACATGCTGGCCATTGCTGGCTTTGCTGGGGGAAAAAGAAAGAGTTCCCTCTGTGACCTTCTGACAGCATATTCATTATCAGGTCAGTGTTGTGGCCGCAGTGTTGTGTGAAGTACAGTAGGTTGTGCTCTCTCTTTAGTGGACACCTTTCACTACCAGTTGGTGTGGAAAGAGCCCTGAATTTCAAGTGAGAGTCCTGGGTTCGAGTTATGATGCAGCCATACCTGTTTCACCTTGGTTTTCTCATCTGTAAAGTAAAGGGAATAGACGAGAATCTAAGTCACTTAGATGATCTCTGAATTTACTCTTTTCCAAACCCCTTCACTTCTTTGAAAAGAGTTTCCCTTTCCATAAAATGAGGGTTATAATACTTGCATTCCTCACCTCACGGGTATGTTGTATTTGATAATCATTATAAAAATTGATAAAAAATATAATTGATAAAAATTATATCAGTGTATAATTGATATCAAACATTGTCCACTGTAAATCATAATATCAATGATAAGTTTTTATTATTGTTATTTATCCTAGAGAAGAAGAAAGGGGTCTAATTATAGTTTTCAGGTATATAACTGACAACAAAAATATTCCCTGCTTTCTTCAGAGGACAAGGAGATTTCAAAGACTTATTCTTATTTTGTGGGTGGGGGTTTTGGGGGGGGCAGTTGGAGTCAAGTGATTTGCCCAGGGTCACACAGTTAGTAAGTCTCTGAGGCTGTATTTGAACTCATGTCCTCTTGACTTCAGGACTGGTGCTCTATCCACTGTGCCACCTAGCTGCCCCTTGCTTGGTCTTCATATGGAGGAATTTAGGTTAGGCATGAGAAAGAACATTTGTAATAACTCGTAGGACTTATATGTTCTTGGGCAGCTAGGTGGCTCAGTGGATAGAGCACCAGTCAGATGGAGTCAAGAGGACCTGAGTTCAAATGTGGCCTCAGACACATAACACTCACTAGCTGTGTGACTCTGGGCAAGTCACTTAACCCCAATTGCCTCACCCCCTTCCCCAAAAAAAGACTTATATGTTCTCAAAAGAGGTTGTTAGGAAAGTAGTTAACTGCCTCCCTGGAATGATTTTTTGTGAAAAACAAAAACAAAGTAGTGTGTGAGGGGCGGTGTTTAAATGACTCACAGTTTCTAAGTATAGAGTGTTTTACAAATAATAAATGCTTAATAAATGTTTGAAGTGCGAAATGACATCTTGAAGTTGATACTGGATCTGTATTAGTCTAATTCAGTGTGGATATTTGTAAATACATAGAATATATATTTTTGGTATGAAAATGCTCAAACTACAAATCATTTGAGAGTACTTTTGGAAGGAATTAAGGGTTAACATGGAGTCATCAAGAACAGGTCTTGGTAGATTGGCCTAATTTCCTTTTTACATAGGGTTCCTAGACTGGGGAGTTGGGAAAATGCTATACATAGTGTGTGTCTATATAAGATATATATGTGCATATATAATAGGTATGCATACATATTGATATGCACTTCTGAAATCCATATATATACTTGGATTTCAAAAATGAAATTTATATTCAATATATTATTAAATTAACATATTATGAGAAGTCTTCAAGTAGAAGCTAGATAACCATTTGTCAGCAATCTCAGATGTGGGCTGAACTAGGTGAGTGCAGGGATCCTGTGATTCTGTGATCTTAGAAGTCATTGAGTCAAATGTTCTCCTTTCACCACCACCACCACCACTACTACTACTACTACCACTACTACCACTACTACTACTACCACCACTACTACTACTACTGCTACTGCTACTACTACTATTGCTACTGCTACTGCCTAATATTTATATAGTGCAAAGCACTTTTACATATGTTATCTCATGCAATATTCCTTTGCTAGTGAGATAGATTCTATTATTATCCCATTTTACAGATAAGGAAACTGAGATTGAGAGGTTGTGACTTTCCTAGGGTCACCCAGCTAGTAAGTGTCTGAGGTAAGATTTGAACTTGATGCTTCCTGACTCAAATCCAACACAGTACACTGTGGTACCTAGTCTACCTTTTACAAAACCTGCCTTTTACTTGTTCGGATGGATCAGCCGGTCAGTCTGTCTTAGTTAATTGCTTTCCTCATTGTTCTGATGTGTTGCTGAAAAGCTAGCAAAGGAATGGCATTCAGAAGCTAATAGCCTTGTAATGACAAGATTACCTCATAATCTACAGTGTTTTATGGTTTATTATTATTAGTGATGGACCAGCTAGGTGATGCAATAGATAGAGTGCCAGGCCTGGAGTCAGGAAGTTCCTGAGCTCAAATCTGGCCTCAGATACTTACTAGCTGTGTGACCCTGGGCAAGTCACTTAACCCAGTTTGTCTACGTTTTCTCATATAAAATGAGCCGGAAAAGGCAATGGTAAAGCACTCCAGTATCTTTGCCAAGAGAACCCCTAATGGGGTCACGAAGAGTCAAATATTATTGAAAACGACTGAACAACAATATTAATGATAATAAACTGACTGTTACGCAGTGCTTTAAAGTTTACAAAACACTCTATGTACCTTGTCTTATTTGATCCTCACAGCAACGCCAAGGTATATTTTATCTGAGGTATTATTAGCCCCATTTTGTAAATGAGAAAACTGAGGCTCAAAGAGTGAATTGGCCAGGGTCCTACAGAGCTAGTTAAGTATCGCACATGGGATTTGAAGCCAGACTTCTGACAACTCAAAGTCGAGGACTCTTTCTACTGTACGGAACACTTTCATTACCCTCTAACCCGGTTTGCAGAGAGTGTTTATTATTAATTACCATCTCCATCTTCTGAACAGGGATACACTGAGGTTCGTAATCACACAGCTAATAGTTTAATAGTAGAGGCAAGCTTCAACCCCAGGTCTTGTGTCTCCAAGTGCAGGGTTCCTTCTGTTGCACCATGTTGCCTCTCGTGGTTTTTTTGAAAGCCCAGGATGTCTGACAGTCTGTACAGTGCCCATGCAGATTTCTCCACCTGGTATTACAGCATATGATGTTTTTTTCTAGAACCACTTATGGAAGCACATTTAGTAAATGAGCACTTGTAGTTAGCACAGTTTCAGATCCCTTCAGGTCGTAACTCAAGGTTGTTTAACCAAAAAAAATGATAGAAATTGGACAGAGCCCAGAAAAAGACTGAAATTGAGTCAGAGTCCAAGATAAAGGAAGTCAAGGGTAGAAAACCTAACTGGGAAGGCCAAACAGAATCGAGACAAGTCACCAACATAGGGTCAGAACCAAAAGACAAAGAGTTACCAACATCTGAGCTAACCCCCTGGGGTCAAACAGAGCAAAGCAAAGCGAACAGTGTCCAGGGAGAACAGACAGTCTCTTGTTGCACCAATAGTTTCCTGGCTTTCTGCCTCTGTTCAGGGAGTCATTAACTATTGACCCTGGACTGGCTTAGCCTGGAGGGGCAGGGGAGTGGATACCTGGTTTAGAAGCCAGGCCCGGAAACAAGCGAAAAAATGAAGTAAATCCTGGCAGCCTGGATCCCAGTACTATCTTGGCTGTGCCCTTAGTCCAGACTGCCAAGCTAAATTTAGCTGCCTGGATGCCAGGCCCCTCCAATCACAATTGCCGTTTCTGTGGGAGGAGTCAGGTAATGACCAGGATGAGGAATATTCCTCTGTGGACTTTTCACTAGTACTGTCACCTGCGTCTCTTTCTCTTTGCCCCATTCCTTCTCCCGCAACCCCTTAACCCCACCCCCTTTTTTTTTTTAAAGAAACATTATCAAGGTGACTTAAATTAGTCAATCATTGAACAGATCAAAATCCTTTCCTCCTCCTCTTCCTCTTCCATTTAAACTGATGTGACAATAACTGCCAGCCACAAACATTGCTTCAGTTGGGGTGACTGAACACAACTTATCCATTTTAGTCCCTATCTTTAGAAATTATCTTTACAATAATACAAGCCAGTAGGAAAATAGGTTTCACTCAACAGATTTCACCCGATAGAAGGTCAGTAACCATAATAGGGCATTTGAGGATGCCAGGACCCCAATGGAAGTCTTCTCCCACCCTCAGAGCATCATGTTATAGTGCATAGAGTGCTAGACTTGGAGTCAGGGTTGTAACCCTCAGCTTCTGCTATACGACCATGGACAAGTCACTGGATGACCTCTCTGAGCCTCAGTTTCCTCATCTGTAAAATGGGGAAGTTGAACCTAAATGGCCTCTAAGGTCTCCTTAATCTCTCTATCTATGATCCTACTTTCCCCTTTGCTGGTTAGTTGCCTCCATTTGTGTGTATCCCATAATTATTGATGGAGCCCCATTAGTGTCAAATTATAGTCTCTTACTGTTTCATCAGCTGCCAACTCTTAAGTTACATATTATTCTCAGAGTGATTTATGAAGTAAATCTTGCCTTTCTATGTCATTGCCCTCCGTCTCTTCAGTACTTAAATAGACTTGAATATCACTCATAGAATAATCCCTCTGCCAATTCAGATCACAACACATGGTTTTTGTCTTTGTCTCTATAACTCCCCTGTTGAAGATCTATCCAACAATACTGGAGGCCTTTCTCTTGTTCTTTCAGTGTTTCATGTCAGCTACCAATGCCTCTTCTCTTTGTTACTTGGCCAACCTACTTTCTTTTTCAGTCATACCTATCTTGGATGTTCTTTGTGCCGTCTCCATGATATCAAGAGCTGGCCTTGAGATCAGGAAGACTTGAGTTTAACTTCTGCTTGTGGTACACATATTTAGGCTCCGTGACTCTTGGCCAAACTACTTAACTTCTTGGTACTTTAGACAGCTCTGAGATTATAAGCTGCAGAGAAAAGGGCCAACCTGCATTGGGAAGGGAGAATTTATGCCAGTGAGATCATGGGTCTAGTCCCTATCCCTGTACTTCTTCTGTCGTGCAAATCCTTGTCGGTAATGTACTTTGGCCTACTTATGTCCGTGGTACATCTTTCTATTGCCCTTTGGATCAGGTTCATTTTTTGATTTTTTAGAGATTGTGGTATGCCATGATTTGCAACCACCTGGAAGAAAACTGGCATCTAAAAGATGGGTTTTTGCAATAGTAAGCAGTTTGGGGGTAATTGCAAATACTACCAAGTTTCCCAAACAGAATCTAGCTCAATCTCCTTTTCGTTTTGTTCTTGGGTTACCGTTGTCCATTTGCAGTGTCTGTCCAATATATACGTACTGATAGACCAACGTAATAGAATTGGTCAGTATCCAACTCTATGTCAAAATCTTGGCAGTGTAAAAAGTATTTAAATATTTTGTTGATATCTCCATCTCCTCAGTTTATTTTATATATGTATGTAGAGAGCCTCTGTAATTCAGCAGTTCAATCAAACCTTTGTTATGCATCCATCACATGAAAGGCCTTTTGCTAAGTCCTAGAAGAACAAAGACAAAAGGAAAAACAATGCTTCCTGTCCTCAAGAAGGCTTATCTTCTATCTGCATTAGAGAAGGTTTGAGATAAGGCCAGAGTGAGCTTTTTATTAGCCCACAAAGTAAAGCAATCTTAACTCCAGGTGAATAACATGGAGCCCTTTCCCATCATGGCCTCAGGTCAGGCCTTCACAACATAATTTCCTTTTTTGTCATAGACTCATAGATTTAGAGCAGGTAGGATCTGTAAAGATCATTTTACAGGTAAGGAAACAGAGAGATTGAGTGACTTGCCCAGGATTACACAGCTAGTAAATTTGAAAGGATTGGGGGCAGCTAGGTGATCTAGTGGATAGAGCGCCAGACCTTGTGTCAGGAAGACCTGAGTTCAAATCCAGCCTCAGACACTTACTAGCTGTATGACACTGGGCAAGTTATTAGTGGCATAGTGGATAGAGTGACAGGCCTGAAGTCAGGAAGACTCATCTTCATGAGTTCAAATCTGACCTTAGACCATAGTAGTTGTGTGACCCTGGGCAAGTCACTTAACCCTGTTTGCCTCAATTTCCTTATCCATGAAATGAGCTGAAAAAGGAAATAGCAAACCACTCTAGTATTTTTGACAAGAAAACTCCAATGGGGTCACAAAGAGTCGGTCATGATGAAACAACTGAACAACAACAACAAAAATTTGAAGGGTTGCTCCGGAAGACCAAACTCCATTCCTGTATCAGCACAGAAACCTACTCAGAAGGCAAATATAGGTGAGTTTTGTATCATCTTCCTTTCTGTATTTTTATATATATATACACACATACATATGTGTGTGTGTGTGTGTGTGTGTGTGTACACACCTTCGTTATTGGTAGTGTGGGTAATTAAGAGAAGGTGCTATCCTCAATGTTAAGGAATCCCTATATATTTATATTTCATCTATTCCTAACAAGATACGGAGAACAAAGATTAAAGACTAAAAAAAAAATCTGAGTTCTACTGACCTCATAGACACTGAGACACCCATAGATAGTCTTCTGTGCTTACTGTGATGTCATCTACATCGTTCCATCTGTGTGCTCAGCCTCAGAAGCCATTTGCCTGCGAAGCATCATCTTCATCTATACTTACACACATATTCATACACACACACACATACACAAACACACACACCACACATACTCACACCCATACACACACTCCTGCACGTGCACATGAAACTGTGTGTGTTGGAAACCCAAAGCATCGGCAGGCCTTAAGAAATAACTCTTCATTTGAGAGTGCTGCCTCCTGGAGTCTTCCCTTGTATGAAGGCTTATGGAAATGTGGCCAACCTGCGTGACAGTCCTTCTACCCCAGAGGAGCACAAAGAGGAACTGTCATTGTTCACTCTTGTAACCACGCTTCCACCATTGTCGAATAGGACACCAGCTGAGCGGTTCAGGAATCGAGGTCAGTGAGGATCTTGGCATTTCTCATAGGTACTAAGCATAGGTTGGTTTTTTTCATGGGAGGCATCCAGAGCATGACTAACTGACCCATCCCTACTGCATTTTCCTCTCTCTTCTTGCTTGGATTTTTGGGAGTCAGATTGGGATCCTTGGAGTCCCAGTGTATTTATAGCTTTCTCTAGAAATTCAGGTCATGTCAATAGACTGAAAGTCACCTAAGATAAGCAAACTTATTGTAGTGGGCCAGGGAGAGCTTGGGTTTTCTCTTTCTGTCACTACTGATAATGTGTCTCCCAGATTATTCCTAATTGGCATATTTCATCCTTCTCTGCTCCCCAATCCCTTACCCTTCCTTTTTTCTCCTTCTCTGTTGTAGGATGATAGACCTACAGAATGTTAGCACAAGAAAGGACCCTAGAGCTCATCTAGCCCAACCCCCTCAGAGAGGAAGAGTAAAATGAAACAGTAGAAAGAACATCAGATGTTGGAACTCAAATTCTGGTTGCGCCATCTTGAGTGTGATCTTGGGGAAGTCATACAACTTCTCTGGGCCTTAGTTTCCTCTCCTGCAAAATGAGAAGCTGGGATTAGATTATTTCTAAGGTCCTTTCCAGTTGTAGTTTATGATAGCTAAGAATGTATTTCCCAAGGTCACACAGATAGTAAAGGATATAATCACAATACAAAACCCCAGTCTTCTAAATTTTCTGGGCAGTTTTGGTCCTTTTTTCCTCTCCTGATTGGTCTCTCTTTCACCTTCTTTATCATTGTTCCTTTTCGTAATCTCTGAGGTAGTATATCTTGGAGAAGTGGGCTCCTCTGTGACTTTTCACATTTCCAACCTAATTAGTCTGAAATCTCTAGCTTTCCCATGCCTATTTTTCCTCATCTGTGGCCAATTCAACAATAAATATGGCTTCATTATCCTTTCTGCCTTTGGTTGTGGGGTGAATAGTAATAAGGATGCTGCTGGAGATCTGTTCATTTTGCAATTAGTAGAAGATGATGAGACTTTCCAATGCCTTGGGGATTCAGAAGGTAAAATTATGCCCACTAGTGTCCTCTTATCCAGCTGATTTTTGGTGGTAGTAGATACTAAATAAGGCTGTAACATTTTGCTCAGAATGAGTCCATCCATCCCCAATCTGTGACTATTAACTCTGGTTTCATGTGGGGTAGAGTGGAAGATTGATGACTCCTGCTGAAAAATACTTTGACCTCCATTATTCAGATAATCAATTATCTGTAAGCCTTGAATTTTTATTTCCCAGGATAACCTGTGAAGTATGACTTTATCCTGGAGGTACAGTAATTCACAAAATGCCTAAATTACATTGAGGTGATGAGCACTATGATGTACTCTTTATCCTTGGTCACCCTGAACTGTATCATAGCCTCAATTTATCTGATCATTTCTGTCTTCTTTATAATTGACTTGGACATCTGTTGCCCAATCCACACTGATACTTATGATGTCCAGAATGGGCTGTTTGGTTATTTAGAATTCACTAAACATTTAGCATTCATTAAATACCCATGATATACAGAGCGCCACACCTGACCAAATTTTATTCAGCAACAAATGAAATTCCATAGCAACAAATACTAAATGGAACATTCAGGAGAAAACTTTTTTTAAAGAGCACATACCCAAAGACATATGATGGGAAATAGGGTCCCCAAATGCTTAAGAAATATTGTTATTCATTGCTGTGAAGTTACCCCTGTAGGTAGCACTTCCTATCCAAATTGTTAATGCTCAGCCTCTAAATATAGCAATCCTCCCATAGTCCCATAGGCTCGGGTAGGGATAAGGTGCTTAGCATCTTTAAAGATGGTTCTCAGGGGCAGCCAGGTGGTGCAGTGAATAGAGCACCAGGCCTTGGAGTCAGGAGGACCTGAGTTCAAATCTGGCCTCAGACACATAACGCTAACTAGCTGTGTGACTCTGGGCAAATCACTTAACCCCAATTACTTCACCCCCCCCCCCAAAAAAAAAAGATGGTTCTCATCCTGATGCCAGAATAACATGGCAAAGAGAACTTTTAGAATTGTTTTTTTGAGATTTTTGTAGGTTATATGAGATGAAATCCATAAATAATCCTTACTGCTTCATTGTGGCTATGTATTAATTAATTAATGAGTTGGATGGGTACATGTTTATTGATTAATGACTGTGCACAGCATTATGTTAGGCATTAGAGGAGATATAAAGATTAAATAAGACCATCTCTTGCTCTTATGGAGTTTACAGTCTAGTTGGGAAAAGAGTAGCGTATACAAAGAACCTTGATTACAAACAATATTCCAGTTAATTCCTTAATTTCCCTCAATTTGCACAGCCCTTCTGTTTTTGCCATTTTCTCTCTCTCTTTCAAAAGCTCAAAATAGAGATTCCACCCACCTTTCTCTTCTGGGTTTTGTTTAAGGCCAGACCCTTTGCAAGTGGGTTCAATTTGGCTTTGTCATGTCTGCCCTAGGCATGCAGAGCCTACAAGAAAATCAGAATGTAGGTCACTGCTGAAGGAGATTGCACACTCAAGCCAATTGTGGTGGCCTGATGATGGTTTCAAGGTTGGTGTGATGCCAGAGGCCTTTAGAAGAACACCAGCATCTGCCACGGGAGATGCTAATGTTTCTAGATCCCGACTCTGGGCATGCATCTTTTCTTAAAGCTGTACGTGGGTTTTACGCTTCCATTTCCAGAATTCATATTTGATCACTCATGGCTGTACATGTGGTGCTCAGAGTACATCCAGTGAGAGACAAAAGGAGATTTGTGGCGAAGTGGTTTAGTCTGTAGTTTTTTGGGGCTGGTGGTGGGAAGGGAGAAACGTTTCAGATTTGAGGGTGCCCACTGGTAACATTGGGAATTGTAGTGTGGAGAAATGGAAAGGGTGCTGGCCTTTGAGTTGGAGACCTGTGTTCAAATCCTGGCTCCACCACTTACTCACTGTATGAACACAGGAAAATCTGGGCCTCCTTTCTTCATCTATAAAGTGGGGCTAATGATACTTTATCATATCTAGATTGCAAGGTAGTTATAAGAAAGAATAGGGATAGGCCCTATCCTTTCAGTTGTTTAAGCAGCTCTGAACTAAGAAATACCTTTTATCAATGCAAGTTGGCATCTCCTCTTTGACTTATAATAGTCTTAGAAAGCTTCCTAGAGGATTAAGAAGTAAAATGACTCACCCAGGGTCACACAGCTAGTAAGGGTCAGAGATAGGATCAGAAAAAGGACTTTCTAGGTTTGAAACTAGTTCTCTATGTTTGTAAGAAATGTACCTTCATATCTTAGAGGGCTACATAAATGTGAGCTGTTGTTATTAGAGTTGGTGCTTTTCTTGTTTGTCTGCCTGAAATAAGCAAGAAATTTGCAGGGCATCTATATTTAACCTAATTATTTATGTTCTTTAATTACCTCCTTGTAAGAGCATCAAGCAGTCAGTATTTGTGGAGCCTGAACTGTGTTGTGTGTTAACTCTTGCTTTCCAAGGGTAGCTTTTATTGTTTTTGTTCTTTAACTGCAAAACCCAACTTTTTAACTAACAGAGGAATTAAGTGAAGCCTGAGAACAAGAATAGTGGAGTCCCCATCTACTACCTTTTAGGGTCTTAATGGGTATAATTAGCTGGTTGACCAACTTTAATGGCAGCATCACATGTGACTCAACATTTGAGTGCTGGGTTTTAATGGGAACTATTTGGTCACTGAAGTTGGGAAAGTCATTATCATAGCTAGCGCACCACCTTGTGAGGCAGTAGGTGGTGGAAAGAGCTTCACGCTTGATAGAAGACAGAGTTTAGGCCCAGTTGTACCATTAACTGTGACCATGAGCCAATTACAGACTTCTGAGGGATTACTTTGCAAAAGCAGAATTCATCCAGAGGAACAAAAGAAATCTCAAGGAAAATTATGAACAAACTAGGACTGAAGAAGGCCCAGCAGCACCAGATCTCAAACTGTACTATAACACAGCAATCATCAAAATTGTTTAATACTGCTTGAAAATGGAAAAGTTGATCATTGGAACAGCAGATTAGGTAAACAAGATGGCAGCATAAGAGCACAATGTTTGGTAAGTCCAAGGATATCAACTCCTAGGATTTGATTAAAAACTATTTGATTAAAATACTGCTGCTATTTGATTTAAAACTGGGAAAACTTTGTGACACTGCTTAAATAACTTGCCTAGGGGTCACACAGTGTCTAAGGCCACATTTGAACTCAAGCCTTCCTGACTCCAGGCCCAGTGGCTCTGTCCACAGCACCAGTAATAATTGCATCTACCTTCCAGGTTGATGTGAGGATCAAATGAGATAATATGGGGTACTCTCAATGTCTTGGGGCAGTCATTTAAAGCTTAAATAGCTTAAAACATCAACCAGGATTTTGAGGGTACCTTGTATATGTAAAAACACTTTGCAAACCTTAGGGTGTTATACAAATGTTAATTATTAAAATGAATTATCAGATGATTTTAACTGTCATGAAATTGACTCTCGATGGAGAGTTCTCAAACTGCTGTCTTCTGAGAAGGTTGCTGTAACCAGGAAATGAAGCCCTGAAATTTTAAAATGGGTTTCCTCCCTGTCTCCTAGCATTGACAGCAAATGGTGCGCCGTAATTTAGGACTCTGAAGAGCCCTTTTCATTCCCGTGGCAAAATCTTCCCAACCCCCTCCTGGGCCCTTGGCTGCTGGCTCTGATTCCCACCCCCAACCCCCACTCTCTCATTCTTCTCAAAAGGATTTTATGTTTCAGTAATCTTTTCTGATGAGCAAGGCCTCTACATGGACTCTCATCTCAGGTTAATTATGTAGTTCTCCAATTCTTCTAGGCCAGAGATTTACTAAGGAGCAAGTATGGAGTCATCTCACTCAAATAGATTTTGATCCTTTATGTATTATGTGTGATTAAACTCAGAGATCATTACCCAGAATTGTTTCCCTGGTACCCAATAGCAGGCATTGAGCTCCAGTTCTGGATCCCTAAGCCAAAATTTCAGAAAGCTCTCCTTGTGCCCCTGGTGGTTTTTTGTTTTGTTTGCCAAACAGCTCTCTTGGCTGTGAGCCCCTCCTCACCTTTGGTTTTGTGGGCATTTCTGACCATGTGGCTGCTGTTGAGTCCTGGTACTATTTATGACTTTTAACTAAGGTCTATGTGCTTTGACACCTGAATCAAAACTCTTCCAAGAAATCCTGTCCTACTCTGGTATCTACCAACTTGAATGATACTGTTTTTTCAACTTTAAGTTATTTCCATTTTTGAGCCCCAGATCAAGTCCCATAGATAGCCCTGTTGTGGAATTATCCCCTCTGTTAGCCCATATTTGATTTCTTCCCTCCTTACAACATTTCCAACTGTCTCATTCATTTGGTTCTAAGTGTATGCTCCTTTGTAAAGGTATATCACACCTGATGTGGTTAATCAATTCTATAAAAACATGACATTAGGTGAAACTATCATACGGTAGGGGGGAAGGAAGGTGGCAGTGAGTTCCACAGGAAACAATGGGTTATCCATCTCAGGGAAGCCAAAATTTGGACTAAGAAAGCTTAAAATAAGAGAGGGGAGAGATGAAATGAGATTCTACTGAGCCAGAAAATTCTCTTCTCCTATCTTAGAGTTAGGATGGGGGACCTCCCCCAAGGCCTTCCCAGCAACCATTTTCTGATTAACAAGATTCTTTACTTTCTTTCAGTCAGAGAGCAGAGGGAGCCCCTGAAGACAAGTGTGGGGAAGACAGCCACCATTTCAAAAGTTGGGGGTGTGGTGAAATGTATTTTTATATTAAATTTTTTAATGAGCTTAGAATTATCAAGGACAGACATTTCAATATACAAAGAACAAAAAAGAGGGATATATGAGGAACTGTGTGCTTTTGTTGTGTATAGTATGTTTTTAGTATTTATTAAATTTAACAAGGAAGACACAAAATTGCCTGTTTGTGTTCCTGTCTGGCTTTGTTTTCTTCTATGTATTATTAAATTATTTTCATAATTTTTTTTGGCATTTCTGTCATCTGTTAACTCTTCCCTACTCCCAAATAGAAGCCAAATAACGAGTAAGTACAGTCAAATTAAGCAATCAAGGTCACTTGATTGTAACTCCTTTGAGGGCAGGGACTATATCGTGTGTGTGTGTGTGTGTGTGTGTGTGTGTGTGTGTGTGTGTGTGTGTTTTGTCTTCCTCACACAGTGTCTAGCATGAAATAAGGATTTAACACTTGTTGCTTTTGGTGATGGTGGTACATTACTTTGTAATCGTTCTCCGGTTGGCTTATGTGGATATATGTTTTGTCTCATCACCCAGACTGTAGCTGCCAGGGGCAGGGACCACATCATTCGTTTCTTTTTGTGTTCCCCAGAATTGACTGGTATTATGTCCTTATGTAGCTCAGTTATTGTTCAGTCGTTTTTCAGTTGTGTCCAACTCTCCATGACCCCATTTAGGGTTTTCTTGGCAGAGGTGCCGGAGTGGATTGCGATTTCCTTCTCCAACTTATTTTACAGATGAAGAAACTGAGGCAAGCAGATTTAAGTGACTTGCCTAGGGTCACACATTCAGGAAGTGTCTGAGGCCAGATTTGAACTCAGGAACATGAGTCTTCCTGACTCCAGGCCTAGTGCCCTATGCACTGTGCCACCTAACTGCCTTACTTAGCTCAGTCAATGTGTATTAACTTGTCATCTGCCAAAATCAAGCTACTCTGGCTGCCTAATTCAGGGGTGGGGGTGGGGGGCAAAACAGTGTTTTTATATCAATTAACCAGGAATATTTTTTCAGGACTAAATTGGCTCAGCAGCATGCTTAGAGGCAGCTTCTGACCAGGGCAAGCTGATTGGAATGTTTAATTATATTTACATCATTCTTCCCCTCTCAGGACCAGCTCTCCTGAAAACAGACTTCCTTAGGCTACTTTTCTGGGACCCTAGACTGTAGTTTGGAGGCCAGGCTCACATACACCCAATCTACTCACATCAGTAATGGATTTTTGCATAAAATGGCTATAAACTTAATTTATCACACAGCTGACATGTTTGAATAAGCCTCCAAATCCACCTCCTAATTCTCTCAGAGACTGGAGAGTGGTTCACTTTGGAGTCTGGTTTTCACTTTGTCTAGTTAATAATAGATGTTCAGTGATACCAGAGCTTTACAGCTTTCCAATTTAAAAGTGACATTAAACTAAAATGCTAATGGACAAGCCTGGATTCCTTCAAAATTTCATATGTGCCAGAAGGGAGCTCCAATACAGAGCATTGCCCAGGCAATTAGCCTGATTCTACTCTCCAAGTAGCAGTGGGGGGAGGGAGGGTACTCACCAATAAGTTAGAGAGTTGCCTATGTATCCATGGGTACATCTCTTGCTATTCTCCCATCCTCAGGTCCATGTATGCACACTGAAGACTTATAGATAGAATATTGGAGCTGGAGGGGACCTTGGAGGTCATCTGACCGGGAGAATCATTTGAAATTAGCTAGAAGATCCATCCAGTCACATAATAGGGGTGTGTATGAGGACCAAAAAAAAGAATCAAAACCCCTTTTGGGCTCAGTTCATCAGGCAGGGTTGTTGGTGTTTATTAAACACATACTAGAGTCAAGGTGCAGGAAACAGCATAGATGGAAGGCTGTCCTCAGAGTTAGGAAGACCTGGGGTTATGTCTTTTTTTTTTTTTTTTTTTTGGCAGTTGGGGTTAAGTGACTTGCCCAGGGTCACACAGCTAGTAAGTTGTCAAGTGTTTGGTCTGAGGCCGGATTTGAACTCAGGTCCTCCTGACTCCAGGGCCGGTGCTCTATCCACTGTGCCACCTAGCTGCCCCCTTGGGGTTATTTCTTGCATCTGATACTTCACTAGCTTGGGTCAGTCACCTGCCCTTCATAGACTTGGGTTGCCTAATTGATAAAATGAGGGGACTGGACTAGAGGGTCTCTGAGCCCACCTCCCCCAAACTCTTCTAGAACCATGGTCTGGGGGCAGGCACCCTGCACTCAAAAGGGTTGTAATAAAGTGAGGGAGACTGGATATGCACAAAGACAGGCAATACGGGTGTACATTACAACCAACATGTACAGGGTGATATGTACATTTTCTGACATGGCCAGTAGGTTGATTTATTCAACTGAACCGTACTTATTTATTATTTGGCTTCTGCTTGGGGTGGGGGCGGGGAAATTTGTTAAGAACCTCTGCTGTAGATTGATTTTTATGTGTGTATTCATTTCTATAAGGCCAGGAGAGGAGGGTCTGTAGGCAGAGGCCCTGGAATGGCCAGACCCACAGTGCCTTAAGGGTGTAACTTCTGACATGATTAGGGCTCTAGGTGGAGCTTTGGTATTTGGGGGGGAGTCAGCTAGGGCAGGTAAGACAGAAAGGCACTGAGAGGTATATGCTTATGGTACTTTTCAAGTTCAGAGTACACTAGGAGTAATCTTTACACTCCAGATAATGGAGGGTATGTCCATTGAGGCAGCTAGGTGATGCAGTGCCTAGAGTGTCCAGCCTGGGGGGAAGAAGACTCCTCTTCCTGAGTTCAAATCCAGCCTCAGACACTTATTATCTGTATGACCCTGGGCAAGTCACTTCACTCTGTTTGCCTCGGGTTTCTCATCTGTAAAATGAGCAGGAGAAGGAAATGGCAAACTGCTTCAGTATCTTTGCCAAGAAAACCCCAAATGGGGTCACAAAGAATCGGATATGACTGAACAACAACAATACGCCCATTGAAGCACCATCGTTAGCATTAACAAAGAACCTTATGGAAGCAAGATAAATGTAAATACGTGCTGCTGTTTAAGAAAAGCAGCTTTAAAAAATGATAACTTATTTTGTTTAAAAAAGAAGAGGTAAGAGCAGTAAAGAAGTGGCCAGGAGAAACAAATTCTTGCTGATCAGGTTTCCCTTAACTAGATGAATTCTATTGTGCTCTTTATCCTATCCTGCATTTTTGCACCTTGAAACAAGCCTTTAAATCCCTAGTTGATGGGTGTAGAAAATTCCTGTAACTGGCGTGTTGCTTGTAAATCAACATTTCAGAGCTCTGGAAAATGTTATCTGCAAGGTAAATAATAAGAATGAGAAGGAAATTAAAGGCCTCCATCAATTATAAATGAGCTTTTAGAAGGAGGTTTCTCATTACTAAAATATTACCCTTTCACAGGAATTGAAAAATTGAGCCAACTCTTCGATGAGAAATCCATAATGAGTTATTATATTGTTTGGGGAACATCCCTAAACCCTGAAAGACTAATGTTACTGAAAGCAGCTAATGAACTGGATGACCATTGGGAGATAGAACCACTTGGAGACGCCATAGACAGAGTACTCGCTCGGGTGTAGTTGCCTGCTGTCCCTTCTGACTCAGGGATTCTATGATTCTAGTTCTCCCACAAAATGACATGGGAGCTGCTGTCTAAGGTGGACTGTGGGACTAGATGGGCCGTGTGTTTGACCCAGAGTAACTTTTTCAAAGTTTATTTCCTCCAAACAGTATTTGTGTTATTATCTTGGCAGTTAGGTGGTGCCGTAATGCTCAAAGCACTGGACCTGGAGTCAGGAAAGACCTGAGTTCAAATGCAGCCTCAGACATTTCTTAGCTGTGTGACCCTTGACAAATCACTTAACCTCTGTCTGCCTGTTTCCTTAACTGTAAAATGGGGACAGTAGTAGCACCTACCTCCTAGAATTGTTGTGAAGGTCAAATGAAATATTTGTAAAGCGCTTAGCATGGTACCTGTCACAGAAGGCACTTAATAATGCTTGTTTCATTCCTTCCTATCCCTTTTCTCAACAATAAGATGAAAAGGAGTTGCCGCTTGGTGATTCGGGTTGCCCTGTGACAGTATTTTTGGTTGTTGTCCAGGGATATGCTAGAGCCAGCTCATACCAGGAGGGCACCTTGGAAATTGGTAAATGCTACAAATCAGGGTTTTTGCTCTTGCTTTGCTGGTCATTTAGACTTTAAAAAAATGGAGACAGTGTTCATTCAGATTAAACTTAAATGCGTTCTTGTGTCAAAAAATTTTTTGTTGGAGAGCTGGTTGTCAAATATTTCCCACAGACTGCTGTTGTTGTTTGGGGCTAGTCAGATGCACAATTGATAAAATCAGATCATTTTCATCTCGCTTGTTAGGAAGCCTGGGAGTTGCAAGGGGTAAGAAGACAGAATATGCAATATGAGCAGGGTATGGGGCAGGGCTTGTCAAAAGGAGGCTCCTGCATTATCCTTGTGATCTTGAGTAGGTGGGTAGGGGGAGTAAGGGGGGGTACCTGTAGAGTATTCCACCCCAGATCATATCTGTGATGTATGCTTTCTTTGTTAGAGTTCCATTATCCTGTGTACATGGGGAATCCAGTTTGACCTATAATATAACTGACTTCATGGAAAAGTGAAAACTTTATATCTAGATTTTGCTACACTCGATTTCTGAGACATGTCCTAATACAGAGGTGATTGATTCAGTTCAACAGATATTCTTTACCGTGTGCTAGGCCCTGTGCTAAGCACTGGAGATAAGTAAGACATAGTCCTTGCTCTCCAGGTGCTTATAGTCCTATAGGGAGCTATGACATCCACATAACCCTTAATACACGTTGTTGTGCAGTTATTTCAGTTGTGTCCAACTCTTTGTGCCCCTATTTGGAGTTTTCTTGGTAGAAAGACTGGAGTGGTTTGCCATTTCCTTCTCCAGTTCATTTTACAGATGAGGAAACTGAGGCAAACAGGGTGAAGTGACTTGCCCTGGGTCGCACAGCTAATAAGTGTCTGAGACCAGATTTAAACTCAGGAAGATGAATCTTCCTGGCTTCAGGCCAAGCACTCTATTCACTGCACCACCTAGCTGCCCATGCAAGTTAGGAAATGATGAAGTGAATAGAAGTCAAGCAGGCTGGCCTGAGAGATTAAAGGACAGAGGGAAAATTCCTATTTTGAGAATAAGGGTAAGTAGCATAGAAGAAGAGTGTGGTACCCAAGCTGGACCAAAGAAGAAGATAAAGGATTTCTTGAAGCAGATATGGAAGAAAGAGAAGAATTTATTCCAGATGTAAAACAGAAAAAGTCATGCTAGGTTAAAGGATATTTGGCTAAAGCATAAAACACATAATAGGAAATATTGTGAAATAAGTGTTGGGGGAAAGGTAGGTTGAAGACATCCCAAAAGAAGTTTTGTATTTTGTAGCTGGGAGCCACTGAATATTTTTAAGCATTAGAATAATGTGATTGGACTTGCACATTAGAAAGATTACTTTGAGAATGAAATCAAGGATGAATTACAGAATGGAGAAACTGGTGGCTCCACCAGATAGGGTGGCATTATAGTTCAGGGGTTCAGGGGAGAGATGATGGGTCCGTGAACTGGGATGATGACAGTGGGGGAATGGAAAGGAGTGGATGAATGGAAGATATGTTTCAGAGGTAATATTGGCACCTGATTATCAAATCAATGAGAGGATGAGAAAGAGGGATTAGTCAAGGATAACTCTGGGGTTTCAAGCCTGAAAGAGTTGGAGAAGTGGTGGTGAATCAATAGAAATGGAGAATTTTTTTTAAAAAGGGCACACTTTAGAAGGGAGATCTGATTCAGTCTTCCTGGAGGTGGAGCTGTCCAACAGGCAGATGGAAATGGACTTGAGTTCCTTGAGAGAGGAGGGCAGGAGATACAGGATTGTTAAACATATGCATAGAGAAGATAATGGAAGTCAGGGGATGGATGAGATTATTAAAGTAAGAATGAAGCTAGTGATGGGTAGAGTTTTGGGGTATGCCCACACTTAGGGAAAAGGAAAAGGAGGAGAAACTGTCATAGGAGAAGAGGTAGGAAAACTAACAGAGAATAATGTCACGGAAAGGGCAGCTAGGTGGCACCATAGTGCACAGAGTGCTGGGCCTGAAGTCAGGAAGATTCATCTTCCTGAGTTCAAATCTGGCCTCAGACACTTACTAGCTGTGTGACTGTGGGCAAGTCACTTAATGCTGTTTGCCTTAGTTTCCTCCCCTGTAAAATGAGCTAGAAAAGAAAATGGAAAACCACTCCAGTATCTGCCAAGAAAACCCCAAATGGGGTCATGAAGAGTCAGACACAACTGAAATGACTAGACAACAACAAATGTTATGAAAACCAGGAAAGGTGAGAGTATAAAAAAGAAAGGAATGGTCAATAGTATCTAATGCTGCTAAAAAGGTCTGGGGAGATAAAAACTGAAAAGAGATTATTGGGTTTGGCATTGAGGTGGGGTCATTGGTGACCTTGTAGAGAGCAGTTTCAGTAGACCTTCAGTGGAGTCCAAATAGACCTTTGTAATGGTTTATGGTTAATGGTTAATGTCATGTTTGGATAGGATGAGTAAGTAGCCAGATGACAGGACATTAAATAATGAGTAGGGTGGTAAGAAAGTGCAAGTGTTGAGTATAGACTAGACTTTGTCAAAGTTTAGCAGTGAACATCAGCAGAGAATATAAAACTTGAGAGGGTGGTAGGGTCAAGTGAAAGCTTCTTTGTGGAGTTAGGGGAGACTTGATTGTGTTTATAAGCAGAGGGGAAAGGAGCCAGCACAGAAAGACTGAGGATGATTGATGGAACAAGATCTTTTATTTCACCTAGATTTCTTTCTTTCTTTTTTTTTTGAGGCAATCAGGGTTAAGTGACTTGTCTAGGGTCACACAGCTAGTATGTATCAAGTGTCTGAGGCCGCATTTGAACTCGGGTCCTCTTGATTGCAGAGCTGGTGCTCTGTCCACTGCACCACCTAGCTGCCCCTGGAATAGGTTTTGAAAGAGATAGGAGGGGATGGGATCAAGGATGAGGGAATTAGCTTTGACACGGAGGAGGGCCACATTATGGTCTGAGATTAAACAAAAGAAAAAGGGATGGGAGAAGTCACATAGAAGGTTTGATCTCTAGAGGAAAGATGAAAAAAACTTATGGCCTTAATTTTCTCAATAAAGTAGGAGGCAAAGTCATCTACTAAGAAAAAAGTGGATTGGGTTGGAATTGGGGTTTTGAAAAGAGAGATTTGAAATAGCCACTGTTGAGTGTGATATGGAATTATGTAAGAGATGAATAAAAGGACTTTCCTGTAGCAATGAGGACCGTGTTTAGGTAAGATTCCACAAATAAAGTGGTTAAAATACTGGACTTGAAGCCAAGAAGACCTGAGATTGAATCCAGCCTCAGATACTTAGTAGCTGTGTGACCCTGGGCAAGTCACTTAACCTCTCTCTGACCCAGTTTCCTCATCTTTAAAAAGGGGGAAATAATAGCATCTACCCCAGGGGTTGTTGTATGGCTCAAATGAGATATTTATAAAGCACTTTGCAAACCTTAAAGTGCTCTATAAATGCTAGCTATTACTAAATTTGTACCTGAAAGTACGGTTTCTCAACGTCTTTCAGTTATAAAATCTCCCTTGGAAGATATGGGGAGGTAGATTGTAGAGGGTTAGCCACAGTTCACATTTAGCAGGGCTGCAACGGCAGAAAGTTCCAGGGGTAGAGGAGAGTGTAGAATTGAAAGGGTTGGCCAGAGGATGAGGACTGGAAAGCAGCAGAGTGGTAGGGGATGGAAACAGAGGGTCTGGAAGTTGTTGTGATAAGGATGAAGAGATTCAAGAGAGAAGAGCACAGGTGAGGGGGAAAGTGCCAGGAGGTGGTAGTCCCAGGAGAAGGGAATTAATCATCATTCAGATTCTAAGATCTTCAAGTCGAGGGCAAGACCCCCACTGTGGGTGGTAGAGAAAAGGAGCTGAGGAAGCTGAGGCACTGAGAAGCCACGGTGTCCCTTGTTCACCTTGAAAACACTTTGAAATTGCTAGGAATTGTGGCAAGGGACAGGGAAGAAAAGAAAGGATTGTAATCCAGGTACTGGAGACACAGAAGGAGAGAATCCTGAAAGTCATTATTAGATGGCAGTGACCAAGGTCAGGAGAGGGGTGGACTGCGGGGGAGAGGGGATCTTGTGTTGGTGGCAGAGCAGAGGTCTGGAAGTGACAGTGGCTAGGGGTATACCAAAGACCTCCCCTAGAATCTGTGAATCAGGGGGCAAGAGAGGGAGAACTTGTCATCATTGGAGAGAGTGGTGATAGATGTCATATCCTTAAGGCTGAGATTTTCAAACCGTCGGGTGTCTGGCCCCAACCCTCACAATAAGATTTACTTGTTTGGGGTGGGGAGAGGGCACAGAACCACAGCCAAAGTTATTAGAGATAACTCAGCACAACATAAATACATTTGCTTTTGTCGATGAAAGTGAAATTCAAATTGGTGAATTGATTGGGTAAAAGTGAGACTAACAGTGGATTCTCTCCAACTAGCATTGTGTGTGGAGAACATTTATTTGATTAAAATGTGTTCAAATGAGGTCACATTTGCACTGACACATGTCGAATCTCTTTGTGGGTGTAGTCTGCTCCTTTATTTATTATTATTGAACACTCATTGTATTGCAAGACACTGTTCTTGGTCCAAGGGATGCAAAGATTAAACAAACACCATTATCTATCCTTGAGTTCAGAGTGGAGCAGAATCTGATTGCTTATTTTAAAGAAAGAATGTTAGCGCAGACAGAGCACTGGACTGGGAATTAGGTAGACCTTTATTTATTTATGTATGTATGTATGTATGTATGTATGTATGTATGTATGTATTTGTTTATTTATTTATTTATTGGGAGACCTTTATTTGAATCCTGCTTTTGACCGTTATGGACTGTGTGTCCATGGCCAAGTTTTTAAACCTGTCTGGGGCTCATTTTCCTGATCTGTAAAATGGGGATAACAGAACTGGTACAACCTTCTTCTGGAGGTTGTTGTGAGTCTTAGATGAGATAATATATGAAATGTGTTTTTGCAAATTTGAACATGGTATATTAATATCAGTTATTATTACTACTTCTGATATATTAATAAGAGCCAAGGAGGTATGGACTAGTGTTCATTTATATGAAGTTATTGACAAGTTTTTCAATTCAACACAGCAAGCATTTATTAAACACCTACTGTGTGCAAGGCATTGTGAGCACAAAAAAATTTTTAAAAAAAACCTCAGTCCTTCTCTTGCTGCCTTACCAGAGCTTACCTTTCCGTTTTTGGGCTCTGTCTTCAATCTACTTTCCAACACTTGTTCTCTCTATTACTGCTTTATTCCTATCCTGTACTGTACCTGTATCCTGTACTACCATTACGAAACCTTCTAAGTAATCTTTTTTTTTTTTTTTTTTTTACTAATTCAGAAGACATTGGAATCATTACCATGAACTCTCTAGTTTCATTCGTTGATTTCCAGGCCGGTCAATAGAGGTTAGTAGTAAGTGCTGGTTTAGTACCAAATTCCAAAGGTAGTTAGGCCCCGGAAAGTGAAATGGGCTGCCTGAGGGAAGAAATGACTTCCTCCTCGAAGATGATCTTTAAGAAGAATCTGGATGACTCTTTATCAGAGGTATAGAGGGGAATTCTTGTTGAAGTATGGGTTAGATCAGGTGACAAGTGGGATCCCTTCCCAACTCTATTATTCTGTTATTTTTTTTCTTTTTAAGTAAAATATTAGTATAGCAGCAGGAGCTCTGATATAATTGAGAATTGCACAATAAATAATTTTTATTTTAAAAGTTTAAAATTTTACATTTAAAATTTAAATATTAAAAATGCCTAAAATAACCCCCTTCTTAAGGTTGTTGCCTTTTGTTCTAAAACTTTAAAATTGATTGCAGATACATATTTCTTAAATACTTCAAGGATCAGTAATTTCATGGATGTGGGTATTGCCTCCATTAATATAGATCACAGCCTCCCTTTGATTTAGTAGTTTAGTCAAGAGTTTCTATGGGCCCCCCAAAAAAAGTCAGTACCCATTGGTTAATTGAAACTTCCATACTTTCCAAATTGAGACTGGTCCTTGGATAAGAGATACATAGAACCCATTTGTATCTTTCCAACCTGGTAGGACCTACTAGAGCATCTTCCGTCATACTCTTTGAGACCCCAGGGTCACTTTGGCGACACAATTAGGCATCAGAGGCAGATTTTAATAGATTTTGCAAATATAAAACTGTAGGGAAAGTTTGTCAGATTGTTGAAACAACTGGCTTGGTATACCTCAGGAACTAGGAAACTGGGGCTCTACTCTGCTTGTGGACAATGGCCAGGTTTCCTTCTTCACTGTAATTTCCCCCATCTGTAGCACCTTGCAGTGCTTTGCACCAAGTGGGCAATGAATAAATGAAGGAGATATTATTTCAGAAAGCCCCAGGAATAGATCAACGTTTTAGCCTTCACTTTCTGAGGTGGAAGACAACAGCTTCACAGTGTGTTAATAATTTTCTTGTGAGGCTCTTGGGTCTACTTTCTTCATAGTATCAGACAGACTAAAATCCTTGCGTCGTTGGTGAAGGAGGTGAGATAATTTTATAGTTCATTCTGCATCAGCCTTTGTTCTCTTTGAAATGGCTGAGATTTATTAATGACCTTCCTCTAGCCTGCCACTGGGGGCTTGGAAATTTGAGACCAACTTTAGAGTGAATCATTATCCCCAGTCTGTTTGCTGTAGGAGATACCAGATGGCATAGTGAAAAGAGCCCTAGAAAAGGAATTTTTAACCTTTTCTGTGTAATGGACCCCTATGGAAGTCCGGGAAAGCCTCTGGACTTCTCAGAATCATGTTAAATTCATCAAATAAAATACATAGAATTGCAAAGGAAACCAGTTGTATTAAAATAGTTCTCAAACTATTTTTTTCAAAGTCAACCGATGCCAAGTTAAGAACATCTTCACTTGACTCTGTCAAAACACTTGGATTTGAACCCTCTATCCCCCAGTTGCCACCTCCCTAAAAAGCTCAGCTTAAATTCCATGTTTCCTGGTTCCTCTAGATTCTAATGCCTTCCATCCTGAGATTACTTTCTGTCTACTTTGTATATATCATGTGTGTACCTAATTATTGACATCTTCCTCCACCCATTAGATTTGAAGGCAGGG
Source organism: Vombatus ursinus (assembly GCF_900497805.2). Taxonomy (NCBI): domain Eukaryota; kingdom Metazoa; phylum Chordata; class Mammalia; order Diprotodontia; family Vombatidae; genus Vombatus; species Vombatus ursinus. The sequence goes on from NW_020954579.1 coordinate 9,847,399, forward strand.
ACTGGGTTTTTGCCTTTCTTTGTATCCCCAAACACAGCCCAGGGCCTGGTACACACAGTAAGTACTTAATAAATGCTTATGGACTTGACTTTTTCTATTTGGCCTCAGATCTCAGAAAGAGGAGCAATCATTAAAAGTTACAAAGATGACAATTTAGGCTTGATATCCAAAAAAAACTTCTTAACAATGAGAGCTATCCCAAAATTGAATGGGCTGGCTTAGGCCAGTGCATCCTACCTTATAAGTTTTCAGGTAGAGGCTCTTATTGTTGTTGGGTCATTTCAGACGTGTCAGACTCTTTGTGACCTCATTTTTGGGAGAATTTTTGGCAAAGATACTGGAGTGGTTTGCCATTTCCTTCTCCAGCTCATTTAACAGATGAGGAACTGAGATAAACAGGGTTAAGTGACTTGCCCAGGGTCACACAGCCAGTAAGTGTTCTGAGGCCGGATTTGGACTCGTAAAGACAAGAATTCCGGATTCCAATCCCAGCTCTACCCACTGTGCCATCTAGCTTCCCCAAGTAGAGGCCAGATGACCACTAACTGGGCATGGCAGAGGGAATTCTTCCTCAGATGTAGGTTGAACCAGATGGTCTCTGAGGCACCTTCCATCTCTTTACATGACTATGCCACAGCCATATTTTTGAAAAGAGAATCCACATTAATTGACTTTTGACATTTTTGATGGTCTTCTGGACACAGAAGCATCATGGGGCGTCACCAAATAAAGGTTGGAAGTGGCTGTCCTAGGCACTCTGCCATCACATTTCTCATTTCTGATCTCTCTGTGTCTCCCACTCATTGACTAGCTTTCAGATTCCCTCTACTTCTTTCCACTCTGTGGGTGGTGTTTTGCCATTTTCCAAAATGAATTTCATTTTCTAGCCTGTCTAGCCTGTCTAAGCACGTCTGAGCCTCTTTGTAGTATTCCCTCTCCCTCCCATCCTCCCCTTCCCCTTTCCTGCTGCCTCCTCACTTTCCTTCCCTCCCCCCCTTTCTCTCCACCCAGTGATCGGTTTGTAGATTTATGGTCCTGTACATAGGCAAGATATACAGCCCAAGTAGCACGGCCGTCCCTGCTGAATGTTTGTTCATTTTAACACTTGAGGGATCTGTGATTTTGTCGGTGGAACTGCTCTCTGCATGGGCACACTCTGTGCTTTAGACCTATGCTATTCACCTTGTGTTGCTGCACCTTCAAAAATGCAGCACCAGGTGGCTGGCGCTCTAAATTGTGCTAGGCTGGCCCTTGGATAATGGTCAGTACAGTCCATTTTGTGACCTGTACCTTGAAACCTTTCCAGCTTCATAGACCCTGCCAGAGTTTGGGTTCTGCTAACAGAGCCTTTATAAAGCCAGGTCCCCTCCACATGACATTGAGGCATGAGAGACTTTAGTGGAGGTGGTGTGGTGCCGTGGATAAAGTGTTGGCACTGGGATCAGGAAGAGCTAAGTTCACATCCTGCTTCAGACATTTAGTTGGCTGTGTGACCATAGGTAAGTCATTTGAGAAGCAAGAGGCTTTCTAAGCTTCTGTTTCCTCCTCTATGAAATGGGAATAATAATAGCACCTACCTCCTGGAGTTGTTTTGAAGATCAAATGAAATAACACGTAAAGCGATTTGTAAAACTTAAAGCTCTATATTGGTGTTGTTCAGTCATTTTTCAGTCATGTCTGACTCTTCTTGACCCCACTTGGAGTTTTCTTGGCAAAGACACTGGCTTGCTTTACCATTTCCTTTTCCAGATCATTTGACATATGAGGAAACTGAGGCAAACAAGGTTAAGTGACTTACCCAGGATCACACAGCTAGGAATTGTCTGAGGCCAGATTTGAACTCAGGAAGTGACACACATCTATAAGGCCAAGAGCCGTTCCAAGGATATGAACAAAGAGTTCTCAGAAAAACTGTCATCAACAATATGAAAGAAGATTGCTTCAAATCACTCATATTAAGAGAAATGAAAATTAAAACAACTCTGAGGTTTCATCTCACATCCAGCAAACTGACAAAGATAACAAAAGATTGAATCATCAAAGTTTAAGGGCTTCAGGAATAGGCATGCTCATATAGTATTGGTGGAGTTGTTTATTGGCCTATCTATTCCAGAAAGCAATTTAGGTTTATACAAAAAAAAGTCACTAAAATGTCCATTCCGTTTGACCCTCTAGAGGTCTCTCTGCTAGGGATATACCCCGAGGAGGTTAAAGACAGAAAGGTCTTTAAAGGTCCCTTAAGTACCAAAATATTTTTAGGAGCAATTTTATGGTAACAATGAATTAGAAACAAAGTGGGCACCCATTGACTGGGTGATGGCTAAACACATTGTGGTAAATGAATGTAATGGGATACTGTTGCACCATAGGAAATGACAAACATTAGGAATTCATATGAGCATGGAAACACTATGAACCGACACAGAGGGAAATAAGCAGACAACCAAAAAAATAATATTCATGACTACAATGGAAAGAAAAATAAAATGAAACCAAACACTGTGTAGTTACAAAGACCAAGTTAGGCTCTGGAAAAAAGTTGAGAAAATGTACCTCTATTCTTTCATTGTACCGGTGTTATATGTAGTGGCTTTGCTGAAGTATTGTGTTTTTTGGTTTTTGTTTTTTAAATCTTTGTTAGACAAGAAGACTGAATGTGTATGGGAGGAGGGGCATATTTGGAAATGAATATGATAAAAACCCAAAACATCAGAATTTAGCTCCCAAATTTATCTAGCTACCTCTTTCTCTAAGTAGGCCTAAATCTTAGTGATGAGGGATGTGACTCCAGTACATTTCAGCTTGGAATGGAACATTCACCAGCAAAGGCTGGTTGTCTGCTTCTTTCTGTTCCTTGCCCTTTCTCCTCCCTTCCCCTCTTCCTAGATTCTGAAGGGCTGCGTAAGTGTAGCTCGGTGGGACTTGAGACCACTCTCTGGAGAACCCAGATTTCCCTCCAGCTGGATGATGTGAGCCTGACTAATCAGGATACATACAACAGAATATAAAGTAGTTATGATCCCAGGCATGTCTCTGAGTTATTCCTACTCACAACACCCCAGTTCCTCACCTTTGCAAAGCCTTGAAAACAGGGGAGCTTCAAACTCCAACAATACTCATTGGAAATGAATATCCACTCAAGGGTGAGATCAGTGTCATATATAGCTGTACCTTTATGAACTACGCAACAACAATATGTATAGATATCTAAGAAAACATATGTGGAACAAATTGTAATGAATTGTTTTTTCCCTCCCCATCAATTTTAACTGTCTTCTTTGAAAAATGCTTGAATTTTTATTAATTGGTGCTTAACACATTAACTTCAAGTCTCTTGGCCTCTTTTGTGACCTGTCAGCCTCTGTAATCTCTAAGAATTGTTCATAGTCTATAAACAAATATTCCAACATACTAGGAGATCTGCCGTTTAAAGGAGCCCTGGGGTGAAGCAAATCCTTCAAAAATGAGAATAATAACTGTGGCTAACATCTGTTTTGTAAGGTTGGATTTTTATATGGGGGCACATCTGTACATGAACCCAGTTTGTTTTGGCTCCATCCCTGAGGGATCATGGGGCCAGGGAGTAAGTGATATCTCGTAGTAAACCATCTGCGCTGCCCGTGGGAGGACTGAGGGCCCTGGGAGGGCCATGGGAAACCTCAAATGTCCTCTGTGTTGTGTGGTCAAGTCCCATTGATGGTGCTTTTAAAAGAGAAGCTTTCTCTTTGTCCAGATGTGTAGTTGGCATACATCTGTATGTATGTGTGCCAACCACAGATGTATGATGAGCACAATCTCACTTTTGCTTCCTGATGGTGCCCTCCCTTCTGGACCAGCTTCTCCCTCCATATTCAGAGTCCAAGAAAAACCATTCATTGGTTGTTTGAGAACACCACGTTCCCCTAAAATTGTGCTCCCCAGGAACAGTGTCATAAACATTACAAATGGGTGATGGGCTGAGCAAGCATATCATAGGTTGTGAGACTTCATGGTGGGATGTGGCTATCATGAAATGTGATGTTTTTGAAACTAAATGCTGGTCACAAGCTTTTGCAGAGTGTTGCCTGTGCTGGGATTAGAGCTGAATAAATAAATACCCATGATCAGGCACAGGCATTTGTGTACCCAAAGAAGGTTTGAAAATTGTAGCATTCTCTCCCTTGTTTTCCCACAACAAAAGTATCAGCAAAGTTTACTGTCTTAAAAGTAGGCTCTGAACCTTGACGTAAAACCTCTTAAAATGCCTAAGGGGATGGAATTCAGAATTTATTGGCATTAAAAATATATGCGTTTATAAAAAAGAAATACTAAAAGGTTTCATTGATGACCAAGGTAAAAAAAAAAATTCATCTCCAAGTAGCCAGCCCATTGGCGATGAGCATCTCTTTCCTGAGCGTGATGCCACCTGTTGTAGTATATTGAGTGCTAGACTGGTAATCAAGAAGATTTAGGTTCACGTGCCTTTTCTGAAAGCTTGCCAGCAATCTGATCCTTGTCAAGTCAGTTAGCTTCTCATAGCCCCAGTTGTTCCTTATCTTCATGTTGATACACCTGTAGTGCCTACCTCATAAGGTTGTTGTAAGGTTCAAAGGAGATAATGTATATAAAATGCTTAATACGTTATATACATGTCTGTGGTAGTTATCATCATCATTATTATTAGCTAGACTGATCATTGGCCTCTTTATGACCTATCAGCCTCTCCTCCCCTCTATCAAATCTCTTTAAGAATTGTTCGTAGTGGGGCAGCTAGGTGGCATAGTGGATAGAACTCCAGCCTTAGAGTCGGGAGGACCTGGGTTCAAATCCGGCCTCAGACACTCGACACTTACTGGCTGTGTGACCCTGAGCAAGTCACTTAACCCTGATTGCCTCACCAAAAAAAAAAAAAAAAAGAATTGTTCATAGTCTATAAACCAGTGTTCCAGTGTACTAGGAGAGCTGCTAATTAAAGGAGCCCAGGAGTGAATCAAATCCTTTGAAGATGAGAATCATCCCTTTGGTTGTGCCTTGATTCATTATAATACTCAAAGCCTTTCCAATATGATAGAATTTACCAAACTTCATGCTTCACTGAGATAGCCTCTAAGAACCCACCATAATGATACATCAGAGTAGGACTTAGTGTGGACAGCCATTGATTGGACAGTCCAAAGGTCCCCTTCGTATTCATGCAATGCCAAGAGAATAAGAGCAAGGCTCCCAGCATGTTGGATGGATCCCTTGTAGTGGAGTGATGGAAGGACATGACCAAGAGTGGTACCAGATAGGCAGATATGAATGCATTATGATCTGTATCATCAGAGGGAGTAGCCATATTGTTGAGAATACACATCCATTGGAGTCATATTCAAATGTCTTTTAATTTGTGTTCTCAGCACTGCCTGCTTTTGTCTACTTCTATAACCAGTTCTAAGAATATATCTTCCTCATTCACAATGGGGCTAAGAAGAACTCCTTAAATTTAGAAGGAAGTTGTTTTAGGATGAGGGCCGGTAGGTGGCGCAGTGGATAGAGCAGTAGGCCTAGAATCAGGAAGACTCATCCTCATGAGTTCAAATCTGCCCTGAGACACTTAATAGCTGTGTGACCTTGGGCAGGTCACTCAACCCTGTTTGCCTGGGTTTCCTCATCTCCAAAATGGGCTGGAGAAGGAAATGGCAAACCACTCCAGTATCTTTGTCAAGAAAACCCCAAGGGGCAGCTAGGTGGCACAGTAGATAGAGCTCTGGCCTTGGAGTCAGGAGGACCTGAGTTCAAATCTGACCTCAAACACATGACACTAGCTATGTGACCCTGGACAAGTCACTTAACCCCAATTGCCTCACCAAAAAAAAGAAAAAGAAAAAAAAGAAAACTCCAAATGAGGTCACAAAGAGTTGGACACAACTGAAAAGACTGAACCGCAACAAAAGTTTTAGGATGAATGAGTTCCTCACACAATAACATGTGAAGCTCTACCCTATGAAGCAGTGTAAACCAAAAATATGAATAACATCTATTCTTTTCTGAGCATTCCTACCTTAAGGATGATTTCAGGGTAGGGGAGATGAAAGAGATTAAGTGTGGAGATCCTTGTCCCAGAAGGGTTTAAATAAGCTAATAAATCCACAGAGGCTTGTTAAGGGAAATTAGAGATGTTTGGGCCAGATGCCCAATCCCTGAGAGTGCACAGAAAATAGTTATCATGCTTCCCCTACCCCCACTTCTCCCAAATGTCTTCAGGTAATGCTCAATAGAGACAGTCCTGGCATAGGTTGACCTGACTCTATGTAACATTTTTATGTATTCAAAAGATGTTGGATATCATTTATCTTTGACTTTTTCAAGATCATTTTCATATTGAGCTATTAATCAATCATTCAGCAAGCATTATTAAACAGCTACTCTGTGCCAGGATATGTGCTGGGTGCTGGAGATACAAACCTAAAGATGGCGCACAGTACATGAGGACCAGAGAGAAGGCCAATATGAAAGGGAAATTAATGTGTAAGTCTGGAAAGGTAGGTTGGGGTCAGGTTGTGAAGGGCTTTAAATGGTAAATGGAAGAATTTCTGTTTTATCCTACAGACAGTAGGGAGTTCCCGGAGGTGATTGAGTAAGGAAGTGACATTATCAGATCTGTGCTTAAGGAGACTCCCTTTGGAAGCCATGCAGAGTTGAGATTAGAATGGGGAGAGGCTTGAGTCAATGAGACCAAGTCAGAGCTTGTTGTAATAATCTAGGTGTGAGATGTTTTTGTTTGTTTTTAAAATTTATTTTTGATTTAATTTCATTTTTTTGTTACATTTTAAATTCCAAACTGTCTCCCTCCCCATCCTGCACTAGACAGGGCAACCATGTGACACAGATAATGCATACATGTATACACACACACACACACACACACACACACACACACAAATTATATGTAAAACCATACCATGCAAACTTCTATTCATCAGTTTCTCTGGAGGTAGATGGTATCTTCTTTGTGTGTCCTTTGTAGTTAATTTGAGTGTTTATAATACTCAGAATAACTTAGTCATTCACAGTTGTTCTTTAAACAATATTGCTGTTAAAACTTTCTCTTGGTTCTGCCCATTTCGCTCTTCATTAATTCATCCAATTCTTTCCGTGTTTTTCTAAAATTAACCAGCTCATCATTTCTTATAGGTGAGAGATGTTGAAGTAAAATGTCAGTTGGCTGTGTGAAAGGAGAGAAGAGGTCACATATTAGAGCTGTGAAGGTAGAAATGGCAAAATGTAGCAAAATGATTATTGCTATAAAATGAAATGATAAAGTTTTGTGTAACTTTAAACATTAGTCTTAGTGTGGTTGTTCAGGTGTGTTTGACTCTTCGTGACCCCTTGGATCATAGCATGCCAAGCCTTGTCCGTGGGCTTATCTTGGCAAAGGTACTGGAGTGGTTTGCCATTTCCTTCTCCAGTGGATCACCTTTTGTCCTAGTAGCGATGTATTTTTGCATCCATGACTGCTACTGTAACTCAGTTACAGTAGTAGTCATCATAATTACTGACATTTACTTAGCATTATAAGTTTTGCAAAGTGCTTTGCATATATTATTTCATTTGAGCCATATGAATTAGGAATTAGGATTAGTATTATCTCCATTTTACAGATAAGGGACTAAGTGACTTTCCCATGGTCACATAGCCAGTAAATGCCAGAGGTGACATTTGAACTCATGGGCAAGAATTGCAAAGGAGGAGGAGCTGTGAAGGGTTTATGATCTTCACGGGTAGCAGGAGTACTTACAACAGTGAGATCAAAGATCCATTAAAGAGATGAATGAGGATGGAAGCCATTAATTTAAGAAAATCTTCCTGACTCCAAGTCCAACATTGTATCCACATTGCCTCCCATGGTCAAATAAATGGTAATGAGTGAACATAGAGATGAAATTTAATTTACCAAGCTTAATTTTTAAATCAATATGAAACTTTTTTTTTGAAGACTGGATCTCCCTATCTCACCCAGGTTGGAATAGAAGCCTCTCAGGAACCCAGTCCTAATACTGATCAGCATGGACCTTTGACCTGCTCCCTTTCCAACCTGGTCTGGTTTGTGCTTCTTTAGGCAGGGTGGTGGCCCTCTGCCCTTGGGGGATCGTTTTGGTTGTGTTGAACTCAGGGTAGATGTAATTGGATTTAGCCCTACTGTAGTCCAGAACTCCAGAGCTCAAGCAATCTACCAGCCTCAGCATCCCCAGCAACAGGGACTTACAGGTGTGGTTCACCACACCTGGCAGAAATAAAATATTCTTACAGCCTGTATCACTTAAAATCACTGTACCTCTTCAGTAACAGTAAAAATACTCAGGTACTGCTGGTGGTAGCCCAATGTTCTGTGACAATGAGGAATGAATTTTATAGAGATGTCTCCTAAATAATCACTCCATGGGTTTTTTTGATTGTTTGTTTTTGGCATTAATGAAGATAATCCTTCTTGTATGTTTTATGATTATGTTCTTTGCTTAAACAAATTTATAAAAACCTTGTGTCTTCAAGGATGTTCTAATTGATGAAGAACATCTATGATGGTTAAATTTTTGCCATGCAGCTAATATCCATCAATGATCAGCAAATTAGTAGACTGTGTCTATAATGACAATCTCATTCACAACAGAATCACTGAACTTCAGAGCTCAAATGATTGGTTAATTTTGACAGATGACTGCCCTCCTCATTAGCAGTTCTTTAAAAATTAAAAAAAAAAAGGCAGCCATTTGGTATACTCTTAGCCTTCGGACCAAAAGAGTAGACTGAAGCAGGGGTTATCGCCTTCCAAGGTTCAACATGCAGTGTTTGGATAATATTGATAGTTTTGTGAACGAGTTACACAAATAAGTGATGTAGAGAAAATAAGATCACATCGTTTATCTTGATGGACTTTTATGAAGCATCTGACTCAGTAGGAAATAAAAAAGGAGAGACAAGGCAGCCAGGAACATCTCTGGTAAAAGCCTGCCTAATTGAGTCTACACTTCCCTTGAGGTATAGCCCTCCCCAAGGGATTCTGGCCTTGCCCTTTATGACAGAATAAGGAAGGACTCATCCTTCCTCCACCTGCTCATCTTGTCTCCTCCATAACTGCCTCCGAAACACCTGCCTGTGAGAAACTGCCTCTTCTTCTATAGCAGTATGATGCCCCGCCCCCATCATCAGCTTTTCTGGCTTATTAACCAATGGGGGGAGCTCAACCTGTCGCACACAGTCAGAAGTAGAAAGGTATAACTGCACAGAATCAAATTTCCATGTAGTTCCAGGAGGCAGACAAAGAATACATGCATATACTCCAAAGGGAATTAGGGGGAGGAGAGAGCAGAATCCATGTGCTTAACGGATCTGCCCTAAGGAGGTCACTATTAGGAAGTGCTACATGTATAAATAAGATCCAATGACAGCTGTGATTATGAAAATAACTTTGTTCAAAGATACACTGAATATAAGAAAAGCAACATAAAATGGGTAGGTATATGTTTATCCAAAGCGTTAATCCAAGTCATATAGTGTGCTCTGTGCAGAGTCCAAATACAAAAGGATTCTCTCTTGATGGCAAGATTCTTCAAATATTTCTATTCATATATAATGTGGTTCTATTTGCATTGAACCACAGAAACATGACAAAGTCTCCTTAGAGAAATCTAGAGTTACTGGAGTAAAAGGTTGCTTTATCTTTCCACATTGGAAAAACAAAGTGGATGAAAAATGCATTAGTGCCCAGATTATAACATGCACTTCAATGGATAACCCATTAAATTAGTCCATTAATATGTATATTGTAAGAAAGGAACTAGGAAGCCTTTTTGAGCAAAGAAACCAACCTTTTTTAAGAGAAACAAAAGTGGTGTCTACAGTCCACCCAGTATGGTATGAGACCCTGAGATAAAAAATTTACAGTTATTTATAAATCTTTTGCTTCATGTATGGTACAACAAAGTCTTCTAGAAGCTGATTCATTTATAGCGCAATATTACATTTTGCAGGTCTTTATGCCATAACTTTATGACGTCCTAACTTTGTTCTTTCCATGATGTCTCAATCAACCCTTTGATGTCTCAATTAGCCCTTTAACATATAGGTATGAATATTATGGCCGCATACTTAAGATACACACTTTATAATGATTTAGTTATACTTCTGAAGTTAACTAACACAGAAATTTCCCTGAAACTACATCATAGTTTGGTTACACACAGGTTTTCCCTGGGTCTATATTCTTCCTATAAATCACAGTTATTCTTATTCTATCAGATAATTACAGCTGATAAATGATTATAAAGCAGAGCACTCAAGGCTTTAATTATTGATCTTTCCCATTTCAGTCTCTTAGGCAGTGCAGATAGATGAAGAGTTGGACCCAGTTGTCAGGAGTAGAAGATTGGGATGGATTCCATTTACAGAAGTTAAAGCTGGATTCCATTTGGGAAAACATACAGTGCTTTAAACACTCATAAGTTTACTTTGGCAATAGCCTTTTACTTTAAAGATAATATTCATGAAATACTACAGTATTAGAAGAATAAAAATTACATGTGAGCCTAAAGGAAATGAAAGTATGCATTGCAAGTGTAGCATATTGTCATCAATGACATGCGCATTGGAAATGGCTTAAAATACATCGTCAAGGACATAAGTGATTGGAAAAGGGAGAGGGTCAGACAACTAGTGAGAATGAGAGACAACAGACAGTCCTTTAGAAACTTTAAAAGGTTCAAAGGCCTTTGATTTTTGGGGCAGTTCTTCTATAGAAGATTATAGAAGGACATGGATGAAAATTGCACAGGATAAGACAAAGGGATTATGAACTGCACTGGTGGAAAGAGTACCTATTGCTGAAATGAGAGCATAGATTAATCAAAGAGATAAATGAAGATAGAAGGCATCTATTTAAGAAAATCTTTAGGTGTTTCTATAGGCACAATTTGCTAATTTTTGAATGAGTGTTGGGCACATTATCCAGTTGTAGAGTGCGGACTTAGAATCAAGAACTTTGTCGTTTAGCCGTTGTCAGTCATGTCTGACTCTTTGTGACCCCACTTGGGTTCTCAGCAAAGATACTGGAGTGGTTTGCCATTTCCTTCACCAGATCATTTTACAGATGAGGAAACTGAGGCCAACAGGGTTAAGTGACTTGCCCACAGTCACACAGCTGGTAAGTGTCTAAGGCCAGATTTAACTCAGGAAGGTGAATCTACTTGACTCCAGGCCCAGCACTCTACCCAGAGTCAAGAGGACCTGGGTTTAAATCCCACTTCAGACATTCAATAGCAATGTGACTCTGGGTAGGTCATTTCATTTCTCTGGGCCTAATTTTCAATCTTCCCCTATCTACTTGCTCTTTCCCTACTGCCTACAAACATCCCATGTCTCCTCCATCCTTAAAATTAAGAAGAAAATAAAAACCTCTCACTTGATCCCGCCATCCTTGCTAACTATATTTTTCCCCTTCTCTGCTACGATCCTCGAGAAAACGACTTATCATTGAGGTCTTCACTTCCTGTCCTCTTGTTCTTTTCTAAATCCTCTGCAGTCTGGCTTCCAATCTCATCATTCAGCTAAAACTGAAAACTCTTTCCACAGCAATCAGCAGTGATCTCTTAATTGCCAAATCTAAAATCCTCACCCTTCTTGACCTCTCTGCAGTCTGTGATACTAGTATATATCTTGTGTGTGTGTAGTTGTGTGTATATAGACTTGTGTGGATATAGTTGTTTGCATGTTGTCTGCCCTGTTCTAGAATGTGAGCTCTTTGAGAGCTTTGCTCTTCTTTGTGTCCTCAGCACTTAGCACAGTGCCTCGCACGTGGTAAGCATTTAATAGATGCTTATTGATTGACTAACTGGGCCTGGGTGTCTTCATTTGTAAAATGAGGAGATTAGACTCAATGCCCTTTAAAGTCTTTTCTGACTCTAAATCTGATTCTATGACTTTAGCAATGACACAGTAGTGTGCCTATTGTCGCCTCCTTATCTCTAAAGAGAAGTGTTTTTCATTTGCATTCTCTGTATAAATGGTTATCATCCTCAGACCCAGAATTAGCCTTGCTCTCACTAGCATGCCACTTGCTTTCTTTGTGAGTTCCTGTCTCATTATTCTGCGTGTCCTATTTGAAAACCTAAGTTTAAAAATCCTAATTCCGTTCTAAGAATGTTTCTTGGATGCCATGATGACCACGATTTCAGAATTTAGGCCTCTACTGAAATTCAGACTTTATCTGCAGCTTCCATTCCACTGGAATTTATTGAGTGTGTATAATATACCCAAGAGAGAGAAGGAGCAACGTAAACTGAATAAGAAGAGACCATCTTTGCCCTTGAGAAACTTAGAGTCTAGTTGTGGAAACATATATTCATTTAGACCAACAATAAAACAATGATCAAGAATTAATAGGCAAGGTTACTATCACTTCATAAATTAGGTTTGCAAGATCAGTACCGAATTCTTTATCTGAAGCCTTTATCTGAACAATTAGGTAATATTAGATATTTAGATACAATCTATATCTAAATTTAGATATTTAGATCTTATCATTATTGAGTCATTTCAGTTGTGTCCAGCTCTTCATGACTCCATTTGAGGCAGAGATACTGAAGTGGTTTGCCATTTCCTTCTCCGGCTCATTTCACAGATGAGGAAACTGAGGCAAACCAGGGTTAAGTGACTTGCCCACAGTAACACAGCTAATAAGTGTCTGAGGCTGTATTTGAACTCAGATCTTCCTGATTCCAGGCCTGGCACTCTATTCACTGTACCACACAGCTCTCCCCAGATATTTAAATATTTAGATACAATCTGAACAATTTAGATAACCTGCCATTATGTGAATGATGGAGCCACTAGACCACCCATAGGCGTGGCTAAATGAGATGATTACCATGCTCTTCAATCATCTTTAAAAAAAAAAGTAGAACTACTTAATACAATAGTTACTATAAATATTAAAAAATGAAGTAGTCTTAAAGAGGAAGTCTTAAAATAAAACAGATACCTAAGCACAATTTGGCCTCCTTCTCAGTAACCTTAACTGTTATCTACTCTCTGGTTTTCTCCACATTGGGAGCCACATGTATGGTATTGTATGTATTAAATACTTTAGTGTTAAGAGTATTTGGCACAAAGAGAGATGAGAATGAGGTACTCTCAGGGATAAGCTGGTAAGTGTTTAACAACCAACTCTTTGGGAGGGAAAAAGTACATGTGACATGCTTTAGTTTAATCTGTATTATCAACATGTTCACTGTTAATCAACAAAACAATAAATCAAGCACTGATTTGTAGCATTTGCCAGTTTCTGAGATATAAATGCTCACACTGAAAATCAAGCAGCCCCAGCACACCCCTGGGTACTCTAAACTTTTTTTTAAATCACATTCATTATAGTTTTAGAATTCCAGGTGCTGCTCTCCTTAAGGCTCATTTAATCCATAGGCTATAGAGAGAGATGCATTTATAATGCTGATGGTTATTTTATCTGATATATTAGCCGCAGACTGTTTTTACTTTAATCCAGAAATACACTCGGCTCGTGGTTTCATGATTTAGCTGAGTCACAGACAGTCTCTTAGTGTCCCAGAAACAGTGGGAGAGCCTCCAAGTCATTTTGCATTGACTGGTCAGTGCCTAATTTCAAATAGCTTAATATAGATAGCCTCATTAGAGTAAGCATTTGCTGCCCTCTAAAGATGAGATGCAACTTCAGACCCTGGTCCCTGGTAGTATAATTTGTGCTTCAGTGTGTTTAGGATATGAATACTGTTCCCCTATAAGATAGCAGATCTCAGTCTCTTTGACATACACAAAAGTCAAAACTAACCGAGACCCCATTCATTTGCAATGTAAGATTATTTGGGCTGAAGTTTAACTCTGAAGCGTCTCCAAAAAGAGAGACTTGGTTTGAAGTGAGGACTAATTTAGGTCAGAGAGTGCTTTTTGCCTTTAATAAGCATAGTGACATCTCTCCCACAAAGCATTATTTTTGCCTTGTTGCCTTTAATGGGTGATTGTCTTCCCTACCTCCATGGTGCAGATGGGAAAGGGTATGAATATTTAACCTGTGAGAAAACTACACATTTTCACTAACTGGGGAATAAAGCCCAAGTGACTCGGTGAGTGTTGAGGAACATATGGGCATGTTGGATTTAGAAAATTGAAAGTGAGGTGAATATGTTAGGGGCAGGGTATTCTTTATGACCTCCCAGCAGAGTGGATCATCCCAAACCAGTTAATCCCAACCAACCCATGGTAGGGAATGTGATTCTATTCTGGTTCAAATGTTGGCAGTGCAGAATAGGGTATGTGAGTAGCCTAAATGTGTGAGTGTTATTTTAAGAATCCCTAGGGACATACACATTAATGATCAGTTAATTGACTTTTTGTAAACAATTTTAACTGGAGTCTAAGACTAAAATGTCTTAAGAATACCTGAGGAAGAGAAGGGACCAGAAATCTAAGTAGAATCTTGTGACTTACATGATTCCATAGTGTTGCCTCTATCTGTACCTTGTGGGGCCATTGTAGGAAGAGCACAGTACCTGAAACCTGAAGACTTAACTTCAAATTCAAGCCTAGGTACTTTCTAGAAAATCTTTTCCCCTCTCAGTGCCTCAATTTCTTCATCTGTAAAATGATAGGGTTGTACTTAATTGATTTTTGAAGGGAGTATCTTGGAATGTGATGTTGTAGAAGGCAAAATATAAAGGCTCACAATCAAGAATTACTTAACCCTTAAAAATAAGTATAATCCTACAGAAAAAAATAGATCTTTAATATAATAGAGGACCTTCAAGAATGTCTGATGAAAAGACCAGAACTGAGTAGAAATTTTGAATTGAAAATATAGGAATCTAGATAAACCCACAAAAATAAATTATGCTAAAGAGATTAGAGCATTTGAAAAGAGCTTTATGGTGGTGATGTGATTACATTCTAATGGGTGAGAAGAAGCAACTGTCTCTTCAGAGCTCTAATGTCTTCAAGCTTGATAGGAGGGGTTATATAAGATAAATGGGGGGGTCTTGTTCTATTTTGATGGTTTTACGATTGGATAGAAAAAGTAAGGGGGGGAAGAGATGAAGCTTACTATTTCTTATATGTGGGGTGTGCAAGAAGCAGCATATACTAATGTGGAAAGTAGGAAGCAGACATCTAATGAACCTCACTCTTATCTGCATAAGTCAAAGGAGGGTTACGTACACACACACACACACACAGAGTTTGGTGTTGGAATACATTAAAACTCAACAGGGAAACAGAGACAAGGAGCAGCAAGTAGAATATTTAAGAATAGAGGATAAAGTAGGGGAAAAAATAATCATAAGCAAAACAATCTTCAATGTCAGAGAGTGGGTTTTAAGTGAAGATTAAAAAAATAAAAGAAAGGGTAGGGAATAGTGAATTGGGGTCTGGGTGAGAAAAAAAGAGGAAGGGCAGTGGAATGGACACATTGCTTCAATTTTAGATCACTACTGTTAATCACCCTTCTCTTTTACTACCCTGTGTTATGAAAGGAAAGAAAATGGCAAAGAGTGGGGAAAGTAAGAAAAGGATTGTGGTTGTGGTTTGTCCTTCATTCTTAAAGAGGAACATGACATCAGAGAGATGATGACATGACTTGCAATTGATTTGGATTTGAGTAAGGGAGGGCTGTGCAAAATCACCAGCCTCCCTTTGTTTTCCAGAGCCAATAAGAGGAGGACATGATGGAAAGAAAAAGAGAATTAACAAAAAATAAGGGTAAATGTTAATGGACTGACCTCACCCATAAAATGAAAGAGAATAGTAGGCTAGATTAAAAAGTAGAATCCAACAATATGTTGTTTACAAGAGACATGGTTAAAGAATAAAGATTCACATAGTGTTGAAATGAGGCACTGGAAAAGAATTTATTATGGTTTAGGTGAACTCAGAAAACAGAGGTAGCAATGATAATCTCAGAAAAAGGCAACAGTAGAAAATAGGCATGGTTAAAAGGGCAAACAAGGAAACTACACTACATTTAAAGACACCACCAGCAATAAAATAATCTCATATTTTACACACACACACACACACACACACACACACACACACACTGATCTGTATAACATCCAAGTACTTAAGAGTCTAAACTGATGAATATATATGTAAAAGGTATAGATGTAGATAGATAGATTGAAACATATGTAGATATAAACTCATATACATGCATACATAAAATTTGTGTATAGTTTGTCCATTTGTGAAGAGGACCATGACATCAGGAAGATGATGCCATGACTTGCAAATGAATTGGATTTAAGTGAGGGAGGGCTATGCATAGTCACCAGCCTCACTTTTTACTTCAGAGCCATCTGGGTCCAGTGGCCAGATATAGATCAGGATGACTGGAGATGGCCCAGCACATAGAATTTAAAATATGCGTAAAAGATGCAGTATCATATACACACTCTTTCTCTCTCCATATGTATGTATGTATACATATATATATATAGAGAGAGAGAGTATGTGTGTGTATCTGTGTATCTATATATATAGATCTATATCTATAGTACCACCTCTTCTTATATGGATTTTTTATTTATTGAAGGGAGCAGAAAAAAAATATTGGTGAGAGGAAGATATATATATACATAGACACATAGATATATGCGTTTGAAAATATTTATTTACATAATGAGTTAGAATGTATATTCTCTGTATTTTATGTGTATATACACATATATGTATATTTGTATATGTATACACACACACACACACACACACACACACACATACACCCATATATACATATGTAAATTTCCCCCCTCAAGTTGTAGATAACACTAGAGAGTAAGGTGGTGGTACACAGAAGACAACAGAGTAGTCTACCGTAGCTGTATGCAAGTATACTGAGCAAGGTCTAGGAGGGAGAGGCAGCAGACAGAGGTTTGGAGGTATGGTCCTTGTTGCAGAAAGTGGGCCCTGAAAGAGGGATAGTACTATTATGTTCTCTCCTCTAGCTCTTGACACCCTGAGACAAAGCTCTGATCACTCTGCCTTAGTTATGGCTTTAGGTCTGGAGCTGGGATTTCATCTATGAAGAGAACTCAGGTGTCAAAACACCACTGTCTACACAGATAAGCAACTCACCTTCCCTTCATAATTTTGGAGAGTTTCCTTGAACACTGAGAGGCTCAGTAACTTGTCTACGTTCACCCAGCTTATGTCTGTCAGAGGCAGAAACTGAACCCCGCTCTTTCTGGCTGGTGCTCTATGCAATATGCCACCTTAACTCTCATGATAAATATAATATTAAAATGTAATGGAAAAACTAGAAAGGTAAAATTTTGAGGAAGTAGATTATGGTATCTTGATCTCACAATTGTCCTTTCTATCTCCTTTAAATTACAGGGATTTGTAAGGTAGAGCTCTGACAATCTTTAGTCTGTATGTACAGAAGTACTTACCTCATTTGGGTATTGTTTTCTTTGTTTTTAAAACGGATAGAGGTGATCACAAAAGATAAAATAGCTAATTTTAATTATATGAAATTAAAAGCTATTGCATTCCATTTACAAAATTAATGTAACTAGATTGAGAAGGAAGGAGTCATCTGGGGAAAATCTTGTTATCAAGTATTCTAATAAGACTCTGATAGTCAAGATAAATAGACAAATAACAAAAATAATGTAAGACCAAAAGCCATTCCCCAATTAATAAATCAAAGTATATGCACAGACAGCTCTCAAAAACTAGCAGGCAATTAACGATCATATGAAAGAATGCTCTAAATCATTATAAAAGAAATTCAAACAAACCAATTTTGAGGTTTTGCCTCACATTCAGCAAATTGACAAACATAACCAGATAAAGAAAGAGTCAATGCTGGAGTCAGTCGTAGAAGGTGGAATACTAAGGCCCTGTTGGCACAGCAGTGAAGTAATCCGATCATTCTATAAAACAATTTGCAATTTATATGGCAATTACTAAAATGTCAATATTCTTTTATCTGAATACACTCCACTGCTAGGCATACTTCAAGGAGGTAAATGGTCAAAGGATGGCTGTGTATGCCTTAAAGTATTTATGTCAGCACTTTTTGTCATAGTCACAAACTAGGTGCCCGTTGATTGGGAGAGAGCTAAACAACTTGTGGTGCCTAGGATCTTTTCGACATTGTTGTTGAGTCATTGTTTCAGTCGTGTCTGCCTCTTCATGACCTCTTTTGGGGTTTTCTTGGCAAAGGTCCTAGAGTGGTTTGCCATTTCCTTCCTCAGCTCATTTTACAGATGAGGAAACTGAGGCAAATGGGGTTAAGTGACTTGCCCAGTGTCACAGAATTGGCACTCTATCCAATGCACCACCTAGCATATGTGTGTGTGTATAATGTATATATGCATATATGTTTCTATATGTACACACATATGTATGTATATATGTATATATGCACATGTATACAAATAATTATTTATATATTATAGATTATTTATTTATATATATGTACCTAGGATCACAAGATCATAAATCATACGATCATCAGTTTAGAGCTAGAAGGTACCTTAAAGCAGTGTAATATCAAACTCAAATAGAAATGAAGCCACTAAACTACACATATTGAGCTGCATATTGACTTAGAAAACCACACATTGTTATTATCTGTTCTATTGATTTTTTTTATTTTGTTAAATGTTTCCCAATTACATTTTAATCTAGTTCTGGCTACACTTGGAAGTGTGCCAGTGGGCAGTGTATTTAATACTTCTACCTTAGAGAACATTGAATATTACTGTTGTGAAAAGATGAATATGATGAACCCAGAGAAGCATGGGAAGACTTAGAGGGACTGATGCAAAGAGAAGTAAGAAGAACCAGAAAAAAATATATACACAATGCCTGCAACAATATAAATGAAAAGAACAGTAACAAAGTAATCAGAATTGATGCTGCAGAATTACAGTGACCAAGGTTGACCTCAGAGAACAGGTATGAGAAGTCGCCTTCCTTACATGGGCATAGTATACTGCATATGTTCTCTGATTTCTTTTCAGTGTGTTGGATAGTTTTACTGTACTGTTTTTCTCTCTTTCATTTTTTTTTGTGGTAAAAATGGCTTTCTAGGGGGGATAAATGGAGAGTGTTACATTGTAA
Source organism: Vombatus ursinus (assembly GCF_900497805.2). Lineage (NCBI taxonomy): Eukaryota > Metazoa > Chordata > Mammalia > Diprotodontia > Vombatidae > Vombatus > Vombatus ursinus. The sequence continues at coordinate 9,866,509 of NW_020954579.1, forward strand.
AATCTGGGTGGTAAAAAAACCCAAAAGATATCAAGAAACTTTAAATTAGAAATTATTGAACTTAATAATCCAGTGATCAATAAACCCAAGGGCACAAATCACTTGGTACAGAACTTCCTCAATGACAAGAATTTTTGTGGAAGCTGGAAAGCAGTTTAGAAGGCATTAGCTCTTTAGCAATACATCATATAGCACAATAAGCTCAAAATGGTAACATGGCCTAAGTGTTAAAAGTCACACCGTAAAACACTTAGAAGCAAAGCAGATCAGGTATCTGTCACAGTTATGGCCAGGAGGAGAATTCTTAACCAAATGAGGGATAGAGGCAGTTACTGTTCAGTCATTTAGTTCTGTCTGACTCTGTCTGTGAGGTTTTCTTGGCAAAGATACTGAAGTGATTTGCCATTTTTTTCTCCAGTGGATTAAGGCAAATAGGGCTAAGTGACTTGCTGAGGGTCACACGGCTAGAGACTGATTTGATCTGAGACTGGATTTGAACTCAGGTCTTCCTGACTACAGGCCCAGCGCTCTATCTACTGAGCCATCTAGCTACTTCTATAAAGACAATTACAAAAGATAAATAATTTCAGTTATAATTGAAAAAGGTTTTGTATGAATGAAACACAACTAGGTTAAAGAAAGGAAGTGGTGTATTAGGGGAAAAAACTATACATTAATTACTTCTGATATTCAAGATATCTAGGGAATGAAATTAAATATATAAGATCAAAAGTCATTTCCCAATAGCTGAGTGGTCAATGGCTGACCACAAAGAAGAGATATGACAATCCTCACTTCTTTGCAAAGGTGGAGGATTGTAATCATGGAACACAACATATAACGTCAGATTTGGTTGATGTGTTGGCTAATTTTGCTGCTTTTTTCTTTTCTTTCTTTCTCCCTCTCTTTCTTTTTGTTATATGGGATGACTGTCTGAGACAGGGAAGGGGAGAAGGGATATCTTGGGAAATAAAGGTGATTTTAAAAACTATATTAATATATATATGTGTATGTGTACATATACATATATAATATTGATATATGTCAATATAATATAACGTGTTAAGATATAGCTACGTGAACACAACTTTAGAATAGCAATACTGTTGTTCATCCTTCATTCTTTTTTTGCGGGGGGGCAGTTGGGGTTAAGTGACTTGCCCAAGGTCACACAGCTAGTAAGTGTCAAATGTTTGGCCTGAGGCCAGATTTCAACTCAGGTTCTCCTGACTTCAGGGCCAGTGCTCTATCCACTGTGCCACCTAGCTGCCCCCTCATCCTTCATTCTTGAAGAGAACTAATGACATCATGGGGATGATGTCTTCACGTGGAAGTGAATTGGATTTAAGTGAGGCAGAGCTGCACAAAGACAGCCTCACTCTCTCCTCCAGAATCATCAGAGTCCAGCAAGACAAAAGCCAAGGTGACTGGCGATGGCTCCAGCAATAGCTCATATTTATATTAGCGCTTCATCGTTACAAATGATTTTACATACATCTTCATTTGATCCTCACCACAACCCTGTGAGATAGGCTGTGGAAATATCCTTATCCCTATTTGCACATGAAAAAAACAAGGTTCAGATTCTCCTAAGGTCATGAGGTTAGTAATGGAATGAACCAGAACTTGAACAAGTTCTTTCAAATCTACTATGCCCCAAGATGAAAGACTCTCGGCAGGATGGTAAGAAATCTATTCGTCAGGTCCCGTGTGGCCTCTCTTCCTTCTAAGTGAGGCAGGTTCTCTTCTTTCTCAGAAAACCAGGGATTGAGTCCACTTTCGTTGCTGACTACTGACTAGCTTTAGTTGGCTCCACGAGCAGCACATACAGACCTGCATGGCTCCGTAGTGAACCCTGCTCCCCTAGGAACATGGATGAAAGAGCCTTGTCTTAAGCCAAGCATCAAAACTCCACAAACTCACATAGATGAGAATACCGAGGGCAGAATATTGTAATACTACTGGGATAGAGTCAGCCTGCCTGAGATGTCTTTGAAGGCAACACTCAAGATTCAAATCTGGCCTCGGACACTTACTAGCTGTATGACGCTGGACAAGTCACTTAACCCTAATTGCCTCAGTTTCCTCATCTATAAAATGAACTGGAGAAGGAAATGGCAAACCACTTCAGTATCTTTGCTAAGAAAACCCCAAATGGGGTCATGGAGATTGGAAACGAGTCAACAAAAACAGCACAAGATTTGGGGGCCAAAAATTGCCAAGTCAATCGTCAGAACCGAGGAATACTCTGCTGGGACAGCTATCACATGGACGTGTGGCATTCTTGATGTAGAAAACCGATCAACGGTATTACCTAAAAACAGAAATGCGTGGGTGACCTTGCTTCAACCGTGTCACACTTTGAGCACTAATGCTATTTCAGGGTAGATGGAGCACCATATAAACCAACGTCTCTTTACCCAGAGCTCCAGTTATGTACAATCAGTTTATCCCAACTGTATCTTAAGTTTGTACATTGTTGTTGTTCTTTAGTCATTTTCGGTCACGTCCAACTCTTTATGACTTCTTTTGGGGTTTTCTTGGCAAAGATTACTGGAGTGGTTTGCCATTTCCTTCGCCAGCTCATTTTACTGATAAGAAAACCAAGGCAAACAGAGTTAAGTGATTTGCCCAGGATCACACAGCCAATAAGTGTCTGAGGGCAGATTTGAGCTCAGGTCTTCCTTCCAGGCCTGGTGCTCTATCCACAGTGCCACCTAGCTGCCCTTGTACGTAGTTGTTTGCTGCTATCTTCCCCATTAGGCTGTGAGAGCAAGACCTGGTGGTGGTGGTTGTTGTTTGGGGTGGGGTGGGGGTTGTAATTTTTTCCCGTTTTTGTATCTCCAGCACTTAGCACAGTACCTGGTACATAATAAGTATTTAATAAATACTAGTTGACTCACTGAAAGGTTAAGTAACTTGCTTATGGTCCTACAACTAGTGTGTGTCAAAGACAGGTCTTGAACTGAGGTTTCCCTGACTGGTCTTCTGTTTTCTCCATCAAGCTGCCCTTCTATGGTAGCATACCCCACTTTTTGTTATGTTAGATCATCATCAGTCACGTTTTAGAACATAGACATGTGTTTCTGGTCCCCACCAACTTGTGGTTGTTAGATACTGAAATAGGGGAGTCACTGACCCAGTCTTTGTTGTGGGATAAAGAGTCAAGGTTCATTTTAAACTTGACTCTGATATTATTCTGCATTAAACCAGGGTGAGTTGTGTCTCTCTAATGAATGCCACCTGCTCCAGTTTTCCCAGCAACACTATTTCAGTTCTGAATTTGATTAATCTAAAAACTCTGTGCTTCTTTTTCCATATTACATCCAACAGTGCTGGAGTATCCATGCAATTTGTTATCTTACACAGTGATCAAAAACATTTATTGTTGCAGAAATGATAAACATTCATTCAAACCAGGCTATAGTTTATTATAGAGAAAGGAAAGAAATCTTGTCTTGTTCTCTGCATTCTAGGACTGAAATGTTCAGAAGGCTGATGCAGACAGGTACATTTAATAGTCTCCATTTAAGTTTTTGTCAAGGTGATGTAAAGTTTTCAGAAAAATTCTCAGCAATAATTCTTAAAGGCTTTTAAGCATCCTAATTGATCATAAATTTTAATCTGGAAGGGACCATAGAAGCCATTGAACCCAACTACCTCTTTTTATAAATGAGGAAATCGAGGCTGAAAGGTTAAGTGACTTGCCCAGGAACATACAGCTAATAAATTTCAAAGGCAGGATTTGAACTCAGGTCTTCTTGAGTCCATACTTGTCTCCAAAGAAGAAATGAAAAAATGCATCTCAGTTCCTTCTTTTCATAGGTATGGAAAATTGAATATACTACCAAATTTTGCTGGTATATTGATTTTGCTGAATTGTTGGGGGGAGTTTTCTCCTTATCTTTCTTTGTAAAATTGTTTTGTCATAAGGGATGGCTTTCTAAATAGGGAGTGGAGTGGGGTGAGGAGGAATGTATTTAGAAATAAAGGTGGAATAAGAGCAAAAGATATCAATAAAAATTACAATTATAAAAAGAAAACTCTATATACTTTGTTGTTGTTCTTACTGTTCATTTGTTCAGTTATGTCTGACTCTTCATGACCCCATGGACCATAGAACACTGGGCCATTATGTCCTCTACTCTCTCCCAAGGTTGGTCCAAACTCATGTTTATTCCTTCCATGACTCTATTTATCCATCTCATCCTCTGCTGTCCCCTTCTCCTTTTGTGTTCAATATTTCCCAAAATCATGTCCTTTGTTGTTGTCGTTCAGTTGTTTCAGTTGTATCCAACTCTTCATGACCCCATTTGGGGTTTTCTTGGCAGCTATGCTGGAGTGGTTTGCCATTTCTTTCTCCAGATCATTTGACAGATGAGGAAGCTAAGGCAAACAGGGTTAAGTGACTTGTCCAGGGTCATGGCTAGTAAGTGTCTGAGGCCAGATTTGAACTCAAGAAGATGAGTCGTCCTGACTCCAGGACCACCTAGCTGCTCCAGCATATCCTTTAGCACACATCTATTTGTGGATGTCCCCTAAAGTTTATAAATTCATGTCAATTCCCTATAGGTTTTAGATGTCACTTTTAACAGAGATGTTTAATGAAAAAAAAAATTCCCAGCCTATATTTTTTCTTACCATTCTTGCTGCATTGGTTTTGTTTGTGCAATAGCATTTTAGTTGTATATAATCAAATTGCCTATTTCTGTCTTTTAAAATCTCCTTTATCTCATGTCCATTATCAATTCCTCCACAGTCCTCAGTTGTGAATAATGTAACCTTCCAGTTTCATCTCATTTTTTTTTTACAGTGAGACTTATTTAAATTGTTTATCCACTTGTAATTTATTGTGGTATGCAGTATAAGGTGCTGATGGGACCTTTGTCTTTTAATATGTAAGAGATAATCCATGAGATTAGCTAAAGAAAAGCTAAAAAGCTATGTAAAAATATGAGCTTCTTCCAGTAGTTTATCATGGCATGGAAGTAACTTTGCGTTCTTAAACAGGCCCTACTAGGATGGTAGATTGTGTGTCTCTTATGAGGACCAGCCTGAGTTTAGAAAGGTTCATTAACAACTTGTCCACAGGCTAATGAATTTTTCAGCCTCAGCAACTTTCTGAGAGCATTTACTGAGTTATAGAAAGGTTATACTGTCTTTCCTTCTAAGGTTCCTTTCCATCTACTCTATCTGTATCTTGTGTGTACCTGTACCTATTTATCTATATGTTGTATCCCCTGTTAGAATATAAACTCCTCAAGGGCAGGAACTCTTTCATTCTTTGCATTTGTACCCCTTTGTATTTGCCTGGCATGCTGCTTGGTGCATAGTAAGTGATTAATAAATGCTTATTGATTAGTTGAATAATTCATTAATTAGTGTCAGAGGTGGGATTTGAACCTTGGTTATATTTAACAGGAAACATTTTTTCCTGGGCATTTAGAATGAAATGAGACCTTTCTTTTGGCTATTATGGGGAATAAAATACAAAGTCATTCTAAAGCATTACAGAAGTCATTTAGTTTTATCCTTCTGCATTTTCTCAGTCAATGGATGCTAATAGCACAGGTTATCATGGAGGGGTCCCTAAAAACATTTTTTTTAATTTTAAAAAGGAGTCCTCATTCTCTAAGAGTTTGGCAACCACTGGCATAAATTATTTGCAATTACTACTAATTCACTGTCAGCCTTAAAGAGAGAATACAATAAGCACTATCATTTAGAGAGCTAGAACAAGGGCATGATGGAGAGGGGGCTGAGCTACAGGGGATCCAGAAGGCCAGTGGGTGGTGGGCCCCTTGTAGTGGGGGAATAGGCCCCTGCCTAGCTGCCCCACTGGCAGTGTCCACACTAGCAAGTAGTTTTCTTCAGGTACCTCTGAAGGCTCATAGTGTGACTGCTTTTTCTCCCTCCCATCCCGCCCCTTGCATTCTCTTCCCAGGAAACTCTCTGAACAGGATGGCTGAGCAAAGACCAAGCTTCAGCATGATGGAAGACCACCCTGGGAACCAGCAGATCCATTCTGGAGAACCGTTTCAGATAGGAGGAGAGAGGAAAGACATGCCTTCTCAAGGTTATACTCTGCTGCAGGACAGTGAAGATGATACGGGACATGGCTTGAAAGGTCAGTCAATGAGAAAGCAGATCTTTGTGACCCCGTGGCACAAATTATCTGCCTTTTTCTTCTCTCTTCCAATCATCAAAGCTTTCAGCCTGGTTCCACTCCCCACCTCCAACCTTTCCACTCTGTTTTAGTTTTTTTCAGTTAATAAGCGTTGACTTTTTTTTGCCTTCTATCTACTTCTTTCCCCAGTCCCACCACAAGGGAAACAAAAACAAAATCTTTGTAACAAATATACTCACTGCGGTTCTTCATATCCATCATGTTAATGAAGAGGACGAAAAGAGAAAATGACAAATGTTGGAGAGGCTGTGGGAAAACAGGGATATATATTAATGCACTGTTGGTGGAGCTGTGAATTAATTGGTCTAGCCATTCTGGAAAGTAGTATGGATCTATGCCCCAAATAGTTACAAACAATGTATATTCCTTGACCTAGCAATACCACTACTAGGCCTATACCCCAAAGAAATTAAAGAAAGAGGAAAAGGATCCATATGTACAAAAATATTCATAGCAGCTCTTTCTGTAGTGGCAAAGAACTGGAAACTGAGGGAGTGATCATTAAATGAGGAATGGCTGCATCAGTTATGGTAATACAGTATGAATGCAATGCAATACTATTGTGCCATAAGAAATGATGAAAGGGATGGTTTTGAAGAAACCTAAGAAGACTCATAGGAACTGATTCAAAGTGAGGTGAATAGAATGAGGAGAATAATTTATACTGTAACAAAAAGAAACGTGTTTCATTACTCCCTACTCTAAGTATAGTAAAACCTCACTAATTTAAACTAATAATTCTGACCTGGGTCTAAGGCTTGCTTTAGTTAATTTAAAAAAAAAAGTTTGCCAAGCTGAGGAATAGGGCTTGAAAAGAGTACAGAGATCTGTTTAACCTAGGTAGGAAAATAAGTTATTTTTAACACCTTCCATTCAAAAAATTATTTATTATATATCTGCTGTGTGCCAGTCCCAGTTGATGGCAGCCTTCATTACTGGCTCGTAAATTGTTTCAGACCGGAACTGTGGTTTTATTGGTATAGGGAATTCCAGGTTGGGAACACCCTCTACCAATGCAGGTTGGAACCTGCTTTGCAACTTAGTCCCATAAAGTTGCCCGTGGCAGTGAGAGATTAAGTGACATGGCCAATATTTGGCAGTCAGTCAGTCACCAAGCATTTATTAAGTGCTGACCATGGCCAGCATTGTATTAGGTATTGGAAGTACACGTATTAAGAATGAAACAACCTATATCCCCTTTCTAATATCAGACACAGGACTTGACCAGAGCTATCCCTGGCTCTAAGGCTGCCTCTCTCTACTACAGCCTTATAGCCTCTAACGTGTAAGATAACATGTGTTAATTCTAAATGTTTCTTCTCTCTGTGTGGCCAGAATAGAGAGATGGCCTTGGAGTCAAGAAAGCCTAGGTTCAAGTCTCACCTTTGACACTAGTCATTTGACCCTAAGCAAGTCACATAATCTCTGAGACTTGGTTTCTTCATTTGCAAACTTGAGTATTCCTGTAGTACCAACATCATAGGATTGTTGTGAGCTAAACACTTTGCAAACTTTAAAGCACTATATAGTTGTTATTATTATTCCTCAAAGTGGGCTCTTTTAGGCCCTCAGCTGGCCTTTCTGTATGTATTAGAAAGTGTAAAAAAGTATTCCCCTAGGAAATTTACCCATTGACTCCTGTCCCTTCCTCTGCTGATTAGTTTTCAGGCACAGTCCTTTTCCTTATTTGTTTCCTCCCATATCAATCCCAAAGGGTCAGAGATGGATTGTATTTTAGATTTTTCCCTATTTTAGTCTGGCCTTCCATCCCTCCCCATTTAGCAGTTCTGAGTGAATGAGGTTTTACTGTTTTTGGTTTTCTAACAGTGAAGTATAAATACTTTGGTACCTCTTCCCACCCCCACCCTCTCCACTCCCTCCGCAGAGGCCCAACCTAGAGCAGGAACAACTTCCTTTCCGGTTGGCCCAAGGGAGTTGAGTTCTGCTCCACAGAATTGGTTTTGCTGAAAAGGCAGCTCATATGACCTGAATGTGTTTGACCCTCCTCAGGATGCAGTACTACCTGAGATAAAAATCCTTGCTTGCTTACTATAAAATATTTTTCCAATAATGTCACATGTATATGTTTATTTTAAGTAGAAAAGAGAAAGAAAAAAAAAACTTTACTTTTCTCTTCTCATGCAATTTTATTGAATGGGATGCTGCAGATAATTGCTGATAGTAATTAAGGCCCAAGAAGAGAATGGGGGTAATAGGCTGGAAATTAAGCAGTCTTTTCTGTGCTTATTCAAATGAGGCATCTTGGAGGAAACAAGATGTACTGGGGCAGTCAGTTGTGCCTTGAACCTGTTAGTACCTTGTTCTCTTAATGGGAGCAGACATCCTGAAAGGGGAGAGAAATGAGAGCTATTTATTAGGGTGTTAAAAAATAAAAATCTTTTCCTCAGCTTGATCAGAGGCTGCCTGTAGCAGCTGGGAAGAGTAGGCTGATTCTTAAAGAATTTCACTCAGAGATTTCAGGCCTCACCCTCACCTGAACTTCTTAGGAAAGACCAGCCCAGATCTCCTCAGGGACAGTCTGTTTGGCTAACATGGGTTTCTCACTTGCCCCCAAGTTGTAGCTACTTCCAGGATAAATGCTGCTTAAACTTTACTAAGTTCTTGCTATGCACAGGAGGAAATTGAGAATTTATATAAAATGGCATGAAGTTTATAGAAGGAGCAGTTTTCTTTTTTGGATTTTTTTGTGTTTGAGAGGTGGGATGGGGTGGAGGGGCAGAGAGGTCCCAGGCCCAGATAAACTTTAATGGTAATAACATTTCCTTCAATTATGGTTTTTTTTAATAAAAAATTTAGTATTTTATTTTTCCCAATTACACATAAAAACAATCTTTAATCTTCATTTTTACAATTTTGAATTCCAAATTCTCTCTCACTCTCCCACTGTTCCCCGCTCTCTAAGATGGCAGGCAGTTTGATAGAGGTTATATATGTGTGGTCATGCAAAATATATTATATAAGTCATGTTGTAAGAGAAAAGACAGACCAAAAAAAAAAAAAAACAAGAAAAATTTTAAAAATGAATAAAAAAAACAGCATGCTTTGATTTGTGTTCAGATTCTGTCAGTTCCTTATGGGTGCTGGATAGCATTTTTCATCATAAGTCCTTCAGAATTGTCTTAGATCTTTGTATTGCTGAGAATAATTAAGTCAGTCACAGCTGATCATTGTACAATGTTGCTGTTACTGTGTACAGTGTTCTCCTGGTTCTGCTTGTTTTACTTAACATCAGTTCATATAAGTCTTTCCAGGTTTTCCTGAAAGCATCATGTTCATCATTTCTTATGGCACAATAGTATTCCATCACAATCACATACCATAATTTGCTCAGCCATTCCCCAATTGATGGGCATCCCATCAATTTCCAATTCTTTGCCACTACAAAAAATAGCTGCTATAAATATTTTTCTTTTTTGGGGGTGGGGTGAGGTGGGGCAGTTGTGGTTAAGTGACTTGCCCAGGGTCACACAGCTAGTAACTGTCAAGTGTCTGAGGTCGAATTTGAATTCAGGTCCTCCTGACTCCAAGGCCAGAGCTCTGTGCACTGCGCCACCTAGCTGCCCCTTCTATAAATATTTTTGTACGTATAGATCCTTTTCTTTTTTTTTCCTCCTTGGGATATAGACCTAGGTTTTTCTGGGTCAAGGGGACAATTTTGTAGCCCTTTGGACCTAGTTCTAAATTGCTCTCCAGAGTGGTTGGACTAGTTCACAACTCCACTAACAGTACATTAGTGTCTCAGTTTTCCCACATCCTTTCCAACATTTGACATTTTCTTTTCTATCATATTAGCCAATGTGATAGGTGTGAGGTAGTACCTCAGACTTCTCTGAATTTGCCTTTCTCTAATCAGTAGTGATTTAGAGCATTTTTCCTATGATTATAGATAGCTTGAATTTCTTCATCTGAAAACTGCCTGTTCCATTTATCAATTGAGGAATGTCTCATATTCATATAAATTTGATTCAGTTCTCTATATATTTGATAGATGAGGCCTTAGCTTGCTATGAAATTCCCCCCCGCCAGTTTTCTCAATTTTGAATTTAAAAAAAATATTCTGAGGAGTCATCCACATCCATAGGCAAAAATGGGTCCATGTCACACAGAAAAGGTTAAGAATCCCTGCTTTAGTAAATGTATTAATGAGTTGATGTGTTACCTCTCCAGGTAAGATGAATGTTTGCATTTTAAAAGTGGTCTTCCACTGTGATCCCCTTACCTCTACAGTTAGAGGAATATTCTATTCAATACAAAGGAATATTCTGTTGGTGGGAATTTCAGCTGCTGTGCAAGTAGGGAAGGAGATATTCTTGGACAGAGGTAGTGAAGTCTGGGAGATCAGAGATCATTGATCAAATACCTTTCCCAGTCCTCCTTAATGCTAGTGCCTTCCCTCTGAGATTATCTCCAGTTCAGCCCTGTATATCTCATGTTTGTATATCATTGTTTGCATGTCATCTCCCCCATTAGATTGTGAGCTACTTGAGGGAGAGGGACCGTTGTTGCTTTTTTTCTTTGCATCCCCAGTGCTTAGGACAGTGCCTGGCATAAAGGTGCTTAATACACACTTAAAAGCATAAGTATCTCTATAAGACCTTTGATTCCTCACATGAAAGAATAACCCAACTCTGGTGTGCTGAAGCCAATTGTCAAATTGAATGAATGAATAAATAAGCATTTATTAAGCACTTGCTATGTATCAGGCATTGTACTGAACACTGGAGATACAAACACAAGTGAGACCTTAGGGAATTTACATTCTAAGAGAGAAAGATGACATGAAGGGGAGCTTGGAGGAGGTAAGGCTACATGCAGGGGAGATAACACACCAAGGGGAGTTCTGAGGGGGTGCTACATGCCTGGCAGCATGATTTAGGAAAGACTGGGAAGCGATGTGGCGGCAGAGTGTGAGTTCCTGATAGGAGGTGGTTGAAGAGAATGGCTAGAGTGTAAGGTGCCTTACTCATGAATATAACTATGTATGAATGAGTATAAACATGTAAATATCCTATAGCAGACAATATTGACTCAGTTACATTCCAGAGAATGAAGGATGGCTCTTGTAATCACAAAATACTATAAAATCGAGCCGTGTCTTTATGTAGGTAGTAAGAATGAGGTTAAGAACTATAGTTACCAGACATTATGGGAGAAGCATTATAGTAATTCATGTTTTAGTGCTTTTATCACACTATCCTCAAAGTACTTTGCTGGGAGGCAGGGAGAGGAAGAGATAATATATGTTCAAGAACCATCTCATGCAAAGAGTGATGGTTTTGGAGTCAGATGGCCTGGATTCCAATCCCAGCTCTCCTACTTAACTACCTATGTGACCCTGGGCAAGACATTTCATCACTGTAGGCCATGGGGTCCTCATCAGTTGAACTAAATGACTTTTAGGTCCTATACTGTAAACTCTAATATAAAGCCATGTATAATATAGAACAAAGGATAATTACTGAAGAGCGCTGAGGAGGTAGGGTAGTATGAATGGATCAGAATAATGGGCAGTGAAGGTCAACTGAAAAGTGAGTGGTTCTTTAGGCAGTACGTCCAAGGTTACAAAAGAATTTTTAAAAATTTTTTATTCATTTTAAATTTAAATACAGAAAGACAAAAATCATTTCTATGTACACAGCACAACACAGAAAGGATTTAATATGAAACCATGAATCTCCATTTCACCCTGTTTACCTTTTTTGAAAAACTATGTAATAAATACTACATGTTTTCAAAATTACCCTGCTTTTCTGTGTTTCCTTCTGAGTTTTCTTTTGTTCTCTGCTGTGTACTTTTTATTTTATTTTTTTCTTCCTCCTTCCCCACCCTGCAGTGGAGCAGGGCACCATTTCACACATACATACACACACATACACACACACACACACATACACATACATGTGTGTATATATATATGTATAAGCATATATATGTGTGTATATATATATATACCCACCCACACATATATGTATATATGAAACCATACTATGCATACTTCTGTTTATCAGTTCTTTCTCTGCAGATGGATAGCATCTTCCTTCATAGGTCCTTTGTAGTTGATTTGAATATTTATAGTACTCAGAATAGCTTAGTCGTTCAGTTATTATTTGAACAGTACTGCTGTTACTGTATATAACATTCTCTTGCTTCTGCTCATTTCACTCTTCATTATTTCATGCAAATCTTTCCATGTTTTTCTAAAACCAACCAGCTCATCATTTCTTATAGCGTGGTAGTTTCCATCACAATCATATACCACAACTGTTTTCTAGTTCTTTGCCAACTACAAGGAGAGCTGCTATAAATATTTTAGAACATATAGGTTCTTTTCCTTTTTCCCTGATCACCTTGGGAAACAGACCTGATAGGGGTATTGCATAGTTTTATTAACTCTTTGGGCATAATTCCAGATTGCTCTATAAAATGGTTGGATTAGTTCACAGTTCCACTAACAGTTTATTAGTGCACCAATTTTTCCACATCCCCTCCAACATTTGCCATTTTTCTCTTCTATCATTTTAGCCAAATAATAGGTGTGAGACAATATTTCAAACTTGTTTTTTGCATTTTTCTAATCAGCAATGGTTTAGAACACCTTTTCATATGACTATGTATAACTTTGATTTCTTTATCCAAAAACTGCTTGTTCATATCCTTTGATCATTTATCAACTGGGAAATGATTCATAGTCTTATAAATTTGTCAAAGTTCTCTATATATTTGAGATATGAGACTTTTATCTGAGAAACTGTCTATAAAATTTCCCCCCCAATTTTCTGCTTTCCTTCTAATCTTGACTACGTTGGTTTTATTTGTACAGGTTATAGAAGTCTTAAATGATGAGGAAGAGACCATGATCTAGGATAATGATTCTCAAAATGTGGTCTCTGGGGTCCCAAGACCCTTTTAGGGGGTCCTCAAGATCAAAACTATTTTCATAATACTAAAATATTTACTTATTAAAATATTCCTCCTTTTCCCAAATACATGTCTTTGTGAGGCCAGATTTTCTTCACATGCTTCAACCAAAACGATATATTACAACAGATTGAATGCAGAAGTAGATATGAGAATCCACCTGTTCTTTATTTATTTTATTTTATTTTTTTTAGTGAAGTAGCTAGGGTTAAGTGACTTGCCCATGGTCACACAGCTAGGAAGTATTTTGTGTCTGAGGTTGGATTTGAACTCAAGTCCTCCTGACTCCAGGGCCAGTACTCTATCCACTGTACCACCTAGCTGCCCCCCACCTGTTCTTTATTAAGCCACACATTAAAAAGATTTGCAAAAATATGTAAAACAATGCCACTCTTTTCACTAAATTTTTTTATGTTGGAAAATAATAATTTTCATTAAAATGTTATTTGTGTTGACATGTAACATGGATTTATTATTGTTATTTTTAAATGAATAAATAAACATTTTAAAATTTTCTAAAAAATTTCTAATATAGCAAATTTATATAACTATCAAGAGTATGCTGGTAAGTGTTTGTTTACTAACCAGCTGAGGGGCAGATGGATTTTGAAATACTTTAAGTTTAATCTGCATAACATTAGCATTTTTTCCATCACTTTCTTAAGTTTCAACAATTCACAAAACAATAAATCGAACCCTGATTTGTAGTGTTTGCCTGTTTCTGATGTGTGAATTTAACAATTGGCTGAGCTGTTTTGAGCCACCTCCAGCACACCCCTTGGCTATAGCCCATATAAACAAAAACTCTTTGGGGAGCCCTCAACAATTTTTAAGAAAGTAAAGAGGGGGCAGCTAGGTGGCTCAATGGATAGAGCACCGGCCCTCAAGTCAGGAGGACCTGAGTTCAAATCCGGCCTTAGACCAAACACTTGATGCTTACTAGCTGTGTGACCCTGGGCAAGTCACTTAACCTCAATTGCCTAAAAAAAAAATGTAAAGAGGTCCTTAGACCAAAAAGTTTGAGAACCACTGATATAGGGTTTCAGTGAAAGGAGCAAATAGAGAATGTGTCCATAAGAAGCAAAATTGACTCTCGGTGAAGTGAAGGCCAGAAGGGAATTGAAAAGCTAGTTTTAGTCTCCTTTCTCAGAATATCCATGATGTGATGGGTTAACTCATGGGATGAGCAGCTTGGGCCCGGAGGAGAAAGGAGGGTGAAGGAGGGAAGAGAGCATTTTAGCCTTTATTATATTTAGCTTCAGCTGACCATGAGGAACAGCCACTCCAAGATGCTGAGACCAAAAGCTATGTGGAAAGTGACTGATCTAAGGCATCAGCTTCAGGGCTGACCGATAGGTACATAAAGAGCATAATTGCATTAATGAGACAGGATGACAGTATCAAGTTTCTTTGTGGTTCCAGACGACCTTGGTAAGTTGATTTCCTTCTATGGACTGCAGTTTCCCCTTTTTTTTTTTTTTTTTTTTTTTTTTGCTTTTTGGTGAGGCAATCAGGGTTAAGTGACTTGCCCAGATTCACACAGCTAGTATGTGTTAAGTGTCTGAGGCTGGATTTGAACTCAGTTTCTCCTGACTCCAAGGCTGGAGCTCTACCCACTGTACCACCTAGCTGCCCCTTCCCCATTTCTTAAATAAGGAAACTGATCTAGGTTTAGCAACCATGGCCTTGGTAGCTTCTTATGATTCCTTTTAAGCACATGTGGATCTTTTCCTCTAAATAAATTAAGGAGTCTGTCAATAAACAGACGAACTATGAGAGATTAATTGCTTAGCTTTTAGAAACAAATATAACTTGAGGCTAAAATTCTTATGTTTTGTACATACACACTCATATAGGTACACACACACACACAGCCAGAGTGCCCCCACTGTAGTACCTCCCTTGGGTCCTTTCTCCGTAATCCTTATCTACATGTATCAGAATTTCCACCCCATGCCCTCTAGACTTACTGTCATGCTTCCTCCTTTGACCCTTTTACCTCCTCTCCTTTCCTCATCCCTTCAGGATCAGGTGCTCTCTGCCTTTCCAGGGAGATACCTCAGCAACTGACCCCCAGAACTCCCATGTGCAGACAGATCTGCACATATATGTGTTATGTAGAGATGAGTTCCCACAGACATGAGTGATACACACTGATGCTAATGTTTTGGTTGTCTCGATGTGTCTGTTTTTTTATGTGTGTTTCTTGTGTCTCCCTATCAGATGCAAGATCCTTAAGGACAGTGAGTCATGTCTTCCAATTACTTTGTATCGCACAGTGCTTAATGCAGCATTCTCTGTGCCATGAGCCTTCATTAAATTAAATGTCTCTTCTTAGGACTTTGACTAGCTTAGGACTGGGATGCTTGGGGAGTATGTTGATATCTAGATGAAACTGCTGATGCTGATTCACAGTGGCAGGGCCTCATGGGGGTGATTTCCTAACTCCATCGAACCTAACATAACTTGCTTTACAAAGGTCCCTGGGAGTAGGGGTGAAAATGCGAACAAAATTTGTTCACTTAGGCACTCTCTACCAAGCATCCCAAAACACTTTTCACAATTAATGATCCTCCATTGAAGGAAAATATGGAGAATTTGACCTTAATGAAAACAGAAGACTAAACATAAACATAATACATTTCAGAAATATACCCTATGTAAGAGGGTAAGATCACCTTCCAGGGAAAGGAATTAGCTACTCCTGTCTCTTCTGCTTATCAGCCTTCCGTTAATTAAATGAGCTGAAACAAAGCTTATATCTGCAGTTATTTGCAGTTCGCAAATTTGGGTATTGGGTTTCTGTTTAGCCTTCTATTCTTAAAGCTACTGTTTTATTAAAGTAACAACTTCTGCCTTATTTAGGATTTGGGTAACTCCTTTTTGGGCTTTTAATACAATATCATTGCAATATTTCTAACAGATGTCCCCATACCACTTATAGTCTCCAAACTGCAAGGAATGAAGAACTTCTAAAATATAGATATCTAGTGTTGTTATTGCTATTCACTTGTGTCCAACTCTTCATGAGGCCATTTGGGAATTTTTTGGCAAAGATATTGGAGTGGTTTGCCATTTCCTTCACCAGATCATTTTATTGATGAGGAAACTGAGGCAGGCAGGGTTAAGTGACTTTCCCAAAGTCTCTCAGTTAGTTACTGTCTAAGGCCAAATTTGAACTCATCTCTTCCTGACTCCAGGCCCAGCGCTCTCTCCACTCTTTCCACCCTGCTGTCCCATAGAGACCTACTAAAAGAAGTCAAAATCATGTGAAAACATGATACGGTGCATCTCACCTCCATATTCTTTTCACTGCTGAAGTGGTCCCCACGCTGCTTTTAGTAAGACTACAAGAAGATGAGCTTAAGTCCCAGTACTCTTGTTCAGTTAACAAAAAGCAGTCCATTCATTAGCCTGTACAGTAGTCCTCAGAACATCAAATAGAAAGGAGTAGCAGGATAGTGACTTGTTCCCAGACTGTTTCTGTCTGAACCCCATTTAAAAAAGAACAAGATAATCATTTTTATTAGACCTCTAATAAATAATTAGACACTGGTCTGAGGAACTCCCTGTAAGGAAATTCTAAGTACATCACCATCTGGAGAGTTTCTAAGAATAATAATAAGAGTAACAACAACAACAATAATAATGATAACTGACATTTACATAGCACAGTATTTCTCAAACTGTGCTTCAAGGAACCATGAATCACCCTAAGTTTTTTTTTTAATGAACTTTATGTTATTTGTTAATGGGCATTAAAATATTTTAGAAAATTTTACTACAAAGGATCTGCCAAAGTTTTGTTTAAGTGAAGGGTTTTTTTCCCACTCTGCAAAAGTTTGAGAACCACTGATACAATACTTTAAGGCTTACAAAGCCTCTAAAATTTGGCCCACCTGGACTAACTATTGACTAATCACCAACTCCAGGTTCCTCATCTATAAAATGAGGGACTCATACCCACTTTTGCTTTCACTGTAGAGAGCCAGGCTCAATAAATAAACCTCTATGGACTTGGACCATTAATTAAGGCAGAAGTTTTTACTTGAACAATTAGCCTTGGAATAGGAAGTATAAACAGAAGTCCAATATGATGCACCACGTGAATCTGCTGATTGTTCTAGCTGCTCTCACGGACCTCAATATTTGACCCTTACCCTTTCTTAGACATCCTGATATTGGGCTTCAACATGCACAGGTGAGTCATGCAGCATCACAGCTGGGCATTTTCCTTTCAGGATTGTATCGTAGTTCAGCGTTTCCTCCACTTTCATGAGATGTGGGGTAACGGTCAGATTCTAAAATGTGTGTATCTTCACACACACACACAAGCCCTCAGCAACAACAGCAGAAGGTCCTCGTGGCTTAGGCAGGAGGAGGGACAGTCATTCTGAAGGGTTCCTCGTGTATGTTACAGGCTACACTCCTCAGACCCCAGCTGATGATGGATCGGATGAACAGGTCTCTGAAATATCTGCCAAGAGTACTCCAACCACAGAAGGTGGGGACTTCCTTCTTTCTTTGCTCCCTCCACCCAGCGCCTGGCCATGCTCCTTGCCTTTGTTTTGCGATGCTTACAGCCAATCCATTTCATCCTTCTCTGACCACATGACCCAGTGTTCCCTGTACTCCTAGAACAGAGGAATGCTTTTTTAGGTTTCAGGGAATGGGCCCTGAGAATGTTTCACAGCCACATGGAGTTCTCTTCTGTTCACCACCTACTCACTCATTACAGTAGCAGCACTCTCTTAGGTCTATGCTTTGGATGCGGAGCTTTCTGGAAGTACCCCTTTCTGTAGAGTAGACCCCCATACACCCACCCTTCCCTCCCTTCCCCCAATGCTTCGCCATCAGATCTGGGTCTGCCATTCCTTGGGCTCTGTGCCCAATCATGGCCTAGACCCCTAGCTTCTTAGCCTTGCTCCCCATGGACTTTTGGGTCCTTGGGAAGCATCTCATGTGTTGTTAGATTCCCAAATCATCTTTTCACATGTTAGTCACATTGTCTTCTCTCTAGGATGGTTCAGAGTAGCCATAAGCTACTGCTCCAATATTGTCTTCGGGCCTTGAGAACTTACCCAGGCGAAGTGTATCTCATTGGGGCAGGCTGGCTGCCTTGACTCCCTTCCCATTGTCCAGTGGAGGGACTTAATGCCTCTCCAAGATTCTCTCTTGTGATTTATGGGGTAAGCATCTTCTGTGTGCTCAGTGCCAAGAGCACAGCGAGATTTGAGAGGTCAAGGTTGTTCTAGAAGGGATTTCTGTTCCTATATCCTCTGAGATTCTGTGATTCTTTGGTATCCTTTTGATGTTCAATCATTCAGTTGTGTCCAACTCTTCATTATCCCATGGACCATAGAACACCAGTACTGTTCATGGATTTTCTTGGCAAAGATACTGGATTGATTTGCCATTTCCTTCTCCAGTGGATTAAGGCAAACAGGGTTAAGTGACTTGCCCAGGATCACACAGCTAAGTGTGATGTGTGTGTGTCTGTGTGTCTGTGTGTGTGTGTGTGTGTGTTTCTGAGGGCAGATTTGAACTCGGGTTTTCTTGACTTCAGGCCCAGTGCTTTATCCACTGAGCTATCTAGCTGCCCCATCCTTAGAGAATACCAAATCTGTTATAGCTGAAATATGATATAAAGAAAATATAGTAAATATTCTTTTCTTTAGCTCTTTGATGTTTACAAAGTGCTTTTCTCACAATGACACTCTGTAAGGTAGATAGTATAAGAATTATTGTTTCCATTTTACAGAGAAAGAAACTGAGACTGAGAGGGGTGAAATCATTTTCTGATGACCACATAGCTAGCAAGTGTCAGAGCCAGAGTTTGAACATAGTCTCCTGACTCAAAGCCCAGCTTACTTTCCACTTATGCTTACAGCTCCCCTTTATGTGGCTGCTTTATTGAAGTGAAGGTTTAGGCTAATGGTTAAAGCAAAGGTCTCTAAGCCAAAGAGCTTAGACCTCATTTGACTCTCACGCCAACTGTGGGAGGTACATGTTGTTATTACCCCCGTTTTACAGATGAGGAAACTGAGCCTAGAAGGTGGTGACTTGCCCAGGGTTACACAGCTAGTAAAGATCTGAAGGAGCGTTGGAACTCGGGTCTTTCCATCTCCAGCACTGTTATCACCCAGCAAATTAAGCTGCCTCTCATCCTCCTCGTCCTCTTGGAACTCAGTCTTGTCAGGGAGACATATTTGGAACTTAGTGCCACAGGTTGACTCAGAATGAACATAAAATGCTTCCTGTTTTTCTCAAGGCCTTACCAAGGCTGACCGACTGCCCTGACAACGTCCGTGGTGATGGTTGTCCATTGTTCAGTGTCCCTTAGGGCTGACCTTGGATCCCTTGGCTTCCTGCCTTCCTCTAAGCTTCAGCATCAGGTGATGATACAAGATGCCAACAAAAAAATGTTGTTTTTTTTTAAACCAACTCATACCCAAAAGCTCAAGAGTTCTCTGCATCTCAAGGAATTTTGAGAAGTGGAGGATGCTCCCTTACCCTCAGAGATTCGGGTAGCAAGGATATTTGTTGTTCGATCGTTTCAGTCACGTCCGACTGTCTGTGACCCCATTTGGGGTTTTCTTGGCAAAGATACTGGAGTGGTTTGCCATTTCCTTCTCCAGCAGCAAGTATATAGGAAAACAGTATTGCCCTTTGGCCTCTATTTGGAAGCCCAGAGCTGCATTTGGGAGGCTGATAATTAACATGGGATTCCTAGGCATCCAAACTTGGAAAACTTTCAAAGGCTGACAATTCCCTGCCTTCGTAGGAAGGCTCTGAACATCCCAGGGTCTTTCAAATGCGGGGGAGTGGGGAATGGGGATAGAGAAATGAAATTTCAAATTGGCAGGCTGTGTGAAGCGTATTCATTAGCTCCATCTCGACAAGAGGGCTGGCACCAACTCTAGGCATCAATTATTTTCCTTTGTAATCCATGTTGAGAAATAGAAGCCTGCCCGTGCTGCGCCACACAGATAATTGCCTCTCTCTGTGGTTAAATATCCCCCCAAAAGGAGGTTCCCATACTGTACCAAGGAAAAGACAGTGATTAAGCATCATCTTATCTTCGCTATTTTTTTTAAGTTGTCCAGGACCACTCTGTGGATGTGTGACCTTGTGTATAGATTTGGAAGGTTGGCTGTCCCTGGTTTCCATTGCTAATGGGCTGTATGTTTCCTTCACTGACGTTGCATGGCCAGAATACCGCGTGCTTCCTTCCTGATGAGTGCGAGGCCTCCAAGTAGCTTGTTGCTCTGGTTTTTGCTTTTTTTGCCGTTGTTTTTGCATGTGACCTCGTCGTCTCCACTTTGCCTCTCTCCCTCTCTCCTACCGTGCCACCCAAGGCAAGGTGGAGCCTGTTGACATCCCCCAGGCACCTCTTAAAGCTGACTCTTGGTGCCTTCCAGATGTGACAGCACCCTTAGTGGATGAGCAGGAACACGAAGATCAGACTGCAGCCCAGGTGGAGATACCTGAAGGAACCACAGGTGAGGATTCTGAGACTCCAATAGGAGAGATAATGGTGCCTTATGCGCCAGGCCAAGGGGTGTTCCTTAAGAGTAGCATCCACACTGGGCAAGGGGAAGGTTCAGCCCAGCTGCACTTGGGTTTCCCTTCTCTGCTCTTCTGTAGGGAATGCTATGGAAGAGCTGCTCAGAAGGTTTGGATGTGACATTTGTTGTGTTAGCCCGAGAAGCCGCAGCTTCCGTGAGCCCACACCTTTGGTCCAGAGCTTGCTACCACGTCCAAGCCACACCCAGACTCACATCAGATGTGCAAGCCTTCTTCACTTGGCCTTCTACTTCTTTGCCAGTCACTCTGGCCTTCCCTAGACAGCCTTTGGCTCAGTTACCAGTAGAAGCTGACCGCACATTAGCCATTCCCTCATACATCTGTGATGTAACCTCTGGTCTCCATCGCCTCATAGTCCATCCATCGGGTGGCACCGGCTCTGATACTCAAGCCCATACTTGACCACTTTTCCCCCAGAATCCCATTACCAGCACTCAGTAGTGCACTGGATTACCAATACCGTTTGCATGCCTTTTTTTCCCATGGTGTCCGTCACTCACTGTGATTGAAGAACGTGTTGAGAAGCATCCAACATCAGTGCCTCAGTTCTTTTGGCATCCTCATACGTGAACACACAGAATAAACAGTACAAGACGGGATCTGTCACCCACATCAGCATGAAGGGACTGGGTCAGATGGACTGCCATCTATTCTTGATGCAACCAACCCTGTCACTTAAACTGCACGAGCTTCATGACTTTCAGACTTCCATGTAATTTTGCTTTGTAGCCTCTAGAGCAAGGGCGAGGAACTTGTGGCCTTCTAGGTCCTTGGGTGCAGCCTTTTGAGTCCAAGTTTTACAGAACAAATCCTTTTATTAACAAGATTTGTTCTATGAAGTTTGGATTCAGTCTAAGGGCCTCACTTGAGAACGTAGAGGGCCACATGTGGCCTCAAGGCCGTAGGTTCCCCACCCATGCTCTAGAGCAAAGGCTGCTGGTGGTGGGTGTTACGAAAAAAACAATTTTTAAACCTTAAAGTGCTCCCTAAACGTAGGCTATTATTATGACTATTTCTGTTTCTCTGATTATTATTCTGCCGCTTTTTGTGAACTCAGTGGATACAGAACCACAGAATCAGTGGTTGAGGGGCTATTATTATTATTACTATTTCTACGGTTGTTATTTTGCCACTTTTATGAAATCAATGGATAAAGAGCCACCAAATCAGTGATTTGAGTTCAGTGTCCGGTTCATGGTTTCCCTATCAACTCCTTACACTAGGGAACTGCAGTGTACATGCTGATGTTACTTCCAATATCTTAATTTCTTAGTTCCTCAATCCATTCTGCTCCCCTGACCCATTCCTCTACTCCTTAGCTACACATGGCGATGGCCATACTTTTGCTCTTCCTATAACCTCTAAGCATTCCATTTCCCAAAGTCTCAAGAACTCCGAGCTTCTTTTATCCTACCATAGTCTTTTATCATTTCCTCTCTGCCTCTGCCTTCCAGTATTTCTAAACCTTCCTCTTTGCCATGACCTCCACTTTCTCTGCCCCTTGGTATTTTCCATGGCCATCACCCTGTTCAGACTACAGAATTCTCCCTTTCCAAGGTCAACCCCTTCCATTCTGTGTTCTTCACATAACCATCATTTTGTACTCTCAAATCCCTTCCCATCTTGTCCTTCGCCACGTTGCCTTGTCATATGCCAGCCCTAGATGAGTCTCACCATCTGCCCCCTCCACTGCTACTCAGATGCAGCTGAAGGGAGGTAGAAGGAGTTACAAAACTGAACTGACTCTTTGGGTGCACAGTAAATTTAGGTTTTTTAATCTCAACTGGAGGGCAGTGAGGGGGCTAGAGCTCCAGACTCAGAGTCAGGAAGACTCATCTTCCTAAGTTCAAATTTGGCCTCAGACACTTGCAAGCTGTGTGACCCTGGGGAAATCACTTTACCCTGCTTTCCTCAGTTTACTCATCTATAAACTGAGCTGGAAAAGGAAATGGCAAACCACTCCAGTATTTTTGCCAAGAAAACCCCAAATGGGATCACAAAGACACAACTGAATAACAAAAAATCACAATTGGGCCTTTAACGAAGCAAGGCAGTTCTTCTCTTACCTAAGTGATTCTCTATCCCACGTACCACAGTGGCTATTCCAAACCTTTTCTCTCCTCAAGCCACCTATAATACCTCCTGCCCCTAGCCGCTCTGTTGAGAACTGCCTCATACTTTGTAAAAAAAAAAAATTGAGACCATTTGTCACAAGCTTCCTTTTCTCCCCAGCTCACATCCCCCTGACTTCCTTTATTCCAGTGTCTGATGAAGAAATGGTCCTTTTCCTTGCCAAGGCCAACCTTTCTACATGTGCCCTTGACCACCCCTTCCTGTCTTCTCTGACATTTTGGCCCCACCATCCCCTTTCTTTCTGATATTCACTTCTCCTCATCCCTTGCTTCATTCTCTGCTGCCTACAAACATGCCCAAATAACAAGAAGAACAAAAGAAAACCAAACCTTCATTGCATCCTACTCTCTCTGCTAGCTGCTATCCTATCTCTCCTTCCATTCTCAAATAAACTCCTTGAAAAGTCATCTACACCAGCTGCCTTCACAATCTGGCTTTCAACTTCATGAATCTCTCCTCTCTCTCTCTCTCTCTCTCTCTCTCTCTCTCTCTCTCTCTCTCCCCCTCTCTCTCTCTTAATTACCAAATCTAATATCCTTTTCTCAGTACTCATCCTTCTTGACTTCCTTGCAACCTTCAACTCTGTTGACCCCTTTCTTCTCTTGGATGTTTTCACCTTTGTGAGTTTTCTTGACTTTGCTGTCTGTCAGACCATTCCTCAGTCTCCCTTCCTGGATTTTCATCCATGTCATACCCATTAACTGTGGGATATACCTCCCTCCACAAGATCTGGTCTGGGTCCTCTTCTCTCTCACTTGGTGACCTACATGACAGCTCATCTCTGTGAAGGTGATTTTGGGGGGAAAGCATTCGGGGTTAAGTGACTTGCCCAGGGTCACACAGCGAGTAGGTGTCTGGGGTCAGATTTGAACTCAGGTCCTCCTGACTCCAGGGCCAGTGCTCTATCCACTGTGCTACCTAGCTGCTCCTGTGAAGATGTTTTCTGCATACAGCCCAAGCCTCTCTCCTGAGCTCTAGCATAGCATCATTAATCAGAGATCACAAATTAAATGCCCTCACAGGCATTTATATTCACTAGGTCCAAAATGGAACTTATTGGGGCAGCTGGGTGGCGCAGTGGTTAGAGCACCAGCCCTGGAATCAGGAGGACCTGAGTTCAAATCTGGCCTCATACACTAACTTAACTGTGTGACCCTGTGCAAGTCACTTAACCCCAATTGCCTAAAAAAAAATTAAAAATATATAAAAAGACAAAATGGAACTTATTTTCTTCCCCTCAAAAACCGTCTGTCTCCTAAACTTCCCTGTTTCTGTCCAAGTCACCACCATCCGTCCTGTTACTCAGGCTCACAACTATGGTATCTTCCTTGGGTATTAACCTCCCATAACCAAGCAGTTGCCAAATCTTATCTTCTCTAGCTCCATTACATCTCTCAGAGATGCCCCCATCCTCTCCACTCACAAGGTGCCACTGTGATTCAGGGCCTTATCACCTCTCATCTAAACTCCTTCAATAGCCTCCTGTTTGGTCCCTCTGTTTCAAGCCTCTCCATGCTCTATCAGAGGTGGGGAACCTGCAGCCTTGAGGCCACATGTGGCCTTCTAGGTCCTTGGGTGCGGCCCTTTGACTGAGTCCAAGTTTTACAGAACAAATCCTTTTATTAAGGGGATATGTTCTGTGAAGTTTGGATTCAGCCAAAGGGCGGCACTTGGGGACCTAGAGCCCCACATATGATCTCGAGGCTGCAGGTTCCCCACCCCTGCTGAGTCTAATACATTCTCCAAACAACTGCCAAAATGATTTTCCTAAAACTTAGGTCTAAGTCCCTCTCCTATTCAATAAACTCCAGTGACCACCCTTACCCCCCACCCATCCTTTTACCTCGAGGATCAAATATAGACTCCTCTGTTTGGCATTTAAAGTTTTTCTTCTTTGCTTTTTAAAAAACTTTGTCTTATTTTTAATTTATGGAATAAAACAAGCATTTTCATAACATAGTATTATTAAAAAAGATGATTGCACATGATACTGCAAATCTGTTATGTGTACTTTGTTGTTCTTTTTAAATATGTAATAAAGTTATCATATAAATTTCTTTTTTCCCCCTCCCCCCCTACTCCAGTGTGATATATAAAAAGTTTGAGAGACATAGTTTCTGGGTAATTAATAATTTTATTAATTATTGCTAGCAGATAATTAATAAAAGGGGTCAGTGGCACTCTCAAATACCAAAGACCCCTCACGAAACCACTCAACGCTTATATGCTCTTAGAAGAGTAGGTGTGTTCCTAAGGGTGGAAATCAACTCTGATTGGTTAACAAGTAATGAGAGAATAAATATTGTAATGAGAGGAGGACCTATTCTAATGAAGGACTGAAGGACATGGCAAAGTCACTCAGACCTATCTGACTAGAACACAATGGGCTGGAATTCATCGATTAGATTTTCTTTGTAAAGTTTTTCTAGTTGGGTGGGTCTACAACTCCATCTAGTAGGATGGTCTAGGTGGGGTAAATTTGGGGGCAAAGTCAAAGATCTCCATGAAAGACTGGACTTTGAAATAGGAAAAAGGGGGCAGCTAGGTGGCACAGTGCACTGGCCCTCAAGTCAGGAGGACCTGAGTTCAAATCTGGCCTCAGATCAAACACTTGACACTTTACTAGCTGTGTGACCCTGGATAAGTCACTTAACCCCAATTGCCTTAAAAAATAGGAAAAAGGAAAAAAAAAACCTAGATCTTCCCAATAATTGGTTATTTAAAATGAGAGAAATAATCATTTCCCTTACTAGAGAGGGCTACCATTAGACACAAGTATGGATATATCCATATATCAGTTCTTTCTCTGGATGCAGATAGCATCTTCCTTTACATGTCCTTTGTAGATGACTTAACTCGCTCAAAGTTGTTCTTAAAACAATATTGCTGTCATTTTCCCAAGCTTGCTCCTTCCTACCTCTCTAGTCTTCTCAGATATTATCTTCTCTCTCTGCACCATACAGTCTGTTACCGTGCGTCTATTTTGTATGTATCTTCTATATGCCTGTATTTGTGCATGTTGTCTGCCCCATTAGAATGTAAGTTACTTGAAGGCAGGATTATTTTTGCTCGTCTTTGCTTTCCCAGTGCTTAGTGCCAGGTGCGTAGTAAGTCCTTAATAAACGCCTCGTGAGTATCATAGAGATTTGACCACACAGTCCGTATTTGGAGTTACAGTAGGGTCCAGCGGTATAGCAGAGACTTGATCAGGCAGCATCTGGATCTTTTCACCTTTCTTTAAGAAAGGCAACTAGTGACATAGTGCATATAGGGTGCTGCCACCAGTGTTAGGAAGCCCCTGAGTTCAAATCTTGGCTTCACAAACTTACAAGCTGTGTGACCCTGGGCAAGTCACTTCACTCTGACTACTCCAGTTTCCACATTTGTCAAGTGGGAATAATAATAGCTTCTATTTGCCAGGATCAGCCTCAAACACGTAATAGCTGTGTGACCATGGGCAAGTCACTTAACTTCTGTCTGCCTCAGTTTCCTTATCTGTAAAATGAGACAATAATAGCGCCTATCTCCCAGGATTGTTGCAAGGTTAAAATAATATTTTTAAAGTGCTATATTGATGCTAGCTACTACTAAGATTATTGTTATTGTTGTTATTATTGTGGGTAGAGCTTACTCTGTAACTGTTTTAGTTGGCCTAAATATGAATTTGTAAGGTTAGCTTTATCATTATCACGAGTTTGAAATGGATATAGCTGTGGTGAACTATGTGATTTCCTAAAAACAGCTGTCAAAACATCCCTCAGCGTCTGTTGTCAAATGTAATCCAATCCATGAGTGTCACCCTTTAGACCTTGGTGGTGTCTGTGAAGGGAGTAACTCCAGCAGTAGGGAGATGGCCATTGAAGCCAGATCTTCTTCTCTGAGGATTTCCTTTCTCTCCAGTTGGCCAGCCCCCAAGTTCTTCCTCTGGTAGGTGAATCTACTGTGCTTCTCCTATCAGTCCATACCTTCCTCCGTTTCCCCTTCATTGCACAGACTTTGAGCCCCCCAAGAGCACCCCTGATCAGAGTTCCTGCGAGTTCCTTGTGATGTCCTGGATTGGATCAAAGAGTTTACTCGTATTTCCCTTTGGTTTTATTGACTATTGCTTCATCTTGTGCCCTTTTTTATCTTTAGTGGAGAGATTCTTAAGGGGAGAAAGATGCATCCATAACCTTTTATATCATCATCCTTACTGAAAGTCTCTCAGCTATGTCTTCATCTAATTCATTCACTAAAATGTGGACCATAACAGGGCTGAGGACAGAGCCCTAGAAAGCTCTCTCTGGGTTAATGTCAATCCATTTATCACCACTCACTTAGTCCAATTATTCAACCAGCTACAAATGAATGTAATAGTACTATCACTCAGCTAACACTTCTCTATCTTTTCCACAAAATACCACAAAAAACTTTTGCCAAACATATCTTTTCATTGTTGTTCAGTTGTTTCTCTGTCATGTCTGACTCTTTGTGACTCCATTTGGGGTGTTCTTGGAAAAGACAATGAGATGGTTTGCCATTTCCTTTTCCAGTTCATTTTACAGATGAGGAAACTGAGGCAAACAGGGTAAAGTGACTTGTCTAGGGTGACACAGCTAGTAAGTGTCTGAGTCCAGATTTGAACTCGGGTCTTCCTGGCTCCATACTTGGCTTTCCAGATTCACTGTGCCACCTAGCTGCTCCAAAATGCCTTACTGAAATCCAAATGTATACTATGTCTGCATTATTCCTTGTTAACTCTGTCAAAAAAGAAAATGAGGTTAGGCTGACACAGTTTATTCTTAGCTAATTTATGATGACTCCTGGGGATCCCTGCTTTGCTTTCTTGGTACTCCCAAGATAGCCATCTGATAATCATTGTAGAATTTTGCCTGGAATTGACATCAAACTCTGTCGTTACAGGGTCCATGTTCTTAGCCCATCTCTTAGCTCTCTAGGCAGCGTTCCTCTCTCTCCCTGATTCCCCACAGCTTCCAGCTCTGGTTCAGCAATCACACTGGGGAGTTCTTCTAGGCCCCTGGATGTGCTTTATCCAGGAGGCTAAGAGGCTTGAATTCATTCAAAGTTGCTTGGAGTTCTCTTAACATCTCCTCCTCTATCTTTAGTATCAGTTCCATCTCTCATTTGTTTATTCTACCCTTACAAGACTGAAAGTCATTCCCAAGATGAAAAGAAATTTAGTATTTCTGTTTTGTCTGTCATCCGTAAATATACTTTGTGCCCCAAGCAATGGACATCAGCCTCCTCTTCCTTGTTCGTCTTCTTGCCCCAAAAATGGCTTTTAAAGCCTTTCTGAGACTCAGATTTGGGAAGGAGATCAGGGATCATCTAGTCCCGCTTATACATGAGCAGGAGTTTCATTTAAAATATTTCAAACAAATGATCATCTAGTCTAATCTTTGCCTGACAATATACAGCAATAGAGAATTCGCTGCCTAAATAGGGTAGCACGTTCCACTTTTGAACAGTACTTAATTGTTATTGTTGCTCAGCTGCGTCTTACTCTTTGTGACCCCATTTGGGGTTTTCTTGGCAAAAATACTGGAGTGGTTTGCCATTTCCAGCTCATTTTACAGATGAGGAAACTGAGGCAAACAGGATGAAGTGACTTGCCCAGGGTCACACAGATATTAAGTGTCAGAGGCTGGATTTTATCTCAGATCCTCCTGATTCCAGGCCCAGCACTCTATCCAGAGCACTATCTGGCTTCCCTTACTTAATTGTTAGAAAGTTTTAATCTACATTGAGCCAAAGTTTGCCTTGCTGCAGCTTTGATCTGCCATTTCTAATTCTGCCCCCGGGGCCAGGCGAAACAAGTCTAGCCAGCTGTCATGCCCTCTCTACATGTTTAGACTTTCTCCAGACTTTACATATCCCATATTCATAAGATCATAGGATCATAGTTTTAGAACTGGATGGGACTTTATAAATCACCTAGTTCAAACTTTATTCCACAGATGGGGAAACTGAGGCACAGAGATGAAGTGACTTTCCTAGAGTTGCTCAGGTAGAAAGTAGCAGATCTGAGATCAGAGCTCAGTCCGGTCTCTTTCCTCTGTACCATCCTGCCTCTCCAACTCATCCTTGTGTGACATGAGTTTGAGATCCTTCATCACCTTGGTTGCTCTCCTTTGGACACGTGTCAACTTGTCAATGTCCTAGGAATGGGGCACTCAGAACCTATTGTAGTGCTCAGGACGTGGCCTAATCATGTCAGAGTACAGGAGGACTGTCACTGCCCTTGTTCTGGGTGCCATTTATTCTATTGATGTAGCCCGATGTAGATTTTTTGACTGCCATGTTATATTATTGTCTCTTAAGGAGTTTGAAGTTTACTAAGACCTACAGGTCTTTTTTCACCTGAAATTTTATCGCCTAGTAATGACTCCTCCATCCTGCACTTACGCAATTGATTTTTTGAACCTGCATGTTGAATCCTTTCTGTTGTCTTGTGTATTTTTTCATCACATTCAGCTAGCTTATCTTGCTTCAGGATGTGCAGTCATTTTCAATCGTGTCTGACTCTTCATGACCCCATTTGAGGTTTCCTTGGTAAAGATACTGGAGTGGTTTGCCATTTACTTCTCCAGCTCCTTTTACGGATGAGGAAATGAAGAGAAACAGGGTGAAGTGACTTGTCCGGGGTCATGCAGCTACTACGTGTCTCAGGCCAGATTTGAACCCATGAAGATAAATCTTCCTGACTCCAGGCCTGATGTTCTGTCCACTGCACCACCCTTATCTTGCTTAGGTTTAGCCATCCTGCCACTAATAATTACAAGTCTATCCCACAACTAGACCCTTGGACTCTACCACTTAACTTTCCCGTATGACTCTGGCCTGGTCACAAGGCCTCAGTTTTGACATAACATAAAATCCCTGTACTACCCATCTCACAGTGTTGTTTTATGGATCAAATGATGTACTGCATGTGAAAGCATTTTTGTAACCATATTAATGCAAAAAAATGAGAGTATTAACTGTTGTTACTCTGTCCGTCTATAAACAATTGAACAAACATTTGTTAAGTTGCTACAACATGGAAGGCTTTTTACAAATAAATGCTGGGGATACAGGGGTGAAAATGACATTCTTTAAGCCTGACCCTTATCATTTTAACTCAGAAGTTTTTAGCTATTGTATAAGATGGCCCTTATGATGCCCTGGTGAAGCCTGTGCATCTTTTCTTAGAAATATGTTTTTAAATGCATAAAATAAAATACATATTAAAGACCCCTGATCTAATGGGTAGATTCAACGTATTCACAAATATGCATGATATGAGATGGGAGAGGCAAAGGAGACAGTTCAGACAGAGATATATCAGAAAAAGTGATCGCTTTCATCTGTGGGGATTCTTTGATTATGGGTCCCTGTTTGAATCCGAACTCATGCATTTCCTGTGCAGCTCTGTTGATCTCTATAGATGCTTGCCCCCTCTTCTTTTCTTCTCCCCCTTTTCTTTTTCATTATGTTCATTTGAAATTGTATTATCAGAGATTTGTCTTTAAAAGCCTCCCTTTCATTTAAATATCTTCCCTTTATGAGACTCTGGCCTGGAGAGCTAACTGAGCTTTTCCCTAAACTTTTTGAAAACCACTCGCCTACAATCCAGGTTATATGTCTGACTATATATATTTCTTTCCACTCCTTGACCATCACCAACTTCAGAAGGACGTGATTGCTTTCTCCCATTTTTCCCATCACTTCTGTTTCACCAGTTCCACAGTGAATTATGTCCTATTGCTTTCCCTAACTTCTTAGAAGAGGTGAAATTGTAAGCAAGACAAGAATTTACCTGATAATCTACTTTTTGTAGGATGAGATTACCAACAAATATCCATGTAATTGATGTATCCTCCATCACTAATTATATATATGTATGTATTTGTATGTGTGTGTACACATTATTTTGATATCAGTTTTATGATCTGAATCAGAAATTTATCATTTATTCCCTCCATCTTGCAAAGTAATCTGTTATATATTATTATATTATTCATATATAATATTGTATAACATTATATTACTATACTGTTATATATTTTATATATAAACTATATAATACATTATTATATATTATCATATTAATATATTATTAGGGTTTTTCTTTTTATCATCACCCAAATACTCTCCATTGTGTCACCCCCTCAGGCTAACATCACTATATCAGATCATGTATCTAGAGCTGGGAGATCTATTAGAAATAGATTCTTCAGATGAGGAAACTAAGATGTATTCTTTCAACTCGGGGCTGTTTAGCCCCATCTTCTACAAGATTGTAGGCTTCCTTTGAAAAAGATATACTCTTCTATAACTCTTTTCCAGTGATGAGTTTCACCCTACTGAGACTTGTGAGTCTCACCCTATCAAACCTTTTCTCATTGAAGGCCAAGTTTATTTTGAACTTGCCTATACTCATAGAGGGGGCAGCTAGGTAGCACAGTGAATAGAGTGCCAGGCCTGGAGTCAGAAAAACTCATCTTCCTGAGTTCAAATGCAGCCTTAGACACTTATTAGCTGTGTGATCCTAGGCATATCACTTCACCCTATTCGTTTCAGTTTTCTCATCTGTGAAATGAGCTGGAGAAGGAAATGGCAAACCACTCCAATATCTTTGCCAAGAAAACCTCAAATGAGGTCACAAAAAGTCAGACACGACTGAACAAAAATGCTCCAGAGACAGAATAACATAGTCAATGAAACATTAGATTTGGAATTGAAAAAAAAAAACCCTTGGTTAAAATCCTTTCTCCAGTCCTTTAGCTGTATTACTCTGGGCAAGTCAATTAATTTCTCTGTGCCTCTATTTTCTCATCTGCAAAATGAGGAGATTGGCCTTGATAACACCTTAGGTCCCTTTCAGCTTTAAATTTATTATCCTGTTATCTGTGCATTGATATAGGAATATCTGTGGCCTAAGTCTTTATTTACAGCCCTCATTGCTGTTTTTCCCCCTGCAAGTTGCTGGCTTTTTCTTCTACTATTGTTCCCCCCCTCCCCCATTTGATAGCTAGTGTTCTCCATTCTATCAAGGCTTCATATTTTCTGTTTAAGGTTCATTTTATAATACTGACATATACATATCTTTTCCATTCCTAACTAGCACCTTTTATTCTAAAATCTTAAAGATTTCTCCAGAAAACCAAATTTCTGTTCTTTGACCCCCCCCCCGAGTCTCTGTATCCATCTCTTCATTTTCTATCTCTTCCTTTCTTCTAAAGTCCCAGCCTTCACTTGGAAGAGTGTTACAAATACCACTTGGGTGTCCTCAACTCCTTATCCATAGTCCCATTTTAAAAATACCTAAGTCAGATGCTTAAAACGTGTAGAATTTCCGGGTTGACCATGTAGTCCAATTCACACAAGAAGAAACTCTAATAAAACACACCGAGTGTACATAAGTTGGCTCTGAGTTGCAGAGAAGGTGCCAACCTACATTAGTAGAGGGAGCTTCCTCAAATGGAAATTTCCCAAGCCATGGAAATCACACGTCCAGGCCCTAGCCCCGTAACACATGCCCCTAATGTAACTTATATTTAGCCAATGATCTATCCTATCAAGATCCTGTTGGATTCTGTCTCTGTCCTCCACTGTGTGTGTTGACCTTTCCAGCTTGCAAACAGTTTTCCCCCACAGTAAGAGATTGGCTGATTCATCACAGCATCCATGGTACCTTTCTCTTGTTTAGAAAGCCAAATTTATGATTAGGAGCTGAAATTCATCCTGCCTATTGAGGAGTCTAGATTATTGTAGCCGGCAGGAGGAGCACTGCCAATGTGCCTAGAGAAGGTCTCCTTGACAGTCAGTGGACTGGCGTTGCCATCATCCATCCAAATCTTTCTTCTCTGAGCACTCACCATGCTCAACAATTTGAGGAGGTGATCCTACTGATGATGGCATTTTGGAGCAGATATGACATCATCATGCGGCCAGTGATGTCCCTAAGCAGGGTCAGAAGCTTTGGGATAAGACACCCATTTGCAAAAAGGTCTGTTTGTAGTGGTTACAACAATGTTTCCACTGAACAGATCTTACTCCAGACTTGGTGAAGGGATCCACGTGCTGACATTTTCAAACAAAAAGCTGTTTGGGGGCAGCTAGGTGGCACAGTGGATAGAGCACCGGCCCTGGATTCAGGAGGACCTGAGTTCAAATCCGGCCTCAGACACATAACACTTACTAGCTGTGTGACCCTGAGCAAGTCACTTAACCCCATTGCCTAGACCAAAAAAAAGCAGAGGAAAGAAGATCTCTCCAGGAATTGTACCTAGCATCCTCATCCATTACTGTGCTCCCTTAGGAAGCTAGTCTTCTATCTTCTGCAATGTCAGCTTGCCCTTCAGGACTACAGTCCTGAGGACAGGACTGCTCTGCTCACTGGATAGTTCTTGTTTCTGTTGTACTTCTTGTTCTTTTTGTCATTCAGTCATTTTCAGTCGCTTCCAACTCTCAGTGACCCCATTTGGGGTTTT
Source organism: Vombatus ursinus (assembly GCF_900497805.2). Classification (NCBI taxonomy): domain Eukaryota; kingdom Metazoa; phylum Chordata; class Mammalia; order Diprotodontia; family Vombatidae; genus Vombatus; species Vombatus ursinus. The sequence goes on from NW_020954579.1 coordinate 9,899,830, forward strand.
CTTGGTAGAGATACGGGAGTGGTTTGCCATTTCCTTCTCCAGCTCATTTTACAGATGAGGAAACTGAGGCAAAGCAGGGTAAAGTGACTTGCCCAGGGTCACACAGTTTGTAAGTGTCTGAGGCCAGATTTGAATTCAGGAAGGTGAGTCTTCCTGACTCCAGGCTTGGCACTCTATCCACTGTACCATCTAGTCACCCTAGTACTTGTACTCATTATACTATAGATATTTGAACACATTTGTTTTGACAGAAGGAAATCAGGGCATTAGCTGGAATCAGGATCACATGAAATCACGTAACTTTGTGATCACAGACAAGTTACTTACTTGTCAGTGTATCAGACAATCGTCTGAGGCTAAAGTTACCAACAAGTTGCTGATCAGGATCAGTAGAGGAAGTTTCCACACCTGGAGTTCCCCCACACTAATTATCACAGGTCTAAACCAAAAAAAAAAAAATTGGTACCACCTAATTGAAACTCATGAGATGTTTGTAATTGAATGGCCTTGATGTGATTAGAATACAAACCTCTTCAGTTCCCTTCTGTGGTCAGGGTGAGCCATAAGGGGACTCACAGATATGTACGGGGCTGGCACGTAGCAGTGCTGCATATCCCATCAGTCAGCAGTCCAAGGCCTGAGCCACCTACTTGCATAGGATTTTTCATTTTGAGATGACGCTCCACCATGACTCCTCTCCTTCTCCCCGTGGTGTCACTGGGGTCTGTACTTTAGTTTTCCCAGCAGTGAGGCTGGGGGATCTCACTAAGCTATAAAGAAGCTTAACTAGCACAGCCTAGTACATCTGCCATACAGACCATCAGGAGAGTTGTTGCCATCTAGTACCAGGTCCTTGATGAGAACCTCCCTTAGGAGAAAAAAGTAGTGTGAGCTCCTAAAAGAGGAGCCATGTGAACTGTATAAAACATTGCTCCAGATCAGCAGAGAGAGGGAAGGAGGGGGAGGGAAAGAGAGAAACAGAGTGAGGACTGAAAGAGGGAGATGACAAGAGTGAAAGAGAGGGAGAGGAGAAGAGAGAGAAAGGGAAGGAGGAGGAGAGAGGGAGAGAAGGAGAAGCAGGAGGGGAGAGAAAGAGAAGGGAGAAGGGGGAGGAAGGGAGAGAGACACAGAGAGAGTTGGGGGAGTGGAGAAAAGCAAATAAAAGCTACTCTGAGATTTTATCTCCTAATCAGCTAATTGGCTAAGAAGACATAAGATGGGAGTAATCATGTTGTGGAAAGAAGTTCTGTCCAGGGCTGCCTTCTACTTTTCTCTCTTCTTCCCTTCTAGTGGGGACCTCATCAGCTCCCATGGGTTTCATTACCATTTCTATTCACATGACTCCCAGATATCTATATCCATGCCTAATGTCTCTTCCAAACTCTAGTCCTACATCATCATTTATCTATTGATCATTTCAAACTAGTTATCTTACAAACATCTCAAATCCATCATGTCTAAAACAAATCTCATCATCTTACCTCCCAAACCTAGCCCTCTTCTGCACATCTCTCACATATCTCCCTTCTTCTCTACTCACACAACCACCATCTAGGTCAGGCCCTCTTTAGCACTAGCCTAGACCATTGAAGAATCTTCCTGTTTGGTTTCCTTGCCTCAAGTTTCTCCATACTCCATCATCCATTCAACTGCAAAGATGATTTTCCTAAAGTATAAGTCTGATTCTGTCATCCCTGCTCCCAGTCAGTAAACTCCAATGGCTCCCTCTTACCTTAAGGATAAAATATAAAATCTTTATTTGATGGTTGCAACTCTTCACAACCTGACCCCTTCCTACATTCTCATTCTTCTTACTTTTTTTTTTTGTTTTTGAGGCAGTCGGGATTAAGTGACTTGCCCAGCATCACATAGCTAGTAAGTAACTTAGGACCTCCTGACTCCAGGGCTGGTGCTCTATCCACTGCACTACCTAGCTGCCCCACTTCTTACTTTTTAATCCCTTCCTTGTATTTTGTTTCCTAGTCACAATGGTAATCCTACTTACTATTCTGCACACAGGACACTTCATCGCCCATTTTTTGTTGTTCAGTCATTTCAGTTGTGACCCCATTTGGGGTTTTCTTGGCAAAGATACCAGAGTGGTTTGCCATTTCCTTTTCCAGCTCATTTTACAGATGAGGAAAATGAGGCAAACAGGGTAAAGTGACTTGTCCAGCATCACACAGCTGCTAAGTGTCTGAGGTTGAATTTGAACTCAGGTCTTCTTGACTTTAAGCCTGGCGCTCTATCCACTGCACCCGCCCTAACGAGCTGCCCCCTCCATTTCATATTTCCTTGCCTTTAATACATTCCTTCCCTTCCTCACCTCTTGGAATCCTTGGTTTCCTTCAAGACTCAGTTCAGTTTCTATCTTTTTCGTGAAGCCTTTCTTGGTCCTCTTCCCCACCACTTCCCCCCTTGCCCAAGCTGCTAGGGTACCCCCTCCAAAAATTACTTGTATTCATTTTGCAAATAATCTGTATATACTCCTAGGTATATATACATGTTTCTCCCCCATTGGAATGTCCACTCTTTGGTATACATGTTTCTCCCCCATTGGAATGTCCACTCTTTAAGGGCAGAGACTTTCACTTTTGTCCTTATGTCATAGTACCAGCCACATGATAAATACTTAATAATAAATACTTGTTGACACTGTTGCACTGGTGAATGATGCAGTATGAACTGGTCCAACCTTTCTGGAAAGAAATTTGGAACTATGGTAAAAAGTGACTGAAATGTCCATACGGTTTGATCACGGGGAGGCTTGTACCCCAAGAAGGGCCCGTGGCGAAAAGAAAAGCCTCATATACCCTACGATGTTTATAGCCATACTTTTTGTCTTAGCAAAGAATTGGAAATGCCCAGGGATCAGGGAATGAGTAAGCAGATGGTGGTACATGAATATGAGGGAATATGACTCTACCATAAGGAATAATGAATGTGAAGAATTCAGAGAAGAATCAGAAAACTCACAGATACTGATGAAAAGTGAAAAGTAAGCAGAACAAGAACAACAGTGACCCCAGCAGTGGAAGTGGAAGTAACACCACCACCAAAACAGAACTGAACCCTGTTAAGTTATAGTGACAGAGCTTGGCCCCAGAGAAGAGCTATGTGAAGACACTTCCCCTCCTGCACCACACACCCACCCACACACACACACCAAGAAACTATGGGTGTCCTGTTTATAATGTCAGACTTTTTCATTGTGTCGATTCATCCTGTTGAACTGTTTCCCCTTCTTTTTATTCTTTATTATAAGGGATGGCTTTCTGAGAGGAGGAGGAGGGGCATATTGAGAAATGTGAGTGGTATAAAAATAAAAGATAATAAAAAATGTATTTTTAGAAAGAGACTAGTTTGAAGTTTTTATTATTTTAAGCTGTACTTTCCTCTATTGCTAAATTAAGTTTAATTCAATAAACATTTTGTTGTTTGTTAAGTGCCCACTACATATGAGGCATAGTGCTAGATACTTGGAATAGAAACGCAAGAAGGAACCAAATTATCCTATTCCAAGGAAGCCAGAGGGGTGGCACTAAATGCTAACCCGGTGGGCGTTTATCTCCGACTTCCCTGCAAAAAATACCAGTTGGAACTAGATAGTAAACAGTTGTTGCTTACATGTACTGACTCACTATTTTTATTTTCTCTGTTTATGTGTTGACTAGCTGAAGAAGCAGGTATTGGAGACACACCTAACTTGGAGGACCAAGCAGCAGGAGATGTTTCCCAAGGTCAGTAGACTGTGCCCTGCAAGGAGACAGGATGGGAAGATGGGGAAGACAGGAGAGTAAATCATTATTTGAGACCAGGCAGAGCAAGGATGTGACAGACATGTCTTTTGAGGTTGATTGTCATCTTGAATTCTTAAGGCTGGCTCTTGACTTCTTAAGGAGCCTCTCACACTTCAATTTGGAGAGTAGCTTTTTAAAATAATTATTACTGTTTTTAATGCTCTATCTAGGTAGTCACTATGTTGTCAGAAGGCAGCTGCTGTATTTCTGTAGCTTTGGGGGAAGGGGGATGGGGAACTCCCTAAAAAAAAAAAAGATGAATCATCTGTATGGGGCAGTATAAGTGGTACTGTATAAAGTCAATTAGTTTGTTACTCGGGGAAGACTCATCTCAGATCTCCTCCAGATTTTTTTTGTAATATGTTGTGTTCCTCTATAACTGAAAAAGGTAAAGTCCATAGAAATTCAGTTGAGTATGTAAATAATTAAAACAATACAAAAAAACCACACCCCTGGTGTTTGAGAAAAATCACATCATATAATCAAGCATCAGAAAGGTTTCAGTAACCCAATTTAGAACTGTAGAATCCATTTGTCAGGGTGTCAGGTCATCTGGTCCAGATATGGACTATTGTGCTGGTTCTGCTTTTACTTTTCACTTTTCATCAGTTTCTGTGTGTCTTCTCATTCTTCTCTGTGTTCCTCACATTCATTTCTTAAGTATTTCCTAGAATGACTGAGCTCAGACTCTTAACAGCCAACTGGGGAAGCTTCTAGATTGCAACAGGACTGGAAGGAAGCCAGTCTTGTACTTCAGAAAGCAACAGTTTGTTTATTCAGCAAATGTTTGTTGTTTAATAAAATGCCCGCTATGCCCAGGTCCCTATAGGGTCATAGGTCTCAAGCTGGAAGGCACCTCAGAGGTCAGCCTCCTCATTTTACAGATGAAGAAACTGAGGCACAGGGACTTACTCATGTTCACACGGGCCATATTAGGTAGCAGGTTTGAATCTAAGTTCTCTCAATCTAGAGCCAGTAGGGAAATTCACACCCACAGAATGACACTCTAAGTCTGAGAGTGACTATGCCATCTTCCTGTGGGATGCTGAGGATACACTAGTATATTAAAGAATCTGGGTTCCCCTAGAGAATAAACATACATTGGGGATGCCAAACAAGCAATCCCCTCCCCATAGGATCTACATATTCCAAACCATTTGTTGACTTTACTCTCCAAGCAAGACTGTTCAGAAACAGGCGATCCTCATCTTTTTCCAGAGTACATGCTATATCATCAGATCCTCTTCTCTCTGTAAAAGGCCTGATCTTCGACCTCTCAAACTTGAGGTTCCCCACATGACAACCTGCAAAGCTCTCCTTTTGCTAGAGTGCCAGATTTTGGTAGTCTGCTGCCTAGATCATTCAAACCCTGCCTCCCTCAGGGGAGTTTAAAGTTCACGAATATTATCGGTCAACTACCTTTTCAGGTTGAGTGGGCTTTTATAGGAACTATATTAGAGCTCTGGTTTCTGTCATCTTTTAGTCTCAGAATGTCCACTTTCAGACTCTCTTCCCTTTTGCTGCCGGTAAGCGTAAGCAGCCAGTTTTCACATGTCTCTGCCCTAAGGCTGTCGTTTCTAATTTCTATGGGAAGGAGAATGTGACTATACAGGTTTCTGCCATTCAGAACACAGATCTATGCAATACCTTGGCCTGTCTTCTGACTAGGAGAAAAGGGAAATGAAGTTCAGGAAAGGACTGAGCTGGTCTTCATACTCACTTTTGTCTCAAGAGTCCATCCTCTTGAGTCCTTGCCTTGGAAGCAGCTCCAGTTATTGAAAAACCCACCAGGAATTCTCTGTGGCCATGGGTTTATCCGCACTGCCCTTGGTGAGGTGCCCTTCAGGTGCCTACAAACCAGTTCATACCCTATACTCTTATCAAATTGACTGAGGAGTTCCCGAACTGATTAGGGAATCCCTAATCACCTTCCTCCCCTTTAAACTTCAATTTCCAAGATGTGTGATTTGTTTATAAATAAAATCTTTTGCCTTATTTGATGAGCCTTGAGTGTAAGGCTTGTTCAATTGAAGCATACTTGTGATCTGCAAACAGCCTTTATTTACTAAGGGTTCCTCAGCCCTTAGCAATTGAATTAGAAATGTACAAAAAAGCACAATTTGTAAACTTCTTTGTCGTTTCCTGCTATAGACAGCCTTGGTTCAACTTTTAGCCATTCACACTCATAAAGTAAAAACTGGAAAAGGGTGTTACAGTCTAGGGTTGTGATGCCTTGGCTGAATTAGATAGGAAGCACTTGCACATGTCCTGCTTGTGCTTAGATCGAGAGAGAGAGAGAGAGAGAGATGTTTAGATATATAGATAGGAGACACTTGCACATTTCCTCTTCTCACTGGGCACTGAGACTCTTTACTAGGACCAAGTCTCCACAGCTGGTGGGGACAACAGGGCAAGAAATTGGCATGAGTAACTGAGCCCAAATCAGCTGTCCTTGACCCTCTGCTTCATCCTGGTGATGGTAGTATTTGGTATATATTAAGCATCTCACAGTGTCCTGGACGTTGGATCAAACACATGCCCAGTTTGGTCCTTGCCTCCTGGAACATCAGTATACACATCATATAACATATTGATTATTCCATAGGGTTTCTAGGCCAGTGGGTAAACCTTATCCTATGGACCTATATTCAAAAAGGATCTCATACAAGCTGTCCTGACTCAAGTGACTTATGTCATAGTAAGGCAAGCAGTTTAGGTCTGCCCAGAGGTTAAAAAAAATGACCATGGCTTTGCTACCATGCTGTACTATAAGCAAGTTGCTAGGTCCTCATATTTTATGGAAGCAGCATTCATACTGCTCATGTTAGCTCCCATAGTCACCATGGCTATAGCAGATAGTGGTGCACAGAAGTGAGTTTCTTCTCTTTTACCATCAGCATGCCCATGCTAACATTTTGCCATCACTGCCTCTCCAAATGCAGAGGAGTTCAGAGTCTCAGCAGAGTGTCAGAGGGAAAAGTCAGAGACCCTGGATTTCTCAGCCAATGAGATTCAGTCTCAAATGCATCAGGTAAGCGTGGAAGAAACTTTTCAGAAATCACAGATGCCTTTGAGGAAAAAAGAACCTGAAGAGCCAGGGTTGACTGTCCCGCTTGCCCCTCAGGACATTTCGTTTTACTCAGAGGCACCTAGCCTGGAGGAAGATGTTAAGGAGATGTGCCCAGCTTTCAAGGAGAAAGATGGAGACAGAGCTGAGCAGACTTTGACGTCTCCCACACCCACTGTGGTGGAAAGCCCAAAACCATCAGGATACTCTGAGAATTTCAGAGTGGGGGTTGAAGGCCATGAGGTCCATGAAAGCTTTCTTAGTGAACCAGGACACTATGGTACTGAGGCCACTGGCCAAGATGCCATTAATGTGCCTGGAGAGCAAGTCTCAGATATGTCAGCAGGGTCTGTTCAATCCAGAAGCCCTGGGGATTACCCATTGGTACTGCCTGTGAAAGAAAGGACCATGGTAAGGGAGGATGATGAAGATCGTGACATCGATGAATCCTTACCCCAAGATTCACTTCTCCCTTCTCAGCTTTCTCCAACACCAGAGAGCTTGCAACCTCAAAAAGTATTTTTTCCTTCAATGGCTTCTAAGGAAACTATTGCAATCCCGCATTTACCAGTGGAACATCATATCAAAATTCCTCTGCCAGATGATTTTCTCTCCAAAATTCCCCCAGAGATGCCAGTGATTGAAAGGGACCTGCCTGCTGTAGGCCAGGTAGTATCTGAAGGCGGTGATGGACTGTCTAGTTTAGAATCTTCCGAGGGCATGTCACAAGTGGATATCAAAGCTGATATTCCAAAGGAACAAGAATTTTCAGAATTGGGCCCTGAAGATACATTAAGTGGGGAGCCTGGGAGCCCACGTGCCTCAGTGGAAGAGGATGCAAAAACACCAGAAAAGCAACCCGTACGTTCCCCGTCCGGGAAGCCAGTCAGTCGAGTTCCTCAGTTAAAAGGTGTGTTCCTTGCTCCACCGTCCTAAGCTTGTGCATTTCCTAGTGCCTTGTACCACAGCAAGGCTGCTGACACCGTACCAGTGAGCTTTTCAGCCCTTCCTTTGAAACCTGTCGCTTGAGAGACTTCCAGGGACGTCCACTGTGAGCAGACAGATGGCGCTGCTGCTTTCACCCTCCCAGGGTCTCCACACACCCCCTGCTCCTCTCTCATGCTTGCCTGGCATTCTGCATGTGCACCACCACTTAACAGTTAACGCTTATTTCCCTTTTTTGTTCTTACGGTTCTTTTGTTCTGGCCGCTCCACTAACTCTTGGGAGGTTGATGGTCAGTGACTGGTGGACTGTATTCAACAAAAGAGACATTGACATGGGGAGGGGGGAGGTTAATACTACTTATATGTTAATTGCTTTTGTTAATGAAAAAAATATGTCAATCACCAAACAGAGATTGTTCCATGGGACTTGTGTAGTCAGTTGGGCAGAAACATCAAGATAGCTGGTAGGCGTATTAAAGTTGGGACATCAGCCCAAAACATTGTTTTATGGCAGGGAGGAAGCCTTCCAGAGGATTCAGGTTTCTCCTATTCTTGAGGACCCTCTCTCTGCTTAGGTTGGGGCTGCCCCAAAGTTTGATAGGATCTTACATAGCCAGTCATTCATTCATCCAAGCATGTCGTTAAGGTGTGTGCAAGGCCCTATCCTGGATACCATGCAGCAGTACACACAAGAAAACAAAGACGGCAGTCTTCACATTCAGCAGTACAGTATTAGTGTCTGCAAGTGAAGGATGGCACAAAAGTGGAATGTTGGTGCTCCTGAAAGGACAGAGCAAAGTCAGGAGGACTCAGAGAAGGGAACACATGGAATTCCTAAACAGCCATCATCTTCAGCATTGGTGTAATTCAGTAAGCCTTTAGGGAGCATCCATTGTGTGCAAAGCAATGTGGTCGGTGCTTTCAGGAGGGCAAAGATACAGAAAGACATATTCCCTGCCCTCAAAGAACCTAGCAAGGGATAAGACAAGGGGCAGAAATTACCCAGAAGCTAGGATGGGGCCACACAAGAAAAGACCTAACAGAGATGTGTAAGGATGTTCAGAGGAAATAGAGGTTACTTCAAGTAGGGGGCAGAAGGAATTAAGGAAGGCTTCAGGGAGTACAGGTGGCCTACCTAAGCTAGGCCTTAAAGGATAAGTATGGGGATTTGACAGGCAGACCTGAGTGAGGAGCTTGAAGAAGAAGAAGAGGGGCTTTGCAAGAAAAGAGCCACACAAGAGAAGGCATGGAAGTGGGAAATTATAGAGTATTTTGGTGACGCTGAGGCTGGAGAAGTGACTTTGCAACCGTTGTAGTATAAGTGAGGTACCCATTGTAATGGGCAATTAATAACTAATGAAACAATCAGAGCATGAATGATTTATTAACTAGGCATTCAAAAGAATGGGTCAGTGGACTTCCCGGAAGAAGATGAGATACAAATTATGGAGGGCCTTGAATTCCAGAAAGTGGGAAATCTCAGAGCTACCACGCACATCCGATTATTTAGGAGCCTCTAACTTTCACCTCCACATATGACAATCAGCCAGCAGGATTGACTGGGTTTAGAGGGGGCAAAGTACGTAAGAAGACAAGAATCAAAATACTATTTTCATATAAAATCTAGTTAATTAAAACATTTCATTCAAGACTTGAAGAAGGGTTGAATAAAGGGAGAGATGGTATTTGAGTTTCCTTTTAGTTCTGGGGGAATTAGCAATAACAATAATGAAAATAAAAATAACTCAAGGAACACTTTAAAGTTTGCAACATACTCTACAGATCTTCTCAATTGCCCTGGGAAGCAGGTGCTATTATTATCCCCATTTTATAGATGAGGAAACTGAAGCCAGGTAGAAGTTAAGTGACTTACCCAGGGTCACTTACCCAGCTAGTGAGTGAATGAGACAGGGTTTGAACTCATGTCTTCCTGAATCCTGTAGATGGTTCATTGCTTTTATTTTTCTTGATTTGCCTTCTGAAAAGAGAAAATTGGAGGGGACAGGAGCCATTCCTATGCCTTTTGGTTCCTGTTCAACCCTTAATTTGGCTATAGTCATGATAATGCGTACCATGGACTGTACTTGGCACTAGAGAATACTGTGTGACCCTAGCATGTCAGGAATCCATGCCATGGAAATGCCAGACTCCAAAAGTGAAAAATAGGCTGTGCCCCAAAATCACCAGTTTGGTGACATGTTTTTGAACTTGGCTTTAGAGGCTTCTGGGAAAAGGAAGCCAAGAGTTTGTCTGCCATCTTGGCCATATGAGAGGATGTGCAAGAGGAAGGCTCAAGCTTCATCTGATTCCAGCTTACCTGCCCCCTTCTCCAAGACTCTGGAGGGATGTGGTCACAGGACAGTGGCACTTCGGACTCATAGGATGCTTGCTCCCAGCCCCAGCTCACTCCCTGTTGAGTTAAGGGAGGAAGAGACAGAAGTAAAGACAGAGAGAGATCTGCTCTCCCCCACAATTGCCACAGTATTTATTTACATTATTTACTTTCTGATTATGTCCCTCCCTGCTTCACATGATCATATATGTCCTTTGCCCAATTATAGACAAACAAAAATCAAGTGGGCCACTAGATCCTTTTCTGATATGATTAATGATGTCAGTGAATAAAGATTTGGGAAAATATTTTTATCCTTTTTGAGAGATCGGAGACACATTCCTTCTTCGTCACAAGAGGAAGAACATCCCATATCAAAATCCCACTAGCAAGAGAGCCATGCAGTGGTCATAAGCTTAGATAAATGCAAGATCTTCATATTCCCCTCAACCTCTATGAAATAATTTTTTGAGATAAACACAAATTGAACCCAGAAAGGACCAACCTCCCATGAAGTGCTATACTCTATGCAACCATTCTAGTATTGGTGAGGTACCCATTGTAATGCGTAATTAATAACTAATGAAATAATCTGAGCATAGATGACTTATTAACTAGGCATTCAAAAAAATGGGTCAGTATATTCCCTAGTTGGTCTAGAGACCCCAAATATAGAGTAAAGTAGATTTTTCTACCCAAAAAACAAATAAGCCCAAAAAGCCCAATTATAACAAAAACAATTAACCAGGATACAAAATTAGGTGATCTAATTTCTAATTAGAGGAAAGTCCAAGGGCTTTCCAAGTTGGGAAGGGGACAAGTAGGTTTCAGGGTCCTCTGTTCATAAAATGAAAAGATGTTGATTAATTACATCCACCTGCATGTATGAAACAACAGATGACTTATATAATCTAGTTTCCCATGGATGAATAACAGAAAAACAACAAAATGTAGAATACATGCGGAGTCAGTGTTCAAAGACAGAATCTGATTGGTCTTTCTGATTCTCACACTAAACTAACTGCATTTTATACATGGTCTTCATTTTATCTTTTCACCATCCATTCATTAGATGTGAGTACTAGAGTTTCCTCACACTCACACATCCTACATTATGTCCACAGAGATATTATCTGTTACAGGTGGAGTTGCATTCCAGCTCCTACATGTGGGGCGTCCCTTTACTTACTACACATGGGGCATACCCCCATTATACATGCTTTACAAGAAAAAGAGGACAGGAGAGCTGGCATCTAGAAATCGGGCACAGTTCATTCTTGTCCATTGGACATACTCCTTTACGTGGCCTTCAAGATGGAGTACAAATGCCTGGATTCCCTCTTCCTTGAAATCCTCAAAGCCAAGATCAAAAACATGTCACCAAACTGGTGAACTCTGGTGTGATAATCTACTCTCTAGTTAGGGGATGAATTGGATAAAGCACTATGCCTAGAGTCAGGAAAACCAGAATTCAGATCCCCTCTCAAACTTTCTCTAGCTGTGTGACCCTGGGCAAGTCACTTAACCTCTGTTTGCCTCAGTTTCCTCATCTGTAAAACAGGAATAATAATAGCACCTACCTTCCAGGGTTGTTGTGAGGATCAAGTAAGGTAATAATTGTAAAGTCCTTAGCACAGGGCCTGGCACATAGTAAGTCCTCTATAACTGTTAGCTATAATTATTATTACCTTCATAGCAGTGCTCTCTAAGTAGGCAGCCCAGGAGGCTGGGGTTACATATCAAAAATGAAACAATCCTTACCCTCAAGGAGCTTGCATTCTAGTCAAGAATGGTACTAGATAGACTTTTTGATTTGTGGTGGGAGGAGGGTTAAAGGAGAAAGAGAAAGAGAGTACATGGAAGTGATCTATTTGGGGGGACCTTGGGTGAATAACCTTTCAGAACTAAAGTTTCTTTGTCCCCTATGTTGATTTTTCTAGGCCCACATAATATGCCTTCACTTAACTGTTAAAAGTACGTTAGATGCTATTCAGTCCCATATGAACTGTTCCATTAGGTGCCTAAAGACCATGCCAGTGATAACAATCCAACTCCTGCATGTTCCTGACACTTGGCCAACCTCTTCCTTGCCCTGTGTTGTCCCAGAGTGGTTATACCCCCATTGCTGCTGAAGTATGAAACCTAACAAATCCATTAAGTTTCTTACAAACGCTGTCTAGCGCCACCTGAATAAAGCATGCGCCGCTGACCCAGGCAGAATGAGACTTAACTGGGTGTCTCTTTTATGGGCCCGAGGACACAGACTGTACAGTCTTGGGCATGGGCCTCACATTCAATCTTATTTTATATTTCCTCAGCTCGTAAAAGCAGTGCAGCTGGAAGCGACGAGAAAAAAGCCAAGGTAAGCTGACCGATATGATATGAAAATTTGGAATGTAAATTCAGTTGATCCTAAAGCCATGTTTTAGAAAAACTTTTGTGTAAAAAAATTCAGGGATATGTTGGGCAGATGAGTAATTCAACCTAAGCTATTATTAATGTTGTTTTTGTCGTTAAGAAAGATAAAATAATAAATAGCTGGTGTTTACAATGTGCCTTACATATGTTCTCCTATTTGATTGTCACAACCCTGTGAGGTAGGTGGTGCAAGTACTGTTATCCCTATTTTAGAGATGAGGCCTTGGAAAATTGTGACTGAGGCCGCAGAGCTAATAAAGCGGTGGAGCCACGACTTGAAGTTTGGGGCTCTTTCCACTTTCATCTATTCCAAAGCCTCCTCTGCAAATATTTGAAAAACACCTATCCTGGCATCCTAGCAAAAGACTATTAATGCTCACAGTAGTGAAAGACAATTAGCAAATATATGAATTGTGTTTCTGCTTGTGGTTTAATTACTTGCTTGTTCAAGTGTGTGGGATTTTAGGAAACAAAAGCTAATTCAGAATCCTCCAGGTATGTTGGAATTTCATACACATTGCGTGTCATATCAAGGAGCTAAAGCTGAGCAAACACTTTCATGTATAAACATCGGTACAAGACAGTGTAGAGTAAACTACAGAACACCAAAGTGATGCAGAAGCAGAGATGGGGAAGAATTACCGCTGGCTAAGTGGGGCTAGTCAAGGAAGTCCTCTTGGAGGAGACAGGCCGCGTGCTGGACCCAGAGGAATAGTGGGTATGAATCGATGGGAAAGTGAAAGGGCATCCCAGGGAAGAAGGACAGCATAAGCAAAAGCATGGAATTGTGGGAAAGCAAAATGTGCCTAGAACAAGCAACAGATTGGTTTGGCTATACCAAAAGGTTCAGATTGGGGCCAAATAAGAGGATTAGATTAGAAAAATGTATGTGGTAAAAAACAAAATAAAACAAAACCAGTTGATGAGAAGACCTTGAATGCCAAGCGTTGAGGAGGTGAAATTTATTACAATAGCAGTGTAGCGATCACCTGAAGTTTCTTGAGTGAGGGTGTGACCTGCTAAAAAGACATTGACAACCTCTAGTCCTCGACTATAGGTCACAGGAGTAAAAGCAAAAAGGAATGGTAGGTCAGCTAGGTCATCTAGTGCAATCTCCTCATTTTGCAGATTAGGAAACTGGGACCCAGAGAGAAAGGACTCACCCAGTATCACATCAGATAGTAAGTGGCAGGGCTGTGATTCTCTGTCTCCCTTTGGGGCTTGGGGATTTGAAAAAAATGTGGATTCAGTATTTCAAGGCAGCATTTTTCTGTTCAATTCATTCATTTATTCAGCCTGTTTTGGTATTAAGCGATCTACAAAGAATAATAAGACGAGATCCCTGTTCTCAATGAGTTGACAGTCAATGAGCTGACAGTAGAATGAGATATTCTGATGAGTCATATGGTTGAGTATACAACATAGAAGGTTGAATGCAAAAGCGAAATGAGAGGTATAAATCAAGTGCTACAGTTTTTTTTCAGAAGAGGGAGATAGCAGTTTGATCCAGGGGAGGTCAAGGAAGGCTTCATGGAGGAGAAAGCATTTGAGCAGGACTATCTCCAACTAATATAATCCAAAACAGACCTCATTGTCTTCCATCCCGATCCATGCACCCATCACCTGTCACCTGGGACATATAGAAGACATATTACTGTGGGTAATAATCTCCTAATTGATCCTCCCTACTTCTAATCTCTTCCCCTCACCAAACCATCCCTTGCATAGCTGCCAAAATAATATTACTAAGACTTAAGTCTGACCATGTCACTCCCTTCTCAAAAACCTTCAATGACTCCCTGTTCCCCGCCCCCAATAAAAGAAAAAACCATCAGCCTAACATTAAGGCTTTCTACAGTCTGGCTCCAATCTTTAAGCTTTCTTTCTCATTATTCCTCTTCACGCAAGCTGTATTCCAGCCAAACACGACCAGGAGCCATTTCCCAGACTCATTATGCCGTCTCATGCCTCTGTGCATTGACATTTACATAGGCTGTCCCTCCCTGCGGGAATGCAGTTCCTCTTCATCTCTGCAGAATCTTGATGCGAATTCAAGACTCAAGTGCTACCTCCTCATTGAAGAGGGGAACAGAGACAGACAGAGGAGAGAGCGAGTGAGAGTGTATTAAAAGGAAGAAAGATAAATGAATAATGTAAATAAATTCAGAGAACTTGGGCTAGGGCAGGCACACAGGGGACTGTGTGAGATAAACTAGCTTCAATGTAGTATAAGCTAATCTAATCACAGGGACAAAATAGTGACTTAAAAGAGGAAGGAGATGGAAATTCATAAGGAAAAAAATGGAGGAAAACACAAGCCTAACCTAACAGTTATACCTTTATGAGCAACTGAAAATGCCAAGCCTGGAGTCAGGAAGACTCATCTTTCTGAGTTCAAATCTGGCCTCAGACACTTACTAGTTGTAGGGCCCTGGGCAAGTCACTTACCCTTGTTGGCCTCAGTTTCCTCGTCTATAAAATGAGCTGGAGAAGGAAATGACAAACCACTCCAGTATCTCTGCCAAGAAAACCCCAAATGGGGTCATGAGGAGTTGGACACAACTGAAAAAACAACTGAACAGAAGAAGGGTTAAGAGTTTCAAAAAATCTGAGAAACAACAGAGAGCCAACAATGAGCTATTATATTTAAATTTAAAAATAAAAATCAAGGGCAGCTAGGTGGTGCAGAGGATAGAGCACCTGCCCTGGAGCCAGGAGGACCTGAGTTCAAATCCGGCCTCAGACACATGATACTCACTAGCTGTGTGACCCTGGGCAAGTCACTTAACCCCAATTGCCTTGCAAAAAAAAATTTAATAAATACAAATCAATAGAAATAATAAGTTGCCCAGTTTGACTGGAGCATAGGGCTTGTGAAAGGGCAATAGTGGGAGATAAGACTAGAAAGATTGGGCTGAGATCATATGGTAGAGGCTCTCAGTTGCCAGGATAAGGAGTTGGGACTTCATTTGACAGGCAGTTGGTAGCTACTAGAGCTTTTTGAACAAAACTACAGCATAATTTGAACCAGCTTAGAAAGATTAATCCAACCACAGTGTATAAGATATACCTGAGTAGTGAGAAACCAGAGGAAGGGAGGCCAGTTGAAAGGATGTTATAGTGATTTTAGGCAGTCGATAACGAGGATAAGAGCTAGTGCTATGGCAAGGGGACCCAGGTGGAAGATCCTGGCTCTGCCACTAGTTAACGATGTAGCCTTGGGGAAGTCACACACGTACAACCCCTATCCCCACCCTGGTCCTCTGGACCTCAGCCTCTTGATCTGTTAGATGAAGGGGTTGACATAGATGACTCTAAGGTCTCTGCTAGCTCTCTGGCATCCAATGCTTATATGATTTTCTGTGTTGCAAAAAAATAACAACATCAACAGCATTTATCAAGTAATTGGATGTTGGAGTTGAGGGAAAGAGGCGTCGAAGGTGACACTATAGTGGTATCATGAGAAAAGCACTAATATACAGTCAGAAGGCCTGGATTTGAAACTAGGCTCTGCTCCCTTATAATGCAAAACATGAAATATCCCTGGGCCTCAATTTCCTCATCCTTAAAGTGAAGGTGTGATCGCTAATATCCCCCTAAATGCTGCCTTCCTAATGATCCTATTATTTTGAACCCAAGTGACGTAGAGAATGGCAGAACCATTAATGGATAAAGAATTTAGGAGTAGTAACAGGCTTGAGAAAGAAGATATGTTCAGGTTTGGACGCGTTAGGTTTAGGTTCCAGAGAGACATTCAAGTAGAGATGTCTAGTATAACGTTAGAAATACAAGTCTGAGGGGCAGCTAGGTGACTTACTAGCTGTGTGACCCTGGGCAAGTCACTTAACCCCAGTTGCCTCACACACACACACACACACACACACACACACACACACACACAAAACAAGGAAAAAAAACAAAAAACAAATACAAGTCTGAAAGTTAAGAGAGGCATGAGCACTAGAGTATAGGTCGGGGAATTGTCTGCATACAAAATTAAAGATTATAGGCATAGACGAAATCATCAAAGGAAAGAGCGTAGAAAGAGCAGAGATCTAACTAGGATTTAATGTGGGAGGAGGGTAAGGGTTAAGGAAGAAGAGAAGGCATCACATTTGGAGCAGGAATGGACAAAGGTAGAGCCACTTGGAGAAAGCAGTGTTATGGAAGCCAAGGGAAGAGAGCATTTCAAGAAAGAGGGATTTTTGTCAGATAGAGGTGGTCAAAGAAGATGAAAACTGAGAAAAGGCCCACTGGATTTGGTTATTAGAAGGCCTTTAATGACTTTTGAGAGAATAGTTTGTATAGCATGTGGGTGGAGAGGAACCCACAGAGAGCTCTACATTGTCTTGTAAGAGAATGAAAGGTGAATGAGCAGACAAGAAGCGGAGGCAGTGAAAGTGAGAGTTCTTTAGAAGAGTTTGCTTTGGGGGCAGCTCCAAGGGTTAAATCAACAGTGGGGCCAGTTGGCTTTGTTTTTATACCTCTGTGACTAGCGATGGAAGCAAGAGTGGAGAAAGTAGACGGCAGAGGTTACTCTAGGTTGGGGATTGGTCAGGGAAGTAGGGAAGAAGGAGTAGGGAGCTAGGTTTTCTAGAATATGTGTGAGTGTATCATTGAAGTGACTGACCATTACGCTTAGTAGAGAGGAAAGTAAAGCCAGGAGTGGTCTGCAGTTTCTGTATTTTAAAGAAGAGTTGTGAGGCTGGATTGTACAATATAGGTAAAAAGCAGGATTCATAGGAGTGGCGGAAGTTAGGAAGTTCCATTCAGAGAGCCATTTCAGTGTAGGAGATCTGAGAAGTGAAAGCAGCTGTGAATGATGTCAGTGCTCCTCAGTATAAGCATGCTGGGGAGTGGACAGAGAGATAAAGGTCCCTGGAGTTGATAAAGTTGAACGACTAAGAGGCTCGAGGTCACCAAAGATGAAAACGGGATGTAGCGTAGAGGAGAGGTGTGTGAGCCGAGTGCCTGAGTCAGCAAAGATTGTGGGTGGGAGAGCATTGGTGGGCAGTGGAGTCCAGGATGGGGAAGGTCTGGCATGAGTATGGTGTGGGCTTTGAAAGAGGAAGAGGTGCTAAAGAAATGATTTGGAAGGAATCATGGAAGAACAAGGAGCATATCGACCATGCTGCCTTGACCCTGTAGATCTCTATTTTGTTGTTGTTATGGTATTATTTTCAGTCATGCCTGATTTTTCGTGACCCCATTTGGGGGTTTCTTGACAAAGATACTGGAGAGGCTTGCCATTTCCTTTTCCAACTCATTTTACAGATGAGGATACTGAGGCAAACAGGGTTAAGTGACTTGCCCAGGGCCACATAGCTAGTGTCTGAGGCCAGATTTGAACTCAGGTCTCCCTGACTGCAGGCCTGGCACTCTATTCACTGTGCCACCTAGCTTGCCTGTGGATCTAGATACTTGCTTCCATATCTCAAAGATATTTAAAAGAGGTTTCAGGTCCAAAAGCACATCTATATGAAATGCTCATTGTCTTTGAGTGCTAGTAGATTCTTGCCTTAAATAATAGTGGTGTAAATTTGTATTTTTTTTCTTCTTCTTCTAAGATTTAACATTAATGAGACTATTTGGGTAATGTTAAGATTAGGTAGTTGATTTTGAAATTAGCCATAACTTGATGTGTGTGTGTGTGTGTGTGTGTGTGTGTGTGCGTGCATGTGTGTGTATGTGTGTTAGATACTTAAGTAGGTTGTGGGCAAAAGTAAAAGCCCAAAGGATCATAGCACTGCCTCACCCTTGAAAACATGTAAGCCTATGAATGCATAATGCATAAGTATCTTAACAGCCATATATCTGTAGAATGTCACATCTGGAAGAAATCCCAGAGATTGTTTGATTCAACCTCCTCATTTTACATATGGGAAAACTGAGGCAGAATCTCTTGCCCAAGGTCACATAGCAAGTTAATGGCAGAGCCAGGATCAGAACTCAGGTCTTCTGTCTCCTGCCCAGCATTCTTTCCTGTGTGCCCCACTGCTGCTGCTCTGAGTCCATCTCTAAAATGGCAGAGGGCATAAAGTTAGCAAGCATGCATCAGTCTGTCACTAGAAATATAGATATACAGGGACAATCCAATAGCCGTCTGCAGCTGTATAAAGCACCAGACACATTCAAGATTCCCTCTTTCTCTACCTGTGTCATGAACCCCCTCCCAAATAAAACCCAAACCGAGCATCCTGATGTGGGACACCCCTTTGACAACCTCCATCACTCATTTCGGTTTGCTTTTTTTTATGTACTGATTTTGGTTCTGATTTTATTTTATGTTCACATTTAAGACATCCACACCTTCCTCTGCTCAAACCTTCCTGAAAGGTAGACCTACCATTATCCCTAAACGACCCTCTCCTGTTAGCTCAGACCCTTCGATCACACCCTCCAGCCCAGCTGTGTCCTCAGTACCAGGTTCCTCTCCTAAACACGTCTCTTCTGTCACATCCCACACTGGCAGTTCTGGAGCAAAAGCCATGAAACCCAAGGTAAGGAGCCTGGCTTCGCATAGGGTCAAGCTATGCTGGTGGGTGTGGTTGGCTCATTCATCAACACTCTGATCCTTGGAAAACTACTCGGGGGGCCTGTCTCTGTCACTTGTCCTGTGCAACAAGATTAACCTAAGCTGAACCAGAGTCCCCACTCTGAGTAGGTTAAAGGAAGAGCAAGTTATATTAGAGGAGTCTTGAAATTAGTGTTTAACATTAATTGAGGCCTTTATTGTATTTTATTTTTATTGGTTCTTTTGTCGTTTCACAGATAAAGAAGAATCAGGAAAAAAAAGTGAACTGTATTTTTTATTAAAACTATGAACATAAATTACTTGGAGAACACCTGACAATTGCTAGGAAAACTGAAAAACAGGCAGAAATTAGGTTTAGACCAACATATTATACCATATACCACAATGAACTTAAAGTGGATACATGATCTGAATGCTAAAGGTTACATACCATAAAAAATTAGAAGAGAACCAAATACAGACAGACACCTTTCACAGCAGTGGCTAAGAGGGAGAATTCTCAAGTAATAAGGCATAGAAGCAGTCATGAAAAAAGTAAAATAAAGTTTACATGAAATTGAAAAGCTTTTATAGGAACAAAATAAATGGGATTAAATAACAAGGGGAAAGTGGTCAGTTGGGAGAAAATGTATATATGAAATATCTCTGATAAAGGTCTGCTATCCAAGGAACTCACAAGACCAACCATTCTTAAGTGGATAGGTAGTCAAAGAATTTGAAAAGCAGTTTTTAAAAGAATGGTAAGCCATGAGAAATTACATGAAAGATTGTTCCAAATCCCTGATATTAAAAGGGAAATGCAAATCAAAATAATGTTGAGGTTTTGCTTCACCTCTAGCAAATTGGCAAAAATGACAAAAGATGGAAATAGTCAGTGTTGGGGGGTTTGAAGACACATAGAATGATTACTATACTAATGTTGAGTCTATAAATTAGTCCAGACTTTCTCAAAAGCAATTTAAATTGTGCTGTAAAAGTGATTAAAAGTGACATAGAGATCCCACTGCTAGGCATGTACCCCAAGAAGGGTATATAGGAAGAAACGTCCCAAATACATCAAAATAGCCATTTTGCTGTCCAAAAATGTAGCACTTTTTTGTGGTAGCAAATAACTGGAAAGAAATCAAATGTTCATTGATTAGGGAGGGTCTGAAAAAAATCATGATACATGAATATAATGAAATACTACTGTACCAGAAAAATAATGAATATAAAAAATTCAGAGAAGCATAGGAAGACATATGAACTGATGCAGAGTAAAGTGAACAAAACCAGGAAAACAGTATATACAGGCACTACCACAAAGTAAATACAGTGAACAAACAAATGAAACTGAATGCTGCATAATTATACTAATCAAGCCTTGCCCTGGAGAAAAGATTTTTAAAATGTACCTACCTCCCTTCTTTGCAGAGGTGGGGGACTAAGGGTATGGAATATTGCTTATACTGTCAGACGTGGTTCTTATGTTAAAGGTTAGTTTTGTTAAACTACTTTTTTACCCCTCTTGTTATAAGTAATAGATTACTGGAATGGGGTAGTCAGAAATAAAGGTTGTGTTTTAAAAAAAAAGATGTTGATAAAACCAAGATTTTTAAAAACTCTTTAGTTTTCTTTAATCAAAATTATCCATTTTTATCTCCTAAGGATCACCTCTATCTCTTCTGTGATGTGACCTTTTATATTTATGTGTCCATTTGGAGCTTTGTGCATATGTAGGATAAAATGTTGGCCTCAACTTAGTTTCTGCCAAACTGCTTTCTCATTTTCCCAGCAGTTTTTGTCCGAGAGAGAACCCTTATCCCATTATTTGGTATCCTTCAGTATGAATGCTGGCTGCTATGTTTCATTCTGGATCTTCACCTAATCTGTTCCATTCATAATTTTTCCTATTTTTTAAAACTAGTACTAAATAGTCCTGATTATTACTTTATAGCATAGTTTGAGATATGGTAAGGCTGCATCCCCTCTACTTCTGCTTTTTTTTATTTCCCTTGAGATTTTTTTGTCCCCTCCAGATGATTTTTTTGTTTTTTGTCTAGTGCTGTAAAGTAACTCTGTGGTAGTTTGATGGGCATGGCACTAAATCTGTAAATTTTATATTTATATAAATATTATCATTTTTTATTACTTTGGCATAGCAGTTGGGTCCTTTTGAGTAACATAGCTCTCATTCTTTTATGTAAGATATACATCCAGCATAGCCCATTCATTCTGAAGCCATCCAGTCATCCTTCATCAATGTTATTTACTTTTTGCTAACCCTTAATCATTAGAAAATGAGTAGACTGTGCATAGGTTGCTGCTTTCACTTGCATTTCATTTGTTTACTTGATTAATAATTTCTGTACTCATAAAAGACTCTCAACATATCAAAAGGGTAGCTTAAAAAACCCGCTGAGTTAGGATAGGAGCAAAATTCAGCAAATAGTGGTGGATGTGTTTAAACTGATGAGATCATTAGCTATTAGTTAAATAAATAAACCATTCAATTTAGAATGGAAGCATTCAGTTGAGAACAGTCTACTCCTAAAAGGACAAAAGCTGGTTGATTTTTCAAGCCCAGTGAAATTGATATCAGGTAAAATTATTTTAGGTAACTGTGTACAGAAGATTATAAGGCTACTTGTTACTAACCAGCGTAACCATCCCAGTGGGGAAATTTCAGAACGTGGCTTGACAAACTTCACAGGCTTGGTCAAGATTAGTAATGACGATATTAACTCCCATTATTGGACTTTGCATGTTTGACACTTGGATAAGGGTCATTAGTCGTAGGGGCCAGGTGAAAACCAAAGCATCATTGGTTTCACCTTTGTCATGGATGACCCCCAAATTTGGATTCTGACTTGAGAAAGGGATAGAAGTAGATTGTGATAGAATTGGAAGTTTGATGTAGAAGTTTGTAGAGCAGCACACCAAGAGGAAATCCTTCTAGATTTCAGAGATGTTCATATGCAATAAACTTTCCATTCTGATTTGGTTCACAGGGGGCGGAGACTAAAAGCGGAATAAAAATGGCCACTCCCAGGGCGGCAGCACCTTCCGGTCAGAAAGGACCAGCCAACGCGACCAGAATTCCGGCGAAAACATCAGCCCCAAAGACACCTCCGAGTGCTGGTAGGAAAAAAAAACCTAGCGCTGAGCCACAGATGCACCCAGGGTCTGAGTGAATACGAGGCCAGCTTCCTGGGGCAATATGGTGGAGAGCAGCCAATCTCCTGCCCTGCAGAATGACCCTGGGAAGCATTCTCTGGGACAGAATGGTGGGCTAGACAGCCCTTGGGTGACTTTGTTGTTGTTGTTGTTGATGATATACTAACTTCAGAGGAGAGAGGTTCTCTTTGGGGCCAGAGCGGCAGGTGGTTGCCCATCACTGAGCAGTCAGGCTCAGGAAACCGTAATAGAGCAACAAGGCTTATAGACAGTTTGATTGGTAGAGTTTATATAACCTCTTACAGGTGAAAGCCAAAGCTCTCCTCAGAGTGGCAGTTTTTGTATGGGCACTCATTCATCCATGATTTCGTTCATTCAGCAACTACTTACTGAATAAAAGTTATTTTTGTAGCACTGTGCTAAGTTAAGACATGGAGCTTACAGTCTAACTGTGGGCCTGGTGATATACATGTAAATCTATTATAACCATGCAATTAAGAGAGAGTGTAACATATTAGATAGACCTGGGTTCAAATCCTGCCTCTGACAAATACCTGCAAATCAGTGAACCTATCCGTGTCCAAGGCAAGTCTATAAAAACACAAGTCACAGACCAGTTGTGCATCTGCATTAATTGCTAAAAGAAATTTCCACACCAGCGATCCAGTCCCAAAAATAAACAATCACCATAATGCCAAAACAAACAGAAGAGCATGAGATAGGTAAAAAATGAAAGGGCAGGGGCAGCTAGGTGGTGCAGTGGATAGAGCATCGGGTCTAGAGTCAAGAGATCCTGAGTTCAAATACGGCCTCAGACCAGACGCTTGACACTAGCTGTGTGACTCTGGGCAAGTCACTTAACCCCAACTGACTCACCAAAAAAAAAAAAAAAATGAAAGAGCAAAGGGAAAAGAGATCATTCTCAAACTTTAAAACAAAAGTGAGGGATTTGGAGATGGAGGCCAGCCAATCACTGAATTGTAGAATGTGCAGAAGTGGGGGAGTGAAGTATGAGAAGATTGGAGAGGGAGGAAGGGGCCAGTTGTGAAGGGCTTGAAAAATGCCGAACAGGGTTTCTGCATTCGATCCTGGAGATAATAACTGGAGGTTCTTAAGCTGGGAGTGGAAGTGACATGGGCAGATCTGAACCCGGCTCCTCTGATGCCAGCACCCCTCCTTTTCCTGCCTGCAGCATTATGTCTCCCTTTTAATTCGGGCAGGGTTTGTGCTCAGGGTCTGTGTGGTGAGACCACACACAGAACGTGGGTCCTCATCAGACTGAGCCGGATGGATTGTGCCTGCGGTGTGGTTTGGAGGAGGGCCTCTTCGCCAAGGCTTTCTGCCCCCTCTGCTGGGCAGAACTCTGGCCAAAAGGGCACCATTCTGAGCGTGGGGCAGAGATGCCCACTCAGCCAGGACTCCTCAGTTAGCATCCTCTTCCTTGGCTCCTGCAATCAGAGACTCATCACACTGGTGGGCTAGACGGCACGGGTGTCCTGATTTTATGAAAACGCAGCATAGGCGAAAGTCCAAACTTTAAAACAAAAACAACAGTTTGAAAAAATTAGGTGCCAGTTTTCACTTTACAAACGAATTCACCACCTGGGGCCCTTTAAATGGCTGTTCCATTTCTGCCCTCCCCTCGTGCGTGCTTCGCACACACACGCACACACACACAGTGTAGCTCTGGGTGTTCTTAGTTTGTAGATTATTAACTAATTGGTAGAGAACTGGGACTGGAGGAGTAGTGGGAAACTGAAGGATGACAAAACTGAGTATGAAGGGTGTCTAAAACAACTGTGCGTGCCAGTGGGATCATAGTTGTAATTAACCAAAGGTCAGCGATCCCTGACTCTTCATGAATACAACTGTTGTATGAAGGAAGGCAGACTTTGAGATGCCACGGGCTCAGGTGACAGTGGCTCATCCTTGCACAGAGAGCAATGAGTCGTCCTTTCTTAGGCTGACCCCTGTCCTTTCTGCTTTCCCTCTCATCAGAGAGCTGGACGACAATTTCCAAGGCATGGCCCAGCCCGGAAGACAGGCTTGGATGAATGTATTAAATAATCCCTTCATCCCATGGCCAAGCACTTGCTGTACTGTGCCGGACTGTCTCCTCACCCTCTGTTCTAGCTGTTGAGACAGCTCTCTGGCCAAGGGCCATCCTTCCTTAGACTTTAAAAAACTACCTCATAATTAGTGAATTGTGGAGATTCCCTGGGAGTGGGGGGAAGGAAGGGTTGGCATGGAGTCTGTTCCAAAGGAATCTGGAAATCAGGTTGGCAGTAGCCAAGTACTTGGCAGGCCCCTACAAAGAAGCAGCTGGTAGTGCAGTGGATAGAGCACTGGGCCTGGAGTCAGGAAGACCTGAGTTCAAGTTCAGCCTCAGGCTTTGTGACCCTGCGCAAGACACTTAACCTCTGTCTGCTTCAGTTTCCTCAACTAGAGCGGGGAGGGGGAGATAATATTAGCATGTATCTCCTAGGATTACTGTGAGGATCAAATGAGATAATATATATAAAGCACTTAGCACAGTGCCTGGCACAGTAAGTGCTTAATAAATGCTCCTTCCCCATCCCCTTTTTTCCC
Organism: Vombatus ursinus; assembly: GCF_900497805.2. Lineage (NCBI taxonomy): Eukaryota > Metazoa > Chordata > Mammalia > Diprotodontia > Vombatidae > Vombatus > Vombatus ursinus. The sequence continues at coordinate 9,924,672 of NW_020954579.1, forward strand.
TTTCCTTCTCTTTCAGTTAGGCCTCAAGTAAGGTTCTGCAAAAGAAAATTGGGGGCGGTGGGGGGGGTCGGGGAAGAAAGGCAAAGGAAACGAAGAGGAAGGAAAGTGTTCATCCTATGACTTCGCTATTTACAAGTGTGTGGAAGTGGAGGGAAACCAGCATTCATTAAGCACCTACTATATGCTGGCCACTGTGCTAAGCACTTTACAGATATTATTTCATTTCCTGGATGGAGAACATTCCAGGCTACAGAGGAAGGGAAAGCAGTTACTCTCACTCTTTTCTAAACTCTGTTACCAAACTGCTTGGACACCTGGGTGGTGCAGAGGATAGAGCACAGGGCCTGGAGTCAGAAAGACCTGAATTCAAATCCAGCTTTAGACACTTACTTGCTGTGTGACCCTGGGCAAGTCACTTAACCCTGTTTGCCTCAGTTTCCTCATCTGTAAAATGAGCAGAGAAGGAAGTGGCAAACTATTCCAGTATCTCTGCCAAGAAAACCCCAAACGGGGTCACGAAGAGTCAGACATGACTGAAATGACCAAACACCAACAACAAACTGTTTCTAAGAAAGCCCAAAAGAGAGAATGATTAATTTTCTAAAAAGGCTTGCTAGCCTGGTTCTAAGAATTAAAATGGAGCCAGAGAATCATATCATTTATAGTTGGCAGGCATTTTAGACACCATCTAGTCCACTGCCCTCATTTTAGAGATGTTGAAACCAAGGCCCAGGGATGTGAAGTGATTTCTCCATGGTCACACAGCCAGTCAATGGTAGAACTAGGACTAAAACCCAGGTCTCCTGACTCCTAGGCCCAGGGTTTTCCCTGGCATACCACAGGGTAAAACGAAAATTATCATCAAAGCATTAATCCATAACTAACACAAAATAGACGTAAATTAAATTTCGTAGTATGTAGAGCTGGGGCTTATAGGGCAGCTAGGTGGCGCCATAGTGCACAGAGTGCTGGACCTGGAGTCAGGAAGACTCATCTTCCTGAGTTCAAATCTGGCCTCGGACATTTACTGGCAATGTGGCCCTGGGCAAGTCACTTAACCCTAACCCTGTTTGCCTCAGTTTCCTCATCCGTAAAATGAGCTGCAGAAGGAAATGGCAAACCACTCTAGGATCTTTGCCAAGAAAACCCTAAAAGGGGTAACGAAGAGTCAGGCACAACTGAAAAACAATTAAAAAAAGAAAAAAAAGCAGATCTTGGGAACCATCTACTCCAGCCTCCTCAGTTTTCAGATAAGAAAACCCAAGGCCCAGAGTGGTGAGGGGATTTGCCCCAGATCTCACAGGTAATAAATAGCCGACGAGGGATTTGAATCCAGGCAGTCCTATCTCCAAACCCAGTGTTCTTTTCCTCTATGCTATGATGCCTCACCTTGTTTCAAATATGCTTATCTTAAATAATAAATAAATACCATAAGGTAGACTCATTTCTGCTTGACCCAGCCCATGTCTTCTTATAACCAGGCTCTGCTGATTTCAGGCCCTGCTGATAGGGACAGTAGCTAGGTTGGGATTGTAGCTCAGGTGAGTAGAAGTGCACTCATATGACTTCCTCAGACAAAAAGAAACACTTGCAAATGCACATTAGATTTGCTGGCATTTACTACATCTTGTACGGCTTAACTGTCCCAAGCATGTGAGGGAACCATCCCAGGCGGTACATTGGAGAGAGTTGTTGGGTGCTATTAATATCAAAAGGTTGTAAGTCAACCAACGCTCTTCTTTCTCTCCTTCTCAGGTGAATCTACAAAATCTGGAGACCGAAGCGGCTACAGCAGCCCAGGTTCCCCAGGGACTCCTGGCAGCCGGTCCCGTACACCCTCACTGCCCACACCCCCCACCAGGGAGCCGAAAAAGGTGGCGGTGGTCCGCACGCCACCCAAGTCGCCATCTTCAGCCAAGAGTCGCCTTCAGACTTCTACAGTCCCCATGCCAGACTTGAAAAATGTCAGGTCTAAGATTGGGTCCACTGAAAACTTAAAACATCAGCCAGGAGGTGGAAAGGTAAGGACCACAGTGCATTTCTCTTGGGTAGTGTTCCAGGCCCCATTGGACGATGGACCTTCAGAGTTATCAATAATACTCTTTTAACAAGGAGAAGTGATGGGCACAGGACTTTCTCAGTCAGCCATAGGCCTGGCAGCTTCAAAGTTGTCTACTAGGTTCCAGGACCGTTCCCGAGACCTTCTTCTGTGATCACTTGAACTACTGTTATAGTTATAACTATTTCTGTGATGCGCAGCCAGGAAAGTGGGTTGAGTTATGTTATCGTGAAATTTCCTGACACCCTCTAGGAAGAGCTAGAGGTAATACTGGTAAGTTGAATGCTGTTGTCCACAGAGAATAATGGCATTGTCCTTAGAGGGCCCACTGAGACTCCCGCTAGTATTATCATTTTGATGTTATAAGAGAAACCAGTAATTTATACTTGGGTCCCTCTAAGTGGAGAGGTTCATAGTGTGTGGTGGTCCTCAGCTTGCCTGGGAGCTGGTCTCCTGTTCATAATGTTCCTGGCATGAATTAATAATTGACCTAACAGTAGTTGTGTTCAAACCCAGACATTACCTCATTGTTGTATCATCTAAAATAGCACTGTTCATCTTCTGTGTTTTGGTGAGTTCTGGAGTGGTGAGTTTTTTGTGCAGAGGTCAGCAGGATTAAGTTGATGCGTGATCTGGAACCCCAGCCCTGATGCTTACTTAGCTGTGTAACCACCATGGTCAAGTGTCCGTGCCTCTCTGACCCCTGGTTTCCTCTTCTGTTAAAGGGGATCACACTTGCCTACCTCACAGGGTTGTTGTGAGGCAAAAGCTTTAGGGTACTAGAGAATGTGAGTCATTTTTATTATAATTCCACTGTTGGATTCTAGGCCAAAGAGGGAAAAGAGAAGGTGGAAGGTACAACTGGCGGATCCAGGTTGGGCATTCCAGGGTGGTTTTGCCTGCCTGCATGGGGTAGAAACATCTCTGTCAGAGGAGAGCTGGAATACTCCTTTCAGACCAGGGAATTAGGATGACATCTGCCCTAGCCTGGGCTCTATCACACGGGTTTGGACTGGACCTAGTTACCAGCCAGCCAACTTCTAGACCAGTAGAATGAGTAAGACATTTAGACAAACCATGAGCCCACAGTGACTTATGCTCAGGAGGCACTGAATTCTGGTCTTCATCACCTAGACCTGTGTACCCAATCCGATTTCCCAAAGGGGCTTTCTTCATCTTGCTCAGAGATGTTTGTGTTAGCCCCACATCACACAGTTGATCTCTGATCAGAAAGAATTCCTGATCATGTCAGTGTTTTCTTTGTGACCTTCTTTTATCCCCTGCATAGTGACACAGGCCTTCTAATTCTTGGTCAAGAAGATTGTCTAACAGAACAAGATGGCCTGACAGCAGGCAGCCCCTGAGGGAGGTCCGAGGGAGCAGGCCTCTCAGTATCATTCATCTTAGCCTTTTGGGCTCCAGGAGGACTTCTTGCCTTTCCCGGAGCTCTTTTAAAAGGTTGGAGATCTTTGGTTGTATTGAGAGTTATTCCTGTACTGTTGGGTCATTGCCCCTCTAGTGACAAGGATTGAGATGTTCAGGTTTTTTTATCTGGAGGCCTGTATTTGACTTTCTCCCAGCCTCTGAAAAATTGGGTGAATTTTGTGATCTCACAGAGAAGGGCGATGGGATTCTGACCCAGGGAGGCCTCTGGGTAGAACAGTGGATTGAATGCTGGACTAGGAGCCAGGAAGATCTCAATTTGAATCCTGTCCCAGACACTTCCTACCTCTGTGACCCCAAGTTAAGTCCTTTAACCTTTCTTTCAGCCTCAGTTTCCCCAGTTGTAAAATGAGGATAATAATAGCACCTACCTCACAGGGTTGTTGTGAGGATCAAATGAGATAATACATGTAAAGTGTATTTCTGAAGCTCCCTCAGTGTTGTCTGTGGGCATTCCCTCCTCAGTCTCCTCTTGGACCTCTGCTCCTATGTCCCTACCAAGGCTTCACCACTTTTATTGATGTGATTAAGCAAAATCAAAGCCTCTCCTATTACCCCACACCTCCCGTTTAAAAAAAAAAGTACCTCTCCATTCCTTTTTCTTTCCTATTAAAAATATTACTGTACCTACTGATGATGGTGATGGTGATGGTGATGATGATGATGATGGTGTTGGTGGTGCTGGTGATGGTGATGATGATAATGATGATGGTGATGGTGATGGTAATGATGATGATGGTGATGGTGATGGTGTTGGTGGTGATGGTGATGGTAATGGTGATGATGGTGATGATGGTGATGGTGATAAGCAGAAGTAGGTGATGGAGGAGAAGGAGAAGGATGAGGAAATAACAACTTGATTCTCAGGGAAATAGGAAAGGTCTGAATCTCTGGGGTTTGTGCATGGGGGGACCTAGGCTATACACGAATGCATACTTACCTCCTTGCCACATTGCAAAACTGTCTCCCCTAAACACCTTTGGAGCATGGACCTGTTGTCATATCTTGCCAGGCAGAAACCAGAGAATCACATGGGGATATAACTGAAAAAAAAAAGTGTTCAGGTTCCTCCTCAATTATCCCTTTTGCCCAAAATTCCCTAGCCTTAATTAAAATGAAAAGGTACCATTCTTTATTACAGTGCTTTCCCTGTCTCTGTTTTGGCTTTTGGATTTTTTTTATTGAAAACAAATGCTCTACACCGGATTCTTTCTGTCCTTGTCCAGTCTCTGGCCCTTATTGAAACATCAGGCAAAAACAAGCGACCCAGTTCATGGTCAAGACCAGACACAACGAGTTTTACTGCCAAAGAACCCTCCAGCAGCTCAGTGCAGACTCCTATGGGGTGGAGTGTTTGGTCCTTATCACTCTGAAAGCTGACTCTTTAAAATGCAAAGCATGAAAATCCAGCTCAGAACTCCTGGGAGTCTTAATTCTTTGAGTACTGTCCAGGTACCCAGGCTGCACCCACCCCCCTTGAATACACACCTGCCTTCCCTTCTGGATGGTGTTGACAGGAGCTTTTGTTTCTGGTCAGCCCACAGAATTTTTCCTCACAGACCTTGGGTATCTTAGAGGCTCACTTAGAAAATGTGGCCCACATTAACCTTATTCTCTCACCCGCCGTCAGCTAAGAGCAGCTGCATGGCCTCTGAAGCCACAAAAAGAAACAAACCTTGCATTGGCCACCCTCGTGGAAGGAATAGGGCCAAGTTCTCCCTCTGAGAGCTTTCCTCTGCAGTGCCAGTTGCCAGCCTGTGGATGGCAGGCTCGGGCTCAGTGCTGACAGAGCGACAGAAAATCCTGAAATGAAAGTAAGAAAAGAGTAAGGAATGATGCCATCCCATGATGGCATCTGAATTCTCTGGACCTGGTTGCACCTGGGAGATGAAGCGTGTTGTGTGTGGTTACTGCCTGAAGAGTTAAAAAGAGAGAGAGAAAGCCATGGTTTCTGAACTGATAGTTGAAGAAAGACTGATAGTATTTCTCTTCCATTAGTTAGTCCAAAACCTTCAGATTAGGATGATTTTAAATGCTTTCTTAATATTTCTTACAGGGGATGGAGGGTTTAATCTACTTTCATAATATGAACATCCTGAAGGTAGAACTAGGATTCCAACTCCTTTTCCCAAAGGAACAAGAAATGAGTGGTCCCCAGGATTCCTTTAGAATTGGAAGGAGACGGCTCTAAGACAAATGATAGGAAATATAAGATGGGTAACATGTATGCTCTGACTACCTCTCCCAGAGGCAGGAAGGCTTCATCTCCCCCCTCAAGGTTCTAGGGGGTACTCTAAGGGGTTAGGCTGGCTTCTCTATTGCCGCTGGCTTGAGTCCCCACTGACTATTCCCCCCATTGTTAGGGGCCGATAGCTAGAACCCCAGTTCCATTTAACCACTTAACCATCTGACCCTAGTTCCATTTAACCACTTAACCATCTGATAGCTTTTTCATAGAGTTATTCACTTCAAAGATATAGCAAGAACATTTGTATAAGCATCACCCTTAATACCTCTGGGGCATACTTTCCCCTAAGCCACCTTGGTCTCTGAGGACAGTTGGCTCAAAATTTAGTTCTGTCTCTGTGTTGAATTGGTCCAGTCAGGTTCATATCCAAGGTGGCAGATGAGTCAGCTTTCCCTAGCATAAGTCCAAAACATTACTCCTTGTTCCTTGGGGATCAGCACTGCACTGGCTGAAAAAAACTGGCCTGGGACATCAACATGCCCTCAAACCCTTAATGTCATGAAGGCTTCTGTCCTCCACTTGCAACAGAAAAGGACACATGAGGGGGCAGCTAGATGGTGCAGTGGATAGAGCACCAGCACTGAAGTCCAGAGGACCTGAGTTCAAATCCGGGCTCAGACCAAACACTTGACACTTACTAGCTGTGTGACCCTGAGCAAGTCACTTAACCCCAATTGCCTAAAAAAAAAACCAAACAAACCAACAGAGAAGGACACATGAAAAAGCAAAGGAATGAGGCCATGTGGCCTCAGAGAGGGAGGAGTCCCAAAGGTCTTTCTCCCTTTAGACCATGCCATCTCACTGGAGGAAGTAGTCAGAAGGGACAGGCCTTTCTGAAAGCCTTCCCAGCTAGAGACACTCCTCTCTGCCATGTCGTTAGCTCAATGGAAGCAGTTACAGGCTTCAGAGTTCCTCCTCTTACCCAGAAGCAAGCTCTGTAGTGTAGCATCCTTCACGTGAAGGGGCCAAAAAAGCTGATGGGGTCTGCCCATGTGCCAGGCCCCTCCCCCGTGACAGCTTGCCCAGGCCAAACCAATTCAGATACCAAAATGGTTTAGCAGAATATACAGATGACAGATCTCTAGAAGTTAGGGATGGGGTGATGTCAAAAGAGAGGGCTGGATTTAAAGTCAGAAGACCTGGGCCTCAAGCTTGCCATTTATTGCTTAGGTGACCTTGGCAGTCATTTAATGTTTCTGGGTTTCAATTTTCTCGTTTGAAAAATGACTAGCATTTGTAAGAAGGAGAAATACTTCTGGAGGCAGCTAGAGTCTTGAACAACTGATTTCAAATCCAGCCTCAGATGGTTCTTAGCTGTTTGACCCCGGGCAAGTCACTTAACCTCTGTCTGCCTCGGTTTCCTCCACTGCAAAATGGTGGTAATAGCACTTACCTTGAAGGGTTGTTGTGAGGATCAAATGAGGTATTTGTAAAAGCGCTTAGCATGATGCCTGGTGCATCATAGGTGCTTAATAAATGCTTATTCCTTTCCCAGAAAGGAGGGAAGGAAAACAAAATGGACAAAGATAAGAGGAACATTGAGGTGGGAAGGAGGAAAGTAGAAGGAACTAACTTTGGATAGCTTTGATATTCTTAGTAGTGTAGGAGGTGAAGTCATCTGTCAAGAATGGAAAGGGGGAGGGATGGAATCTGGAGAATGGAAGAGGTAGACAAGGTTTCGAACAGCCGTTAAGGGGACCGTGATGGGACGTCAACAAGAAATCCTGTGACTATAGTCAAGACAGATTATGATGGACAAACCAAAAAGCTGGTAGAACTAATTAAATTTTAATAAAAATTAGGGGCAGCTAGGTGGCGCAGTAGATAGAGCTCTGGCCTTGGAGTCAGGAGGACCTGAGTTCAAATCCGACCTCAGACACTTGACCCTTACTAGCTGTGTGACCCTGGGCAAGTCACTTAACCCCAGTTGCCTCACCAAAAAAAAAATTAATTAATTAATTAAAATTAAAATTAAATAATTCTAGTAGTTAATAGAATTACATTCAGAGTTTTCAGGATCACAGATTTTCAGGATCCCTGGATAGCTTTGAAGGCTATCCAGTTGAGGTTGGACAGCATGAATCTGTGGTGGAGCCATTTGAAATAGTTCCATTAGTTATTCCCCATGCTCAGCAGCCCAGGAATGGGAGTAGAGAAAGCTCATAGTGAGAGTAACTCTAGGTTGGAGACTGAGCTGTTTGGCACGACGGACGTCAGTGGGGTGAGGGAATCTAGGATGTTGGCCAGAACGTTACTGAAATGGCTGATCATACAGTAAAATGAGGTAAGGAGGCAGGTGAAGACAGAAAGGGATTGAAGGAGAATACAGATAGGAAGTCTTGATAGGGGCAAAGAAAAGGTTGGAGGAAGGAAGCGAGGGAGAGAGTGGTAAGGAGGTTATGGGGTCATAGATGGGAATCTCAGTTCCAGACCTGGGAGGTAGAGCCGACGATGTCCAAGGTGTGTTTGCACTGAGAAGTAGAATGAAGATGTAGGTCATTAGAGCTGAAGAATTTGAATCATTTTTGAGCCATAATTATTCTGTGTTAGTATTAGCTAATTTGTGAACATGGATACTAGTCACCGATGAGGATGCCAGGGAAAGAAGAACAAGAACACGGCTCCACAATAGTGTGTCTGGAAGATGGAAAGACCTTTAAAACGCTCTTGGAAATTATTAACAGCGATCAGAGGCTGCAACACATTATTAATGGATGAAAAGATTAAAGAAATAGATTAACATCTTATTCATATTCATCATAGATGAACAAATTTTTAAAATGAGTGAGCAATAAAAGTTGGGCACATGAGAGAGCTAGGGATAACTGAAGTTATTTCTATTGAAGTATGCTCGATTGGTGTCCTTATATGACAAAATGAAGCAGTCCGCTACTCATTGGACCTTTTGTAGTCGTCTGATGAGAGGAACTGGACAGGAGCTGCACAGGTGGGGCAGGCATGAGTTGAGCTGCAATCTGCACCATTGGAGGGAATATCTATCCACAAGAGAAGATAAAATCCATTTGAGTTATTCTGAGTATTTGACTGCAATATCCTAGAAATCCACAAGATGGCGATGTTACTCCATGAAAGTTTCTCTCTATGGGCGTGTCTGCATCTTCTCCCTAATCTTTTTCTGTTCTCTCTTTGTCCATCTGTGTCTCTTTGTCTTTCTCTTCTCCTTTCAGCTTCCTTCTCTCTCCCTCCTTTAATTCACCATAATAATAAATGAGTTATCATTTTCATGATTAATTTATTAATTAAAGCTTTCTTTTCCCCGGCTATAATTTACAAAACAAAAGCAAAAGCAAGAGAGATGAGCAGGATATTTTGTGTTCCTTTCTCCAAAAGAAAATTAACTAAAGCTGTGTGTTTGGGGTATTGGTTTGGGGTTTTTTTTGGGGGGTAGTACTTAGGTAGCCCTCAGTTGATTGTTTTTTTCAAATAGGTCAACTGCCCTGGTTAAGGGGAAAAAAAGACTTCTAACCAGTGCTTTCATAAAACTCAGTTACCTATGTCCACTCTCATCCCCCTTACCTCTCCTCTCCTCCTCTGGCCTGGTCCCCAGTCCTCTGGTAGCTATGAAGAGCTCCATCAGAAAGACAGAAAGCAGTCATAAAAATACCAGTTGATAATAGGAAGAAGAGGTAGAAAGGACGGTGGTCTATCCCTCACAAGGACTGGAGGCTCAGAGCTTTGATTTTTTAGACCTTCTGGTTATACTTCACTTTGAATGGGAGTTTAAGTTTCTAAATAATATAAATTGAGTTTTCGGTTACTTAATTCATTTTCAAGGCGCCCAGGGAAGTTTCTTTTTAAAGGAACCCTGCTGGGAACCCTTTTAAAAAGCAAATAATATTTTGATAAAAGCTAAGTTGGTAACTCTCAGAATATTGGAGTTTTGTCTAATGAGTTGGCCTAAATTCTGGTGCACCTATAGTAGGAGAAAGGTCTCTTTTCTGTTTCAGCTTTAGTTCCAAGCGTAGCCTCCCCCTGTTGGGTCACTTAGCCGCTGAGAATGTCTTTGGTTTTGATAGGACAAGATTTTGACAGGTAACATTGACTGGCTGTGTTCTTGTTGAGTTGTTTTGTGCCTTTCTCTCCCCTGAGGCCATCTGGGGTTTTCATGGCAGAGATACCAGAGTGGTTTGTTATTTTCCTCCTCCAGCTCATTTGACAGATGAGAAAATTGAGGCAAACAGGGTTAAGTGACTTACCCATGGTCACACAACTAATAAGTGTCTGAGTCTGGATTTGAACTCAAGTCCTCCTGACTCCAGATTCTGTGCTCCGTCCACTGAGCCGCCTAGCTGCCATTGACCGGCTATACTTCTTACTAAAGCCACACATGAACATGTGCACAGTTAGAGAAGCTTAACCTAACCTACTAGCCCAAGGTTTGACCTTGCTGCCAACATGATTTTGAAAATCATTAGCAACGATCAGAGTCAGCAGCACATTACTAATGGGATTATGAAAGATGAACAGATTAAAGAAATGTGGAACAAAAAAAAAAAAGATGGGCACGTGGAGAGAGCTAGAGATAACTGAGATTATCAACCCGTATGTGAGAAAGTCAAGCAGTCTACTGCTGGTTGGACCTTCTGTGAGGAACTGGACAGCAATGAGCAAGGAGATATGACACCCCTGGGGTGGATAGGGTCAGGGTGAGAACGGAGGTGGGAAGAGGGGTCTTGATTCTGCCTGTAGCAATCATAGATATACATAGAACTCTAGTGCTAGAGGTCAGATCAGTCCGATGTGTGCTTTACCTCTTCATTTCATGGTTCCCCCATCCCTTTGTCTCTCCTGCTCCCAAACTGGAGAGTCTCCCTTAACAAATGAGCATTCGTAGAGATATGAGATGGATGGGAAAGTGTAGTCCGGGCTAAAGTAGCCCTGGGAGATCTGGGCTGAGATCAAACCAGAGGAAGCAAAATCCAAGCCAGGGACCAGAAGCGAGGCTTTGTCAGTGGGGGGATAGGCTGGACTAGGGATAGCTGGAATTCCAAGGCTGGACAGACTCACTGGGGAAAGACAGGCCATCTTAGCAGCAGATGTTACCAGAAAGTATAAGCACGCAGCCAGTGAGCATCAGGCAAGTCTCACACTGAGCATAGATGGACATCTTGACAGGTGGAGTTCAGTTAGGCTGGTCAGCAATAAGCAAAAGCCTAAACAGGCAGGCAGTCATAGAACCATGGAATCTAAAAGTTGGAAAGGACCTCAGAAGTTATCTAATCCAGCCCACACACCTGAGCAGGAATTCCCTTTATAACCTCTCTGACAAGTTAGTCATCGAGCTTCCCCTGGAAAAGCTCCAGTGATAAGGGAACTAATTTCTTCCCAAGGTAAGACCATTCCACATTTGGATGGCTTATTCCAGCATGAAAATTCCTTAAGCTTAAGACTTCGTTTTCTCTAATTCATTTGTTGCCCTACTTTATTCCCTCTGTAAATTCAGAAGTCTATTTTTAAAAGTGACATGCCTGTCACTTATAAATAAAAATTCAATCCCACGTTAAAAGATTTTTTTTTTCATCTAGAATACCTTAAAGTCTGAGGGTGGCATGAGTAAGAAGATCTGGTAGGAAGATAATAAGCATTGAAATAGGAACCAGGAGCCAGTTCAAATCCTTTCTCTGTTAACTAACAGTATGTATGACCTTGTACCTAAAATGAAAGTGGTTGGATTAAGTGGTCTCTAAGAGCACTTCTAACAGTCTGTGAATCTAGAATCAGCTACTGGACTAACTTCAGAAGTGAGTATGTGAACATCCATTCTTGAAAATTCTTACTGTAAGGCTGTGTTGATGTTAGCATAAACCTCCTAATGGTTAAAGTTATCCAAAAATAGAATAATAGGCTACTTTGGAAGGTAGTGGTTCCTACACATGCCCCTTCCTCGTCCAGGAGAAGCCTTTAAGCAAAGGCTGCAGGGGGAAATGTCCGGGGGAAATGTTGTTGCCGTTGTAGCTGTTGTATGGGTGGAGGAAGAGGGTCTCGTTTCAGGCCTGGGTTGGACAAGATTGCCGCTGTGGATCCCTCTAGCTCTGTGATTCTGTAATTTGACACTGGCCAAGAGTAAGGAACTGGGTTTTAATTTGGGTGTGTTAAGGAATACTATTTTTGTAGCAAAAGTATGTCTGTCTGCTCAGTTTGGTTAGGTAAAGAGAGAGAGAGAGAGAGAGAGAGAGAGAGAGAGAGAGAGAGAGAAGTATTGAGGATAGGTCCAGAAGTGGTGTGTTGTAGTGAGAAACACAAGACCGAGGCTGAAAGCCGGTAAATCTGGGTTCTGGTAGCTTCTCTCCAGCCCCGTGGCCTTGGGCAAGCTATTTATTCTCCCTTCCTCTTTCAAATGAAGGGGGTAGACTAGATAATGCATAAGCTCCCAAGGTCGTTCTGATGTTCTGTGCTTGCAGGATAAGAATTAGTTCAAGAAGAGCATATGGTTGCTTTTGGTCCGTTGTTCGCCTATGTCCAACTCTTCGTAACCGTGTGGACCATAGCATGGTCAATGTTGTCTGTGGGGTTTTCTTGGCAAAGATCCTGGAGTGGTTTGCCATTTCCTTTTCCAAAACGCATGGTTAGTATTCCTCAACAATCAGTCCAATTTGAGGTTATAGTGAAAGCTCCATTATGCCTCCTTATGTTGCAAACTGGTTTCTGTTCAGCGTTAAACCAGAGAGGTGATAGGTTCAGGGTGCACATTGAGACATATTTTTTGGACATGGCCAATGCAGGAATTTGTTATGCTTGAACATGTATATTCATTACAGAAGTCCCCCTCCTTTTATTTTCTTTTCTAATAGTGGAGAGAGAAAATAAATTTGTGGTGTTAAAGAAAATTAATGAAAAAATGAGTATCCCTAAAAAGACAATGGGACAAAGCTTATTCCCACAGAAAAGAAATGAGAATGTAGCTCTCTCCTTCCCTTCCAAATGCGGTCGTGAATTTGGAACATTGTATAAAATGTCAGTCTTAGTTGATGTGTCGGTTTTGCTGAACTTAAAAAAAGTCTTTTAAATTTCTTCTTGTAAGGAATTGATCTCTGAGTGGGATGTGGGGAAGCAATAGGATGGAACATGTAAGCAATGTAAAAATAAAACATCACTATTTTTAAGAGGGCAGTGGAGAAGTACATGGTGGGTACAAGCAGACCATAACTCTTAACTAATAAAGGATTACAAAGAAAAAATATATATACATATTATATTTGATATCAAACTATGCCCATCTTCAGTTTTTTCCCCTTGTCCCAGCTTCATCTATACAGCATAATACAGCTGTTGGTCTCTGCCTCCAACAATAGAATCACAGCAGATTTTACTAGACCTTGATCGTCTCTGGTGAATGAAGGATAGAGTGCTAAAACTCAGTGCCTGTGGTTTAAAACTCACCTGGATTTTTCGTAACCCTGTTACCTCCAAGCACTCATTTCATATCCACTATCAGTGACATCACATAAATAGTATGGCGGGAAGAGCACAGAATTTGGAGTCAGAAGAACTCTGTTCTTGTGGATGACTTGGATAAAGGCAAAGATGGCATGCCTATCCAACTTGTAAGTGACAAAAAAGCTTGGAGGGACAGTTAACATGTTGGATGATAGAATCAGGACCCAAAAAAGATGAATGGGCTGAATTCGCTAAAGTAAATTCAATTTAATAGGGTTAACTTAACCCAATTCATTTGGATTCAAAAGTCAACTGAAAAGGACCAGGCCTGGAAATCAGGAAATCAGTAGGAAGCAGGTGTGAGTTAACAGGACTATTGACTAGAACCAGAGGACATGCCTTCAACTTGAAGTCATTATTCTTCTCTAGGGCTCAGTTTCCTCATTTGTGAAAGGGGAAAGCTGGTCTAGTTGGGCTTTTTCAGGTCCCTTCTAATTTTCATTAAGAGACTTTATGATAAGTTACAAAGAGGCAGAGTTAGGCTCTGAAATTTTCTCTGTTAGGAAAATTTCCTAACAATTAGAATCGCTCCCAAAAGTGAGTAAGCTGCCTCAGGAGACAATGAGTTCCTCTCACAGTGTGCTGGTGAGAGCTAGTTTAACAACTAGCTCTCCAGAAAGAAAGGGAAATAAGTCTGTAGGACACACTTTAAAGTTTAATCTGAATTTGTTAACATTTTCCCCATCAACTTCTTACCTCTCAACAGTCAACAGAACGATAAATCAAGCCTCGGTTTGTAGCATTTGCTAATTTCCCAGGTGTGAATGCTCACGCTGGAAATTTAACAGCCAGCTCTCTGGAGTCATTAAAGCTGGCTCTCACGCTTGTTCCCCTCTGCTAAAGGTCTTGAAGCAGACACTGCATAACCATCATCTCCATGTCGGAGATGTGGTAGAAAAGATTCTTGTTAAGGTACAGATTGGACCAGGTGACTGAGGTTGTCTTGGTCACAGCCGGCGAGCTCAGAGAATTCCCAAAGCCTGACAAATGGAATGTGCACCGCTTGGTTTTACTTGCTTAGACTTTATTTAAGGATACAGCAATGTAGACGTCAGCAGTCTCCAGCTGGATCTAGGCAGTAGCAAGGGCTCTGTGTGGCTTGTTTTGCCCCCAGAACCCTCTCAGACCCCCAGGATGCAACATCCAGACCTGGGAGTTTGTTCTAGGCAAGGCTGGTCACCTGTTACATCAGAGAAGTCTTCCCTGTTGGGTGAGTGGATGTTTGTGGCTACATAGGGATGCTAGGCCAAGGATGGCATGGCAAAGAGGACTTGGCCCAAGTTCAACCCCATGCCAGAGGTTATTACCCTACAGATGGTTTTCTCCACCCTGGGGTCAAGTACTAGGCACATTCCCAGGCCTCGGTGATCTCTGCAGGCTGGGGGATATTGTGAGCCTCCCCATCTACTTCCACAGCAGATACTCCTTCCAATTCTGAGGTTCTGTGATTATGGCCATCTATGTCCTAATTCTGCTGCTTACTAATCGTTTGATCCTGGATGAGTCCCTTGATCTCTGTTAGCCTCTATTTGCTTTTGTGTAAAATGGAGATCCTATAACTATTGTATACCTCACAGAGCCCTTTTAGAGTATGGCCTTCCAGTCCTAAATCTATGGGTTCTTTAATCCGTGTGTATGCGTCTGTGTGTATTTTGGGGGAAGGGGTAGAGGCCAAGGGAGAAGGTTATGGGGGAGCACAGCACTTGTTCCCCTCTGCTGAAGGTCTTGAAGCAGAAGCTGCACGTCCGCCATGTTGGAAGTAGGGAGAGAAGATCCCTCTCAAGGTACCGATTGAATTAGGCAGCTTCTGATGTTGTCTTGGAAAGAAAGGGTAAAGCAAATAAGTTCATTTCTTTAAAAATGCTCGAGATGGGAAATAGAGAAAGAGTGCAACGTTAATACTAGAGTGGGAAGGAAGCCTTTCTTTTCTTCCAAAGTCCCTGAGAAAGTTTCATGGCTCCGCCTGTCTTCTCAAATGATGCCCTTGGCATTCTGTCCATTAGGTCCTTGCCATTTAAATTCCATCCTGTTGGTTTGATCCAAAGCAATAATGATAATCTGGGCAGGTTTCTCTATATGGGATGGGACTTTGGAGCAGAGTCTGGTTTCGGAGTCAGAGGGTCCTAGCTGTACCACTCACTATCTGGGTAACCTTAGGGAAGTCCCTTTTTATCTCCAGGCCTCAGTTTCCTCGTCTAAAGAGTGAAGGTGTTGGACTGAGATGACCTCTAGGGTCCCTTCTAACTCTGAATCTGTATGATCATTTGTCTGTGTGTACATTTCTGAAAAGTTGTATATAAAATGAATCCCAGGTTCAAATATCTAAGATCTGGCCATTTCATGGAACCCTTTTTCACAGCACTCATGATTGCCCACCCCTCGAAACATCTGATTTTGTAAATCCATATTTTCACCTATTATTTTTTTCTTAAAAGTGAAGTTCCCCTCTGTGAAGTCCCTGGTGATGAATGTCTTCACAGGATGGCTCTTCCACACTGAGGATGATGAGGACTTAGCACCTCTAATCACTTGCTTGCTGTGTATGCTTTTCCAGGTTGTCATTAGAAGCATGGGAGGGTACCGCCTTTCAAAGATTTTTCTTCTCAGGCAGCTCCTGTGGGATCGGACCAAGGTCTCCTTGGTGGATCCAGAAGAAGCAGGATGGGCATTGCCCATTGTCAGAGAAAAAGCCACCTCTGGTCCCTTGAGGGCTGCCTCTAGCCTGGCCTTGTGGCGGCAGCAGCTACTGCTACCTTTCCTTGTTCTCAGTGTTGGGAAAGCTGAGTACTGTAGGGCAGAGGGGCTCCATGCCTGTGTGCTGTGTGACTCATCTTCTTTTCTGGCTATCAAAGGTGCAGATATTTAATAAGAAGCTGGATCTTAGCAACGTCCAGTCCAAGTGTGGCTCAAAGGATAATATCAAACACGTCCCAGGAGGAGGCAGTGTGAGTACCTGCACCCCTTCAATGCACTCTACTGTGATTTATTAGAAGTAGCATGAATCTCTACACACCTGTGTCTGTGAGACTTAAATAAAGAAGAGAACGTTTTCTCGACATTCCTGGCTCCTCAGCCATTTCTGACAAAGGGGGTTCCAGGGTGGTGCAAGCACTGTATTTGGAGTCAAAGAACCTGAAATCAAATCATGAACTTGCCACATCCTGGCAAGTCACCTAACTACTCTGGGCCTCAGTTTCCTCAAGTATAAAATAAGAGGGTTAGGAATAGATGGCCTCTAAGGTCCCTTCCAGGTCTGAATCTGTCATACTGTTATTCCTTGACCCCTGTCTTCATGCCCACTGCACATAGAAGTGTGGATTTCCTCCCACACACACAAGAAGCATGGAGACTGCTTGGGTGGTAGCTAAGACAGACACGAGGTAAAGAGATGCTTGGGGTCATCTGTACAGAAAGAAAGTTCAACTCTCAAAGCATAATTAAGAAACTACTAGCAGACCTCATTGCAGACCCCCGCAGAAACAGTCATTATTGCAAATTGTTACGCCATTGCCCAAGGACGTTGGGATAAGAGGGTTGGAAATACTGGTGCCTCATCTGGCCCACGAACTGCATTAGTCAACCAAAGGAATTTAAGGCCTTTGTGTCCTTCAGCAACCCTGGGGGCACCTGGCAAATATTCACTGATGATGTCAAGAACTATTTAATTTCTCACCCGTGAAGCTCCTCTGTGATGCTCATCACAGAGCAATTTCCAAGGAACCAGCTCAAGGAGGAGCTCCAGAAGTGCTGCTCGGGCCTAGGCCCAGCTGCCATAAGTCAGTCCTAAGGAGAAAGGATTACCTTCTTCTTGAGGAGTAACTACAGTAAGGGCTAGAGTGGTAGGGAGGGCAGATCCCTTTGTCAAATTTAGCGTTTGGATGAGGAGCCACTGGAATTTCACTTTGCCCCACAGTTTCAGCCGTGTCTCATGCTTTGGATGGGGCCGACATAAATTGCTTGTTCCCTTGGCATAAGCAAAGACCAGCTGTCGGCCAGCTTTGGCCTTTTCCCGCTTTTGCAAGGAGAGAAGAGGCATCTGGGGCCTGCCAGGCCTATGCCAAAGTCAGTTCTTCCCCTTTGCTGGGGGAGACAGTACAAATGGGGAGCAGCCCCAGTGTAAGTTCAAGAAAGCTGACAGCTTCAGACATAACATTTGAGGTATGAGTGTGGAAATACTGCTTGAGAGTCCCTGCTCAGCTTCCCAAGAGGACCACCACGAGGCTGGCATCCTTATTTCTTATTGGTCTTTGGGTGGCACTGGTGCCACAAACTTTGGCTGAAATTGTCCCTGCTCTCCAACCCCACCCAGACCTTGGTGCTGCCATCTAATTAACGATCTGTCCACAAATATCTACATGCAGCAAGGGAGTCTTACTATTTAAAAAAAAAAAACCCTTTTGGGAAAGAGCAATAGTAACTCCCTCTTCATTTATCCAGTTTGTGAATTTTCATCTGGTTCTGCAGGCTTACTACCTGTGCAGCCTTGGGGCCTTGGTTTTCTTATCTGGAAACAGAGGGGGTTAGACAAGAAGATCTCTAAGGACCGTTCCAGCTCTGAATTCTATGCACCTACATGAATGTCAACTACTATTGTCATCTACATCATCCTGGGTCATGCACGTCAGGTTTTCCTAAAGAAGGGCATACCTTTACAGTGCAGAAGTTACCGATTTAACCACCACGATGCATGGTCTGGGCCCTCCCAGGCTGTTTCTCTCCTAAGAACTCTCATCTGTACCATAGGGCAGCATAGAATATTGATTCTTGCCATGTGCTACTGATATTCTGCCCTGAATAGCCTAATGCCGACTTCCTGCTGTTAAACTTTCTTGTTGCCAAATGCTCACCCTAGCACCTAGCAGCTGTTGCATGGCATTGTTGCTAACCCTTCTCTCCAGTATCTGTTGTCACCTCCCAACCACCCCTTTCCTTCATCCCCCTCGACCTCTGGTTCTCAATAAGAAGAATGTGGGAAAAAAAAAAAACCATCGCAAATCCATGATGATGGACTCCAGTGTGTACACTTTGGGCTTTTAGCTTAAAATGGCGGATGAAACAGATTTAAGGAGTAACCTCTCAGAATCCATCCCAACCTGCAGATCCAGTATAAGAAGACTGTTCTCGCCAGCTTGAGTTGGGTTAGTGAAAAGGGTCAGAGTTATGTTCTAACTTGGTCTTTGTAGGAGAGAGGCCAAGATCAAGGGGCCCATCTCCATATGGTCCAAGGAGTTTTGCTCAGTGCCAGAGCATAGGATTTTAAAGCTATTGAAGGTCTATCTTGTCAGTAACCAGTGACTACCAGTCACAAGGGGGAACTAGTTGAAAGAGTGTGGATGGATGGTTCCATACATTCCATCCCCACTACTGGGGGAAATAAACAAACAAATTCTTCATAATCCATGCCCTATGTATGGTTGTGGGTTAGGAACATCGTTTTTTTGTTGTCTTTTTTTTTTTAATTATTGTCATTTTAAGAAGCTTCAGTTCCCAGAGCATCTGGAAATATCACCAAAGATCTTTGGGCTCCCAATCTTCTTGCCAGGGTCAGCTGGTGACCAGACTACTCCTCATAATTGTGGGTTGACCCTTATAAGGGACTGTCCATCTGACAAGCCCCCTTCTTGGTTTTATATTCTGTCCCTTGGCAGGTAACCACTGTTTCTTCCCATGACTATCAAGCAGAAAACAGTTTTCCTGATGGAAGGACTACAGGCTGGGGAAATTCTGACCTCCTATAAATTGTGAGCCTCAAACGGAATTATTTTGTCTGCAGAGTTGGGCAGTCTTCTGGGTGGCCCACAGCAGTTGTCCCCATGGGTGGTCCAGAGGGTGGTCTGAGGAGCAGCAACAGAAGTGGTTTCTGGCACCAAGCTACCTACCTTCTGACTCCAGCTGCTGACAAGTTCATATTCTCTCTGTCTCTGTCTCTGTCTCTCTCTATCTCCCTTCCCCCTTTCTCTTTTCCGCTTTTCCTTTTTTCTTTCCCCCTTCCCCCTTTCTCTCTCCCCCCACTTTCTCTCTCCCTCCCTCCCCCTCTCTTTCCTCTCTCTCCTTTTTCTTCTCCCCTCTCTCTCTCTTCCTCCATCTCCCCTTTTCTCCTCTTTTCTCTCCCCCGTTTCTCTCTCTTTCTCTCCTCCTCCTCTGTCCCCCTCTGCCCTTCTCTCCCTTTCTTTCCCTCTGTTCTTGTGATCTCGACTTTTCCATCACAGCTTCAGGGAAGGAGCAAGCAGGAAATCAACCCACCTGCCCAGGGTTGGGGAAGAAACAGTTCCCTCCACAGAGCCTTGGTGCCAGGAGCCTGTGGGTGTGGGCCAGCTGGAGCACGGAGAGTTAGGGCTGTTGCCACCCCCAGCTTTGTCTCTGGTCCTCTCTTAATCCTCACCCCCAACCACGTAGTGTTCCCACAGGGACAAGAGCTGTTTATTCCCACCTCCCTCCGCTGTTTTCATCCCAGCCCTAAAACCTGGACCAGGACTCATCCTCAAATATTTCTTTTAACAGATATTTATTGCCCAGGTCAAACTTCTTATCCAGGCTCCAAGTTACTTGCTGCCCTTCCACCCTCCACCATTCACATTCTTCCAATCAGCCTCTGTCACCTCTGCCGTTTTTGCACAAGCTAAAAGAATAATCAACCTTGATCACTCTGATACCCCTATTTGCCCTTACATGTACACATTCACATTGTGGTATGTGACTAACAGCTCTCACCAAGAAGCCTGACATTATGGGTAGAGGATGGGCCTTGGAGGCAATAAGACTTGAGTCCAAGTATTGCCTCCAATTTATTCCACCTGGGCAACTTCTCAGTGTCCCAGGACATTCACTGAGACTACAAGCTCTAGATGAACTGCCAGTCTGTATTGGCAGAGGATGTCAATGTGCTGGGAATTTCTCATACTTTTGAAAACATAGGTCTGGACCCCCCAAAAAAAACCCCACTCCCAGGCTATTGTCCAATCAATCAATGAAATATCAAATTATGGTGAAAACTTGATTCACATTCAAAGCACTGGGAATGGAAAATTGGAGATAATTTAATTTTCTAGTTAACTGAGTACAGTAGGAAGTCCTTTTTGATTCAGATGTCATCGTTAAAAACTTTCTTGTTAGGACGTGGTCGTGCCTTAGTGAGTCAAGAGTAAACGTGATTGCCTCTTTTCTTGGTGATCAGAGCCCTTGTAGGGGTTTTACCCTTGGAAATGAGGGAGTTGGGCTAGGAGGGCCCTGAGGTTCCTTCTAGCTGTGGAGTTACAGCAGCCAGGGGGTACAGTGGATAGGGTACAGGACCTGGAGTCAGGGAGCCCTGAGTTCAAATCTGAACTCAGATACTTGCTATTTATGTGACCCTGGGCAAGTCACTTCATCATTGTCTGCCCCAGTTTCTTCATCTCTAAAATGGGGGAGAGGATAAGAGCACCAATCTCCTAGGGTTGTCATGAGGATAAAATGAGATCATATTTGTAAAGTGTTTTACCAACCTTAAAGTGCTATATAAATGTTAACTATTATTATGGTTCTAATATTTGACCAGTTCTCTACGTACAAGACGATGGAGGTAGGTCGAGAAGATCTGAGGGACTGGACTGAATCTTTAGTAATTCCTCCAGGCATACCCTGGAAGTCCCTTTTTGGACAGATAGCACCTTGATAGCGTGGATTCTTTTTCTTTGATTTGGGGAGTGGGGAGATTGGGGAGTGGGGGGCAGAGACGTTGAGTTATTGAGGTTGAGCCGTCAGAAGCTATTTCTGCTAACCCACATCTCTGTTCCCGGGCACTGGTTTGTTTTGCCGTTCTTACTGGATACCATTAGCACATTAGAGGAGGGTTTTTTTAAGGGGTGGCAGGGCACCCTGAAGCAATGAGCCTGAAGGACTTGAAAGTGAAAATGTGAGGACAAACCTAATTGACCTCATAGGTTCATTGTGAAAAAAAGGGCTTTGCAAACCAAAGTTGAAAAGCCTTTCTCCACTAGAGCTGCTATTATCCCGATGATACTCTAGTTATTATAATGGTCTAATAGCCACTTATGCTCATAGGAACCATCAGTTAAACCATTAAGTGGAGAACAAGGGTGTCAAACTGATAGTAAATTACTGGTGTGTGAGTGTGTGTATACACACTCATGTTGGTACATACATATATATATATATATATATATATATATATGTATATACACACATCTATTTGTTTACATGCACACGCACACAAGAACCAAGAAGAGCAGAAAGGATGAGGACAAATAGGAGAAAAAAAGATGCAGGCAAAGGCATTCATGGGATCTCCATCACAACATGTATGAACCGTGTTTCAGCATCAAGAAGCAGTCCCACCAAGGGTAGTGGCCATGACTCCCCACCTGCCTCCTCCCAACCAGCCCCAGTGCTACACACACACTATCCCACGTCCCAGTCCCCAGGGCTGAGCTTGTTGAAAACTGACAACAATGTCACCCTCTCTCAGGGAAGTGGAGTGGAGAAACCAGAAAGGCTCTTCCGATTCCCACCATCCCTTGCCCGTCAGACAGCAGCAAGGCCTCCTGAGGTGGGGGAGAGGACGGGGCCTCAGGACTCAGAGCTAGAAATTGGAATCAAACGTGATGGCGGCGTGGCGTAGGGTAGGCGCTCCCCACCCTTGCTGGTCCCAGAAGTACAAGCTGTTCTGCAGCTGTTTCTGGCACTGGTGTCTTGGTGGGGTGGGAGTCTTCTACTGTGATTCTCCCTGCTTACTGGTTATTTTTACTATCCTCTGCTTTGATGTTTTCACCCACTCTGAATTACCCCCACCAGCTGCCTCCTGTGTTCCTCTTATCATACTGCCAAGTGGTGCTAGAGGAAATTTTGTTCAGGGTGCCGGCTGGATTGACAACAAATGTCCATCTGATCTCAGCTGAGCCCTCACTGCCACAAGGCAAGGCTTCTCCTCTTCCCTCCCTGATATGCTATCGAATTCTTCACATCAGCTGCTCCAAACCTCTTCCTTCCTCAGACTTTTACATCACATCCTTCCCCCTACCCCACTTAGCCAAGGCCCTCACCTTTTACTTATTTTCCAAGAAAGGCCATCCACCATGAGGTTTTTTATCTTCTCTCTCCTAAAACATCCCCTCCCCACTCTCTCCTGGATGCCGTCCTGCAGAAGAGATGGCCCTTCTCTTCACTAAGATGTCCCCTCTACTTGTACCTTTGGTCCCAAACTGTCCTGTTTTCTCTGTCACATTGCTTCACAGTCATCCCCTTCCCTCTCTAATTGTCAATCTCTCTTTGTCTGTTGGCGCCTTTCCCCTGCCTCCTGGGCACACGTGTGCCCAGAACTGTCTCATCTCTTGAAAAAGCTTCACATGGTTCTCAGAAACCAGCAGTGTTTAACCCAGTTTGTAAACTTAAAAAAGTTGTGTAACTATTTAAATATAATTAGTTTATTTTGTAATCTTATGTATTTTATTTTATTCATTTAAAACCATCATGATAAGAGGTCCATAGGCTTCACCAGACTGCCACAGGGGTCCATGCCACACGGACAGAGGTAAGAATTCCTGCCTTACGCCATCAAACACGTAGGAAAAGCCATTCACACTCCCTTGTCTACACTCCCTCTTCTCCCATTTGCTTCTCAGTTTCTATCGATCTGACCTCTGACCTCATCACTTAACTGAAACTCCACTCTCAGAAGTTACCAATGACCTTTTAATTGACAACACAGGGCTCGGTGAAAGTCCTCATCCTTCTTGACCTCTCTGCATTTGACATTTGACTCTGTTGACCATCCTCTCCTCTTCCATAATTTCTCCCCTCTAGGATTTTGTGACAGTTCTTGGTTCTCCCCTTACCTGTCTGAACTCTCCCGCTTAATTTCCTTTGCTCAGTCATCATCATCATCATCTATGTTTTACAAATCCCAGCTGTAGGTGCACCCAAAAGCTATGACCTCTACTCTTTCCTCTTCTTTCTCTATATCCTCTCAGTGAAACTCCTCAGTTCTTATGGATTCAATTATCCCCATTATCAATTACCTAGGAGTAGTGACTCCCAGATCTATATAATCCACTCTGGTCTGCATCTAGGATAAGTACTGGCCTTGGAGTCAGGAAGACCTGAGTTCAGATCTGGCCTCAGATACTAGTTCTTCGATGTTGGGCAAAGTCACTTAAAGTCACTTGATTCAGTTTCATCAACTGTTAAAATGGAGATGACAGTAGCCCCTCTCTCCTAGGGTTGTTGTGAAAAGCAAATGTGATAGTATTTGTACAGTGCTTAACCTATAGTAGGCACTATATAAATACTAGTTATTACTGATCTCTCTTCTGTATTCTGGTCCAACATTGCTAATTGCCTATTGGACATTTCCCACTGGCTCTTCTAAAGGTACCTCAAACTCAACCCATGCACAACAGAGCCCACTGTCTTTCCCCTAGGCCCACTCTTCTTCCTGACTTCCCTGTTTCTGTTAGGGACCCCACCATCCTTCCAGTTCCCCAGGGTCCTAATCTCAGAATCTTCCTCGACTCCTCAGGCTATATACCCAGCCCATTCCCAAATTCTGTCCATTCTCCCTCCATATCATCTCTCACATCTGACTCTTCTTCTCTCACAACCACCCGCCTTGGTTCAAACCCTCATCACTTCTCAAGTGGACTATAGCAATAGCTCTGTAATTGTCATCCCAACCTCAAGTCTCACCCTCTCCACATCCTTCCTTCATACCACTCAGAAGCCACGTTCTTAAAAGCACAGATCTGACCATGTGATGACTCCCCCGCTCAATAAACTCTAGGGGATCCCTCTTGCCTCCTGAATAAAACATAAACCCCTTACTTTGGCACTGAAAGCCCTATACATTCTTGCTTCACCCTCTCTTTCCAGGCTCATTACACGTTATTTCAACCCCTTACACAAGCTTTGAGTCCAGCCAGGCTGACCTACTTACCAATCCTTATACTCAACATTCCATCTCATCTCAGTGCCTTTGCATAGTCTGGAATTCCATGCCTGGAATGCCCTCCCTTCATCACCTCCACCTCTTAGAATCCCTAGCTCAGCCTCATTATTCCTACAGGAGGCCTTTCCTGATCCCAGCCCCCAGTTTCTAGTGCCCTCCCCCAATTACTTTTTGTTTACTTTTGCATATACTTAATGGAAGAAGTGGGGAGAGACTGGCCACTCAATGGTCAGTGTCCTTCTTTTACCTTTGTATTTGCTTACTTGGATATGTGTTATTTTCCCTGATAATATTTAAGCTCTCTAAGGAGAGAGTTTGGAGGGGGGTTGGGTTTGGGAGGTTTTTTTTGCATTTGTATACCTAGCACCGCACAAAATGAGATATATACTAGATACTTGAAGCTCCCACACACTGGGAATTTATCACAAGGTTGGGATTATTTTGATTTGTAGATGAAACAGCAAGAATGAAAATTGATAAATAGTGAAGTGGGTCTTCATCAAAGGGTTTTCAGATAGAACTCTTTTCCCCTCTGGGCATGTGTTGTAAATAACTCATATTCCCAGGGAAGAGTTGGTCACAACTGAGCAGTGAGGGCAGTCTCATTAAAACAGATACCGGTATGACAAACCTCTGACAAAGATGCCAGACCTCAGCCAGGAGACCACATATTTTCAGTAGTATTTGAAGTAACAAAAGTCTATTTCTGCCGAAGCATTGGTTAGTCCTGCAAGGGCCCCTGTAAGGGCATTTGATCTGGAGCTATGGTGGTTCCTGTATCCATCCCCAGCAAGTGTAAGACTTAAATGTAATTCCTTTGACACCCCTGAGGATGTTCAGAAGTCTTTGTCCTAAGTTCTGGTGTGTTTGTTTCAAAATTCAGTCACATGATGCTATGTCCCCCACTTCATAGAGGTCAAATCCTGCTCTATCTACAGACATTTTGGGGCAGCTAGATGGCGCAGCGCATAGAGCACCGGCCCTGGATTCGGGAGGACCTGAGTTCAAATCCGGCCTCAGACACATAACACTTACTAGCTGTGTCACCCTGGGCAAGTCACTTAACCCCACTGCCTAACCAAAAACAAAACAAAATACAGACATTTTAGTTATATGGAAATCCTTTTGTATCCCTCCACAGCTTGTACTGCCCTCTGGGGCTTGTCCTTCACAGTGCTTAATAATTGCTTATCCGTCAACCAATCGATAACATTGGCTTATTTTGAGAGATCCACGGTCCTATCACTTCAGTTATCTCTCTCGTGCGGCAGATCTCAGCGCAGACCTGTCTCTGATGGGCTCCCTAGATGAGGTGGCCTCAATTACCCAACAGGTTTTTGGAATTAATGGGTCATGACTGGGTCTTGAAAATCTTTGTTCCCATAGGTCAGGACTTACCTTACCCAGGGTATGTTTCACTGTTGTGTAGAGTAGCTATATACTCTCACCAGGCAACGAGACTCTTAAATCAAAGATTTGCCTCAGTTGGGAGTGGTCATCATCTGGGATCGGGCCACTGGAGCAAGGTGGTAGGGTTGCGTTGTGATGTTTTCTGTGTTGTTGAAAAGTATGATCTAGCATTGGAGTCCATCAGCCCTGCCCTGTGTCTGTCTGAGTCTCCCGGAGCTTGCAATCTGTTTAACCACTAACTGGGCTTCAGCTGTCTTCTCTGCTCTCTGTTTCACCCTCACCTGACTGTGCCTGTCCAGTGTCCCAAAGACTCCCTGTGCCCAGGCACCCATGCTTTTAATAACTGGAGCTTTGGAACAGCTCCTGAACTGAGCTGGGTCCTGCACTGCTTGTGTCTTAGCATCCAGTCTTGTTTGAATGACGGTGTTTGGGGGAGGGGGAGGGAAGGGGGAGGGGAGAGACAACTCAATGGTAGCAGCATTAATTAGTAGGTTGGCCTTCTATCCTTTCACCTTTCTAAAAAGCCTTGTGTCCAGTGTAACTGACTTTGACTACTTCTCTTGTTTCAGCTATTGGGGACATAAACCTAGCATCAGAGAAAGGTATTTTCTTTGGGGGGAAAAATGACTCTGGCACAGATGAAGCTAAACTGATTTAGCAGTCTTCATATGCCCTTAACTCTACCTCAGGGGTCTCTGGCCTTCCTGGAAATATGGCAGTCCAGTGTATGCTACCCTGCATCCCTCAAGGGTGAAACTAGTGTTCCAGTGACAACTTTTTTTGCCCCAATTGCAGTGTTTCTTCCTGGGGTGTGGATCCAAACAGGGGCCTGAGTTTATGCAGCCACACTTTATTGTTATAACCAAATTTAAAATCCTGTTTTTTTAAATTTTTTTCCTACCTACTCTCCCTACCCTTAACCTTCCCCCTTCTGTTTCCTTTTTCCTAACCCTCCCCTTCCCTTCATCTTGCTTTTCCCCTATTCTTCCTGTGCCCTTCTCTTCCTAACTCTCCTCTTCTTTTTCTTCCTCTCACCCCCTGCCCTCCCTTCCCTTCCTGTGACCCCTTGCTCTCCTTTCCCTCTCTCCACGCTTCCAGGTGCAAATAGTATACAAGCCAGTCGACCTGAGCAAGGTGACTTCCAAGTGTGGCTCATTGGGCAACATCCACCACAAACCAGGTAGTCCCAGAAGAGATATTGTGGGAGTTGGGTACAATCTCTTTTCTAGGTGATCAAATGTTCTCTGTAGCTGTTTACCAATTTGCCCTATTTCCAACAAGGAATTGTCAAAGGTGGAGCATTTTTTATCTGCCCTGGGTGCTTTCTTCCTTGCTTTCCCTTGCTAAGATGCTTTAACCAGGGGGCATTTTCTTTGAAAGAATATGAAGGGGAGGGACATGCTCAGGAATGAAGGTGATCTATAAACCAAGTATATTGATAACACTTTAAAAAAAAAGGCTATAAAAGGTAAAGGCAAATTTTTTTTTGTCTTAAACTCTCTAGTTCTCAAAGCAAGATTCGTGAAGGGATGTTTACTCTGCCTTCCCATAATGGCAGGACAGGGATGGGCTATTGGCCCAGGGTCTAGTAGGGAAATGATGTGGCTTTGCATGATAGTGGGGCGCATCTACCATTATTACATCACTGTTGTCCCTGCTGAGCTTGAATGGAAAATGATATACCATACGCCCCCCTCTCAAGGGTCTTTTTATAGCCTTCATACCAAATACTTAGGGACAAAGAATTTCTGTCTTGGTTCGAGCCCTTAGCACGTTCAACAAATGTTCACTAAGTGCTTACTATGTCAAGGAATTGTAGTCTTATGGCATTCATACCAGGAAAGCAAGTTCAGCAAATAACCCCTGCATCCCAAAGGCCCTAGCAAGGCAGAAGGCCTTGGGAACAGGACAGATAGCAGCACAATTCAAACCTGTTCATTGTTTTTGCCTACTCTTGGACGTTTGCCAGAATTGAGTGTCTACCCATGACAGCTCCTCGACAAATGGCATTCTCCTTGAGTCCTTTCTTTTCCTGCTCTACTAACAATAATGGTGCTGGTCATCTCTTCCCATGTCCAGGCTCCTACAATTGCTACTTTTCTGTTTTAACTGAGCAATTTTTTTCACAGGGTATGAGATTAGGGACCATAGGCTTAGAAAAATGTCAGACCTACACAGGAATCTGACAGGGCCTTCTTATATAATTTAGAATTTCTAATGATTTGACTTGGGCTGGGCTGAAATTTATCTTGGCATCCTTAATTTGCTTAACAGTCCCTTTTTTAAAATTTTTACTTTTTGAGAGTAGATCTCCCTATCTCACCCAGGGAGGAAATACAGTGACCGCTGTCAGGCCCTACTCCGCTGCTGATGGGCGTGGATGCTTTGACCAGCTCTGTTTCTGACCTGGGCCAGTTAGGCAGCTGGTTGCCCCCTCCCCCATCCCAGGGGCTCACCATATTGGTGCCAGACTTAGTTCAGACACTCCATCAGCTTTAGCCCCCTGAGACTTCAGAAATCCCAAGCTCAAGCAATCCACCAGCCTCATTATCCCCCAGGAACAAGGGACTACAGGCATTTGCCACAATGCCTGGCAATTCCAGTTCTTGTTGGATAATGTAAACAGGACTGGGGAGTTGGGAAATGTGTCTCTTCTTCTTAAGAAAACCAACTACTTCCAAGTACTTTGGCAGGCATATGAACTGTTAAAGTGCTAATTAAAGATGAGTCTTAGCTGTATATTAAAGTGGGTCTAATAGTCCCCTTTGTTAGAAACAGTTTGTAAGCTGTTCCTTCAAGTTAATAGGTAATAGTTTAAATGTCACTTCATTATATAAAATCTGGGACTTTACCTGAGTCCTTTATGTCGACCTGCAGTGCCTACTGTAAGGACTTAGTACATTTGCTTTAACTACAACTAACAACCTGAAAAGGATACCTAGGTAACATTGTATATGTGTGTGTATTGTCATAGGTGGTGGCCAGGTGGAAGTTAAATCTGAGAAACTGGACTTCAAGGAGAAGGTCCAATCAAAGATCGGTTCCCTGGATAACATTACCCACGTTCCCGGCGGAGGACACAAGAAGGTAAGAGTGGGGAAAAGCCATGGAAGGCCAGGATGGTGGGTCCTGGTAGCCTGTGACTAGATATTCGTACAATGTCCTAAGCCATGGGTAGGTGGCAATCATCCAAAGGATCACCATTATCCTCTGCACTCAAAGCTTTGTTGGTGGCCCAGACAACACCAGGATGAGGGAGGGGAGGGTGCCTTGTCTCTAGGTAGCCACAAAGGGGGAATGAGTATCCTTTGGATAGGTGGGTCACCCCCAGTTTAACCAACCCAATATATGCTAATCAAAACTTACCCAACATGTAAATTAGGGAAAGGTTCTTTGCTTTTCTAAAGGATTCACCCAGGGCTTCTTACTCAGCACATTTAAGAGTTTGTTTACATAGCACATTAACCACTGGACAGAGAGGCTGGGGTAGCCAGAGAAAATAGGATTCCATCAGATTCATGCTCAACTTTTTTTTTCCCCGAGCCCATGTGTTACATAAAACATGCACACCTGTATCCTAGGTCTTACTTGGGAGGAACAGTGATTTGTCAGAGTCCTGCTAACTAATGATGGGTCAGCCTGAGTGGGCATTCTCTGTAGAACTGAGGTTGGTGAAGGCCACGAGAGAAGAACCTTTAATCTCCCAGTAGCCCCAGAAATGCCTCCCCTCTCATGGTGACCAGCATGTCAGGAAGTCTGTTGACCTAGGGAGAAAGATGCTTAGAAACCTTCTAAGCCCTTTATTTCGAGTGGCTTCCGCTTTGGGCCCCTGACTCCTGTGATGAGATAGATGCATTGTTAGGTGTGGGGGAAGGGAAGGGGACAATAGCATACAGTCTTCTCTGCCCCTCTCCCAGAATGAAAATAAGTAGGCCAGAGAGTGTCAGGGTTTCTTAACCTGGGATTTAGGAACTTGCTTTTTTTAAAAATATTTTGATAACTGCATTTCAATATAATTGGTTTCTTTTTTTTAATCTCATGTGTTTGTTT
This sequence comes from Vombatus ursinus, assembly GCF_900497805.2. Taxonomy (NCBI): domain Eukaryota; kingdom Metazoa; phylum Chordata; class Mammalia; order Diprotodontia; family Vombatidae; genus Vombatus; species Vombatus ursinus. The sequence goes on from NW_020954579.1 coordinate 9,954,279, forward strand.
TATGCATTTAAAAACATTATTTTGAGAAGAGGTCCATAGACTGCTGCCAATGGGGTCCATGGCACCAAAAAGGCTAATAGCCCCTGGCCTCATTGATATCTAAAAGGTCTTTATTCTCAACATTCTATGGTCCTATGATGCCTCTCTTCATATAGCAAAACTTCATCATTTCAAACACCACTAATTTAACTTTAATCAGAGGAATTGGGCTGTTCTCAAATTTATCTTTGTGTCCTTAATTTGTTTATCAACCTCATCCTTCTCAGACAATGCAAACAGGATCGTGGGTGGAAACGATATTTAGTTTACTTAAGAAAACCAACCCTTCTCAAACATTTTGGCAGCACCCACTTAACATCTGGTTATGATGCTGATGAAAAATGAATCCTGTCTGAGTGTCAAAAGGGTATCATGTTTTCTTCTTTGTTCTTCATCCAGAGAAATGTGAAGCCCAAACTCTGCCATCCCCATGACCAAACTGGCCTGATGGAAAGAGGCTCAAAACCAGCAGGGGCAAAAAGAGGCCTTTCACTTACAGATGCTTAAGAGCTCTGTCTATATATTCTAAAGAAGAAAACGGATCTTAGCGGTCAGTGTTCATAGATGCTCCATTTGACCGAGGAAATTTCTAGAAGTCGCAGTCATTCAACTCCTGGGTCTAGCAGGTTGTCTAGGATAGATAAGGAAGAGTTTTGGTCCATTGCATGTGACTTGCAAAATGTTGACATTCTCAGAGGTGGTCTTCTAAAGTCAGCTAACCTTTGGGTATTATAGATAAAGCTAAACATCCAGACAACTGATTGATCAAGCAAACCTGTTTGGTGTTATCATGGAACCTGCACAGTGGGTTTTCCATTGGCAGATGGTTTACTTTCCAGCAGGCCTCTAGGGAGACAGAACTCAAGCAAGAAATGAATTGCAAGGATGTTGGATTGGGAGTCAGGGAAACCAGATTCCATTCCTGACTCTACTTTGCTATATGTGCTTCAGTTTCTAGCCCTATAAAATAGAATCTGTGTGACCTTTCTGCTACTTATTTAAGAGCTAAATGGGAGAAAGAAGCTAGGAATTCTTCTAAGAGAAGGGTAGTACATTCCTAACTTGGACAAGGTATAGAGATGGGAAAACGGAATGTCATGTTTGGAGTGCAGCTAACAGGTCACTTTGACTAGAAAGAAGAGAATGTGGAGGAGAGTGATATGAACTAAAACTGGAAAAGTAGTTAGAAATCAGATTGTGGAGGGACATACCTCCAATTGATAAGGAGGCCCTAGTTGGTGAAGTTGAATGATGGGAGCCTTGGGACAAAGGGGTTATCTTTGAGTTTATAATAGCCAAGGAGGGCAATGCTGAGACTTTAAAGAAATCCGACTTCAAAAAGGAAGAAAGGGGCAGCTGGGTGGTGCAGTGGATAGAGCACCGTCCCTGAAGTCAGGGGGATCTGAGTTCAAATCCGGCCTCAGACCAAACACTTGACACTTACTAGCTGTGTGACCCTGGGCAAGTCACTTAACCCCAATTGCCTAAAAATTAAAAAAAAAATTTTTAAAAAGGGAAGGACATTTCAAAAAAAGTTCAGAGACAGGCACACTCCCATGCCGTGAAACTCTAAAAGAAAAGACCACTCAAGAAAAATGGAAGACACTCAAAAGCAAAATTTTGATGGGACAAATAGGAATGAGTCCAGAGAAGGAAGAAAGGGGAGGGGGGTCCACTGAAGAAGCTCTTTGATGAGCTTAAATTACATATACCAAATGAAAGCAGGAGGGATTTACGGGGTGGAGAGTAGAAGGTAGAGGGGAGTACAGAAATACGGCAAAGATCTGTGAGAGCCATGGCAAAAAAACAAAAGGTCAGAATGAACTGAGGCCATAGGAGGTAAAAATGCAAGGAAGACAAGAAAATCTATTCAAGCAAGAACAAGAAATGGGAAGGCATGATGGTTGGAGATGACTTAAGTTTTGTTTTGTTTTGTTTTTAAAGACAAAACAGAACTATCCAAGTCCTATTTTGTTTTCATTTTCTCCATGAAGGAAAATAGCTTGGAGAAAGGGTAGGACAAACAAGGATAAGGAGGAATTGACGTCCAAGAAAGGTAAAAAGAGTTGGTAAAAGAGGACAGGACTCAGCTTTTTAAAATAAAGTCACACCCTCAGGCCTCAATTCATTATGCCCCATCATACTGGAAGAACTTCAATAGGTTCATGTAACCATTGTCAATAATCTTTAAGAAATCATAGAAAATAAGAAGAGGTGCTAGGGTATTAGAGAAACATTTAAATGCCCTGGTTTTCAAAAATGAGCAAAAGACAAACCAGATTGTTTAACATTGATTTTTGGCAAAATTTGAGAACATATTATTAAACAGATGGTTTGTTCACCCTTAAAAAGGAAGTGATGATCCCTTAGAGCTCACGTGGGCATACTATAAGTCATACCAAACTATGCTGTTTTCATCTTTGACGGGATTATAAGCCTGGCAGATCATGGAAACCTAGACTACACATTTGACAAAGTCTGTCCATATCCTTGTGGACCAGAGGGAGAATCTCAAGGTGGCTGAAGGTATGATTAGGTCAACTTGTTATTCTTTGAACAACTGTGCTCAAAGAATGTAGATTAATGGTTGCTAACCTGCAGGACAGTTTTTACCATTGAATGGTAAAGTGATGAATGCAGACTTTGAAGAAGGAATAATCTAGAGATGACGCAGATGCCTGGGAGGGATGGTTAATAGATGAGTTAACAGAATCAAGATTCAAAAATATTTTCATAGAGTAGAACAATGAGAGAAAACCTTTTAGGAAAAAAACCAGCTTGTCCCATGTGGTTAAGACTCTAGTTAGATATTCCTGTAAGCATAGGACACAATCATCACACTATACTTGGCCAAACCACATCTAGAGTTTTGTGTTCAGTTTGGGCACCATTTTTAAGAGGGCCATTGAAAAACTGGAGCGATCCATAGAGGAGTGACAAGGATGATTGAAGAACTCAAAACTACCATCTTGAAGAATAGTTGAAGGAACCCAAGATATTGAGTTTGAAGGAGAGAAGACTTGGAGGAGATACGCTAGCTTTCTTCAAAAATTTGAAAAGTTGTCATGTGAAAGAATGAGTTAAACTTATACTTTGTACCTCCAGATATCAGAACAAGAGCTAAGAAACAGTGGGTATTACAGAAAGGTAGTTTTCTGCTTGATAGAAGGAAGCACTTCCCAACAATGAGAGTTGTCCGACGATGGAATGGGCTGCCTTAGGAGACAGTGAGTTGCCTGTTAATAGAAATATTCAGTATACAACACAGTTTTAAAAATAGGCAGGTCAGTGGTGCAGTGGATAGAGTGATGGACCTAAAGTCAGAAAGACCTGAGTTCAAATTCCATCTCAGATACTCTCTATCTGGGCAAGTCATTTATCCACTGTCTTTTTCCTCATTTCTAAAAAATATCACCTACCGGTTCCTTCTATTGGTTCTAATTCTTACTTACATCATCACTAATGTGAAAATATGTTTAACAGAAATGTATATGTATAACCTATACCAGATTGTGTGCCATCTTGGGCAGGGTGGTGGGGAGGAAGGGGGAGAAAAATTTTAAACTCAAAAGCATATGGAAGTGATTGTTGATAAATCAAAATAAATTAATTTAAAAAAAATCACCTACCTCCCAGGGTTGCTGTGAGGATAAAATGAGATGATATTTGTGAAGTGCTTTGCAAACTTCAAAGCAATATAGCATCGTTAATAATAATAATAAATTGAATAACCAATTTTCAGTATATCTGAAAGCAAAGATGCTAAATAATTTTTTGAAATTATAGATGGAATTACTATCAGAAAAGTACAATTGAGAGGCCATCAGTGACCATCAGTACATAAATTTATATTCTTGTTCCCATAAAAACTTTGTGGAAATAATCTATCCATCTATTGAAGTTATCCTTGATGAAAATATGAGATAGGAACAGTCAAGATTTGCAGATGATTTTTTTGCACTTAATAGTATTTTATTGTTTTCCAATTACATGTAAAAATAGTTTTCAACCTTCATTTTGGTAAGATTTTGAATTCCAGATTTTTGTCCCTCGTTCCCCCCTTCCCCTTCCCCAAGACAGCAGGCAGTCTGATCTAGGTTATACATGTACGGTCATGTTAAACGTATTTACACATTAGTCATGTTGTGAAAGACAAAATCAGAACGAAAGGGAAAAACCACGAGAAAGAAAAAACAAAAAAAAATGAAAATAGTATGCTTCGATCTTGCAGATGACTTTCTGCAGCAGACCACAGTCTGTAGCAGAACTTCACAGAAACAGTTGATTGAAAGGTATAAAGAATAAAAGATCCTGTTGTGTTTCTCAGAAATAAAAAGGAAAAAAGAAATATGCAGGCAGAGATTGGCTGGATGACCATCTTCCAGGAATTCTGCTTAGAAGATTCTTCCTTTAAGAGGAAGAGGAGGCTAGATGGTCTCTAATTCTGAGATGCTGTGAGAGAGAGAAGGAGAAATAGAAAGACGCACACTTAAGGAGGAGACATCTTCCCTTCCAGGCCTGCTGTCACTGCTGTGTGAGTGCAGGGAAGGATGTGGTATACCAGATGGCTGCACAGCAGCCTCTGGTTTTTCTAAGTTGTATGTTTGCTGTGGGTGGTAGAGGTGTTTAAGCTGTCTGCTTGCTCCCTCTGGGGCGCTCCAGCTCTTGGCCTGGCCTTGCCTCCACCAAACCATCAAGGAAACTGCTAACAGGCTGCGTGCACCCTCTTATCAGGTGGCCTGAGTTCGAAGCTGACAGTCATCGGATGTCAAATCTGGAAGCAACCTGAGAGATCATGTAATCCAATTCCAAATGGAGAGCATTTACTCAAGGTTGTACATTGTGTTTGCTGCAGAGTGTGGGTTAGAACCCAAGTTTTCTGCCTCTCGAAGTCCACGCTGCTTCCGTTCATATATTCGGCAGACATTTATTTGAAGCCTACTATGTCTGAGGCACCATACTCTCAGAGGGTAGGGAAGTGGGAGAAGAACAGGACGTAGTCTGCCCTCATGGATTTTACAATCTAGCATGGGAAATGAGAAGCCCACTGATAACTGAAACATGAGGTAGAATCTCACGGCCTTCCACCGACAAGTCTCCTCACCTCCTAAGTTCTCCTTTGAGGTAGGTACAATAGATAGAGCCCTGGGGCCTGGAATCAGGAAGACCTGGGTTCACATCTTGCTTCAGACGGTTAGCTGTGTGACTCTGGGCAAGTCACTTTTTTCTTGTTGTTCAGTCATTTTCAGTTGTGTCTGACTCTTTATGACCGCATTTGGGGTTTTCTTGGTAAAGATACTGGGAGAGGTTTGTCATTTCCTTCTGCAGCTCAATTTTACCGATAAGCAAACTGAGGCAAACAGGGTTAAGTGACTTGCCCAGGGTCACACACCTAGTAAGTGTGTCCCTCATCCTTGAAAAACCCTCACTCAATCTGACCATCCCATCCGACTAGTTTCCAGCCTCATTACCAATGATCTCTTATTTGCCAAATCTAATGGACTTTTCTTAATCCTTATCCTCCTCGACCTCTCTGCATCCTTTGACACTGTCAATCACCCTTTTCTCTTAGATACTGTCTCTCCCCTAGGTGTTCATGATACTTCTCTTTCTTGGTTCTCCTCCTAACTGTCTGGCTACCCCTTTGCTCCTGGATCATGGTTATGCCTCCTAACCATAGATATGCCCCAAAGCTTTGTCCTGGACCCTCTTCTCTTCTCCCTCTACACTCTTTCCCTTGGTTATCTCATCAGTTATTATCTGTATTCTTACTATTTGCAGATCTGTCTATCCAGTCCTACCTTCTCTTCTGACCTCTAGTCTTACATCTCTAACTGCCTGTTAAATATGTTAAATTGTATGTCCTGGAGACATCTTAAACAAAAATGTACAAAACTGAACTTGCTATCTTTCCCTTCCAACCCTCCTCTCTTTCGAATTTCTTAGTTTATTGTGTAGAAATCATGATCCATGACCATCCATACTCCCAGTCTTTGAGGCTCCCAAATGAGGGGTCATGCTCCACTCACTCTCACTCAGTCCTCTACCTGCCACAAATACCCGTCTGTTGCCAAGTCCTGTCAATTTTATCTTCATAACATCTCTAGTGTAAGCTTCCTTCTCTCTTCTGATAATCACCTTCCTGGTTCCGGCCCTGATCACTTTACATCTGGACTGCAGTAAAAGCCTGGTGGTGGGTCTTCCTGCCTCAAGTCTCCCCCTACTCCAGTCCATCCTCCACTCAGCTGCCAAAGTGGTCTTCACAGTGACAAAGCACAGGTCCAACTATATCACTTCTCCCTCCATTCAGTAAACCCAGTGATTCCCAGTTACTTCCAGGATCAGACATAAAGTCTTTTGGCTTTTAAAGACTCATGCAAACTGGCCACTTTCCAGTTTTCTTACACATTACTCTCTGCCACATACTCTACAGTACAACAACCCTGGTCTTCTTGCAGTTCTTCTCCATGGCACTCCATTTCCTGACTCAGTACCCTTTTCACTAACTGTCTCCAGGCCTAGAAGGCTCTTCCTCCTTCCCTCTGCCTCCTGGCTTCTTTCAAGACTCACCTCAAATTCCACCTTCCACCAGAGGTCTCTTCTGGTCCTCCTCACTGATAATACCTTCCCTCTAAGTCTTCCTCCAATTTAATCAGTGTATATCTTCTATGTGCATAGTTGTGTGCATGTTGTCTCCCTAATTAGAATGGAAGCCCTTTGAGGGCAGGGAATGTAGTGCCTGGCACTTAGTAGGCACTCAATAAATGATTGTTGACTTGGTTACTTAACTTTGAGTCAGTTTGAGTCTTCCCATGTTTCTGTGAATTCCTCACATTCACCATTTCTTATGACACACTATTCCATTTAATTCACATACCGTAATTTGTTCCACCATCTTCTAATCCTTGGGAGCTGATTTGGTTCATAGATTTTTGCTACCACAAAAATGACTTCTTCAAATATCCTGGTATATGGGGCAACTTTTTCCCCTGTCTTTGATCTACTTGGAGTATATGCCTATTAGTGAGTGGGATGACTGAATCCAAGGGTATCAACCATTCAGTCACTCTTCTCACATAATTCCTACAATTCTAAACACAACTTTGATTTTTAGCTTCTCACATTATCATTATTCTCACATATTATTTTTAATAACAGCAACAACCAAACTTCTTGCTAATTTGGGATCATAGCTTGATGAAAAGGAAGAGAAAGAAAAAAGAAAGGAAGAAAAAAGAGAAAGAATGTGTTAGGTTCTATGTGCACTAGATATACTAGATACAAATTCCAAGGTAATCCCGGCCCTCAAGGAGGAGACAACATATGTAGGGAAATAATGACCAGGGAGAAAAGAAGTCACAGAGATGGTGAGGGGAGTCACAGGAGAATAGATTGACATATGCTTTCCAGTAACAATGCCTATTGATTTATTGATCTAGAACCGGAAAAGGGGAGGGGAGAGAGGGAACGTGCAACAGCAAGGCATCTGGTAAGAAGATGACCAGGGAATAAAATAGAGCATGGTGGGAGCCCAGCCTAGATACAATGGACCACACAAGGTACCCACCAATCAGGACAGAGTTTTGGAAGCTGAGAGAGTTGTCTTATGGGGGGTATGGTCTCTGGTTCAGCCATCAAAGTGCCTAGTGAGTTAGGGCCTGCCTAGATAGAGTGGGGAACCGTGAGGCAAATCAAATTCCCCTTCTTGCCTTCTTTCTTATTGTTATTGTTCAGTTGTTTTTCATTTGTGCCCAACTCTTCATGACCCCATTTGGGGTTTTCTTGGCAGAGATACTGGTGTGGTTTGCCATTTTCTTCTCTAGCTCATTTTACAGATGAGGAAACTGAGGCAAACGAGGTTAAGTGATATGCCCAGTGAGACGTGACTAGTGTCTGAAGCCACATTTGGACTCAGGAAAATGAGTTTGAGCTCATATAAGGTTCTGTGTTTTCTTGAAATCATCTTTTTCCTCATTTCTTACAGCATACATAGTATTCCATCCCACTCCTATACTAGTTTGTTCAGCCATTCCCCAATCGATGAGGATTCCTTTGGTTTCCATTTCTTTGTGACCACAAAAAAAAAGCTGCTAGAAACATTTTTATACATCACAGGGATTTTTTTCTCTCTTTCTTTGGGTCGTGGGCCTGGCAGTGGTATAACTGGGTTAAAAGGCATGCAATGTTTAGCAACATTTTGGGTATAATTCCACATTGCTTTCCAGAACGGTTGGGCCCATTCACACCATAGCCCACAGCAACGCATCAGTGGGCCTGTTTTTCTCCAGTCCCTCCAACATTTGTCTTTCTCTTCCTTTCTCATCTTTGCCAATCTGATGGATGGGTGAGGCAGGACCTCAGAGTTGCTTTAATTTTAATCTCTAGTCATTATTGATTTGGAGCACTTTTTATGTGGATAAAGGCAGGTTTTTCCAAAATCTGAAGAATCAGTCTCTCAACCTTCAAGACCATAATTCATCAGGAGGAAAGGATTTCCTCTATACTTGGCCTGATCTAGCTGCTCTTCCTGTCTTCCTCTTTTTTTAAGCGCAGTTTTCACTTCCCGTTTAATACACTGGGGATGACTTTTGGGTGATTATCAGCAGTATTGCCTCACGGTGGGGAGGCACTATGGTATAGTGGCTAGAGAGCTGGTATTGAAGCCAGGAAAACCTGGGTTCAAATGTTGCCTCTGACATAGTGGCCATGTCACTCTGGGCAAGTAGTTTAACCTCTTAGTGCCCTAAGCAACTCTTTAAGACTTAAGTTTCAGCAAAAAAAAAACAAAACAAAACAAAACACTGACCTTGTGTTGATAGAGGGAGTGTGCTAACCTGGGAGGTTCCTGTTGTGTTATGTCATGTCTGACATTTCATGACCCCATTTGGGGTTTTCTTGGCAAAGATACTGGAGTAGTTCACCACTTTACCAAAGAAGAAACTGAGTCAAACAGGGTTAAGTGACTTGCCCAGGGTCACTCAGCTAGTAAGTGTCTGAGGTCACATTTGAACTCAGGTCTTCCTGACCCCAGGCCTGGTGCTCTATCCACTGCGTCACCAAGCTGCCCCATAGGTGCTATCTTTAACCTGTTGCCTCATAAATCTGTGGTAGGAGAAAAAATAAGCAGAACCACCCTATTTGAAGCGTATTATTCTCCTCCATCAAGTTTTTTTGTTTTGTTTTGTTTTGTTTTTGGCTAGGCAGTGGGATTAAGTGACTTGCCCAGGGTCACACAGCTATTAAGTGTTATGTGCCTGAGGCCACATTTGAACTCAGATCCTCCTGAATCCAGAGCTGGTGCTCTATCCGCTGCTCCACCTAACTGCCCCCCAACAAGTTTTAAAAATGAATTTCTGGGGCAGCTAGGTGGCGCAGCGCATAGAGCACCAGCTCTGGATTCAGGAGGACCTGAGTTCAAAACTGGCCTCAGACCAAACACTTGACACTAGCTGTGTGACCCTGGGCAAGTCACTTAACCTCAATTGCCTGAAGAAAAAAAAAAAAGAAAATGAATTTCTGTTCTAGACTGATGTTTCCTCGGGCTAATATGTGTCTCTATATCAAAGTCAAGTGTTTGCTGGTTGAGATGATACCTTACCTCTTTGCCTCCCCCTCATTGTGGTGATTGCTTTATATTAGCTAAAATTCAGGAGGAAACAAATGGTAAAAATCTATGTCGGTGTCTTTTCAACATCCCCCTTCCCATTTTGTCAGCCCCAATAGCTTGAATGGGATGGGGAAGAAATGTAATTGCACACCGTGTCTTCTCATCTTCATCCTGTCCTCTACTTTGGGGTTCATTTTGACCTGTGCTTTAACAGTGGTCTCATAGTCAGTGGTCAGACAGCTGATTTAAAAGAGACTCCCATGTTGGTAAACAGTCATTTCCTGTCGGTTAAGATATGGTCAATTTCAGTTTTCTGGCTATTGTTCATTGCTGGCTTTCATCTTTTGACTCATCTTAAAGTTATTTATGGGCATGAGACTTCTGTGTAATATACAAGCATTTACCCTCTTTCACTCCTCAACTGTGTTTTTCAGCGTTTTTCACTGTTTCCCCCAATGCCCACTTTTGCTTTGAAGCCATCTGAGCATTAAGGTCTATGCTGACTCAGTTTGAAAGCTCCCAAAGTCCTTCCTAGAGTTTTTCTAGTTTCTTAGCCTCTGCAACAGATGTAGATAAGCTGCAGTTAATTTCCTGCTCATCTTTTTGCTTACACTCATCATAAGCACCATGAAATGATGTTTTCTGTTACCTTTGGGCTCAGGATGCGGCCAATTCTACCAGCTCCTTTGTTTGCCTCTCCAAAGAGAATCATTTTCCTATCCAGTTGCATCTTCCTTATGTTTTTCGTCTTCATTTATAGTGAAAATGCCAAGAGTAGATGATTCCATTCCTCCAATAAAATGTCAATTTGTTGGTCATTGAACAAGAGCCTCACACTTAGAGCATCAGCAACTAAATGAATGTTTATAGATGGTCTGAAAATTGTTTTTAGCATTGTCCAGTCCCTCATTTATCACTGTGTCATCACTACAGATGGAGGAAGGCGCTGCATAGGGCCATTTAAAGTTTTTCTTTGTTTCATGGGTTTTAAGTGTTCATCACCATTAGGTCATGGCTTTACTGCTGGGTGATGAGCCTCTCTCAATTTAGGTATGCTGGTCTTTAGAAACTGAAGCCTTTTCATCATGGTGGAGAGTACAAGGGCCTATACTCTACCAGCAGTGTTTTCAAGACCACACACAGGGTTATGCAAACTATCAAGTGCTATAGAAATGTGAGCCGTTATTATTAATAAAACAGAATTGGGGGGAAAAAATCCCTTCACTGCATTCCCCTTTAAAAAGGGCAGTTAAAAAATTTTGACTAAAGGGGGCAGCTAGGTGGCGCAGTGGATAGAGCACCAGCCCTGAAGTCAGTAGGATCTGAGTTCAAATTCGGCCTCAGACCAAACACTTGACACTTACTAGCTGTGTGACCCTGGGCAGTCACTTAACCCCAATTTCCTCAAAAAAAAAAATTGACTAAAAAAGAAAAAAGAAAAGCAAAAAATAAATAAATGGGGGGGGGGGGGGATTTGACTATACTCATTTAGAATTTGTAATAAATCAACCAGTGCTGTCATTTGCCTAAATTAGCCTGCTAAATCAATCAAGTGTCAGCCAGTTGGCAGAGGACATGTTTCATGTACTGTGAAAGAACACAGTGATTTTCAAAACTATTTTTACATTTGGCACCTTTGTTGTTATTCAGTTGTTTCCATCACGTCCAACTCTTTGTGACCCCATTTGCGGTTTTCTTGGTAAAGACACTGACATTGTTTGCCATTTCCTTCTTCAGCTCATTTTACATATGAGGAAACTGAGGCAAACAGGGTTAAGTGTCTGAGGCCAGATTTGACTGAACTCAGGTAGATGGGTCTTCCTGTCTCCAGGCCTGGCGCTCTATCCACTGCACCACCCAGCTGCCCTATAGAATTTTAAGGTTTGCAAGACACTTTACGTGTGTTTATCATATTTGATCCTCACAACAGCTCTGAGATACCTCAGATACCTGAGAAAGGTTTAAGTGACTTGCCCAGGGTTACATGGCTGGTATCTAAGGTGGGATTTGAACTCAGGTCTTCCTGACTCCAGTTCCAGGGCTCCTAGCACTACATCACCTAAATTCCTGTATCTATTTTGTTTTCCTCTCTTCCCCCTCCTTCCAATAGAATCTAAGCTCTGCAAAAGAAGGGATTTTTTTCATATTTAAGTCTTTATCTTTCCTGTCCCTGTGGGCCTGGACATAGTAGGAACTTACATGCCTGGAGAATTGAATTGAGTCACTAAGTTAAAACTGGTCACTTGGTATCTACTTTTGCCAGAGTGGCTGTTTGGACCTGGAAGAGTGTGTATGTGTGTGTGTGTGTGTGTGAGTGTGTGTGTGTGTGTGTCTGTCTCTCTCTCTATATATAAATATATATGTGTGTGGGTGGGTGGGTATGTATGTATGTATATATTTGTGTGTATGTATATATTTCTAATTACGTGCAAAAATTCTAACATTCTAAAATTTTAAGTTCCAAATTCTCTCTCTACCTCCTTTGCCCCCACATTGAGAAGGCAAACAATGTGACATAAGTCACACATGGACCCTGGAAGTCTTAAAACCATTTTTCTAAACAGTTCTAAGCCTTTTCCAAATTTAGGCTCCTCCCCCCCAACAACACACTCACAAAGAAGTCAGAATTAACAAGGCTTGATTAGGTAGGCTTATTTCCGATAGCTCCAGGAAGAAAAATACTCAGACTAAGTCTCTCCCCATTTAAAAGTCATGCCATGGCACATAAGTAGGTGCTTAATAAACCCCTTCCTCCTTTCTTTCCGTCTTTCTTTCCCTTCTCCTCCTTTCCTTTCTTCCTTCCTTCCTTCCTTCCTTCCTTTCATATGCTACTGTTTCCTAGCATTGTGAACTTGCTGGGACATCAAGGTTCTAACCTGTTCCCCATTCTCTACTGGTCTAGCCATGGACCTGTCCATACCCAATCACACACAGATCCCATCCCATTTTCTTCTCTTTATTATGACTACCTTCAACTCTGCCAACTAGCCAAGTATTATAGCACCCCCAGAGTACTGAAATGCCCCAGAATCAAAGGGCCAAAGCATATAAGAAACAGAAGGGGATTTGGGGAGGGATCATTGACACCAACCCCCTCATTATCTGAAGACCTCAGAGGAGTGCGTGGCCTGAGGTCTCAGCAATTCAATAGTAGAGCCAAGGTTGGAATCCAAACCCTAGGCCAGTGTGCTTTCTCGCAGGTCATGGCCCACATCAGTAGGTGCTTGGAAAACAGTGACATAAGTTTTTCTCCTCCTTCTCTTCCACTTCTCTTTCTTCTCTTCTTCTTCTCCTCCTCCTCTTCCTCCTCCTTCTTCCACAACCACTACTACTACTATTACTACTACTAGCTGGAATTTATGTAAAACTTTTAATGTTTGCAAATAACTTTACATGTATATATAAAACTTTATATATATTCTTTTATCCTCACTACTACCTTGGGAGGTAGTGCTATTTTATACCCATTTTACAGATAGGCAGAAAGATTTTAAGTGATTTGCCCAAGGTCACACAACTAGTGACTGAGGTAGAATTTGAATTCAGGTCTTCCCGACTTCACATCCAGTGCCACATGGGCTCATGGCCTCTCCTTTTGATTTTTCTGTGTGATTTCTCTCCTTCTTATATCAGAGGCCCACAGCTCCTGAAGCAAGGTTGTTTACCCACTTCGCCTCAGTCCTCAAGTCTTGAAAGTCATCATGGCTCATTGAAAATTGCACTGAATGGTAGCTCGGTGGCACAGTGGATAGAGCTCTGGCCTTGGAGTCAGGAGGACCTGAGTTCAAATCCGACCTCAGACACTTGACACTTACTAGCTGTGTGACCTTGGGCAAGTCACTTAACCCCAGTTGCCTAAGTTAAAAAAAAAATTGCACTGAATTTGGAGTCAGAGGATGTGGTTTTAGTCCTGCTCTTGTACTTTCCACCTGGGTGATATTGGGCAAGGTCACTTCACCCCCTCTAGGCCTCAGTTTCTCCCTCTGTCCAATGAGGACTGGGTTCCTCTCCAGCCCCAGGTTCCCTGATCTCCCACCCTTTTCTCCTTTTAGATCGAGTCTCACAAGCTAACCTTCCGTGAGAACGCCAAAGCCAAGACTGACCACGGAGCAGAAATTGTCTACAAGTCACCCACCATGTCTGGGGACACCTCCCCGCGGCACCTCAGCAACGTCTCTTCTACGGGAAGCATCAATCTCGTGGACTCCCCTCAGCTGGCTACGTTGGCTGACGAAGTCTCTGCCTCCCTGGCCAAGCAGGGCTTGTGATCTTGCCCAGCAGTGTGGTAATCATGGAGAGAGGAGAGAGAGAGAGAGAGAGAGAGAGAGAGACAGAGAGAGAGAGACAGAGAGAGAGAGAGAGAGAGAGAGAGAAAGGAAAAAAGAAAGAATAATTGTACAGCCCTTCTTCCTCTGTTCCTTTCCCAGCTGTTTCTCACAGATTACCTAATTGGTCAATGATTTAACCAGGCCTCTAGCTCCAGAACCTTAAAATCAGTGATGGGAATAAAAGCAAATTTTGTCTTTACAAATTGAATTATTGGGGCTAACAGTTATAATAAATTTTTAAAAAATTTTTCAAAAGGAAGCCACACCCACATTTTTCTAGGCCAATTCGATTCAGTTATTCCCTTTTTCCCCCCCAAGGTGAGAAATGGAATGCTATCAATGCTGCTGCTGGGGAGTTTCAAGGAACCGGCCTGGTGCCCATCTCCTCCTCCTGCCCCTCCCCTCAGCCCCAGCAGCAGCAGCAGTGGGTTGGAGACCTGCCTTACCCAGAGATTCACAGAGACCCCCAGGCCACGTTTATGTCAGAGACAGAGAGAGAGAGAGAGAGAAAGTGGGTGGGTACCCTGTGCCCGCTCTACTGTCATTATCAGAGCTCAGATGAAGACCAGAAATGACAAGCTGTGATAGGCACGATTGTAAAACCAAATATCCAGGGTGCTGTTGAGGGGCACGTCGGAGCCAATGTCTTGTGGGGATGTTTGCTGGGGTTTTTGTTGTTGCTGCTGCTGCTGTCTTATTTTACAGCTCTGTGGGGAAAGGGGTCCTTTGTCACCCTGAGCTTGTAAACTGCTTGGGAATTGGTCTGAGCTTTCTGGAGCAGACTAGGAGTGTCTTCTGGAAGACTGCCCTATGTACAGTGATAGGGTAGGAAGGACACCGTGTCTGTTCCTAAGCCTCAAAGTATTGACTTTGCTGTACTGAAAGCAGCTAGGTTTTTTGGTTTGTTTCTTCTCCCCTCATCCCCCTTCCAGTGGACTGGTAGACCCTTAGGGAAGGGTCATGATGCCAGTAGAAGCTGTTTCCTGTCCCCTTCTAAAAGGTGCGCTGTGTCCGTACTGTCTGGGGTTCTGAGGCTACAATCAGTGACTTGTGCTGGTTTTGTCGATAGGAATCGCTGTTCTTAGAGCTTACCTGTTATCTTTGCCACAAGTCTTAGAGGACCACGCCTCCAGCTCTGGAGCACAAGGGGAGACAAAGCCTTGTTCCTAGCTGGGGTACTCCTTCCTCACCTCTCCCTCTCCCTCCTTTCCCAGTTCTTAAAATCTGGGGCCTTTAGCGTTCTCTAGCCTCTCTGGCCTGGTTTGGGGAGGTCAAAGGTATAATGGGCTCTAGGAACCCATAGACCTCAGGGGTGACTGGAAAGAGGTTGATGCTGAGGTCACGTGCCAATACCTGTGGCATGGCTGGGGGAGAGGTGGAGGTGCTGCAGGCCAAACCCCCTCTTCCCCTTCTTCCCATACCACGGAAGGCCATTTTTGTACTTTATGTATACGTGCCCTTGGAATTCTACAGTCAGTTTGGTGGTTCCTAAGCTTCAAAGTGTTGCCATCCTAAGCCATGCCCCCTTGTCCCTCTTACACAGCCTCTTAGCAAGTTCCTGAGGGTCCTGCCCTCTGGCACATCACCCTCTAAGCCTCTTCAGCTACACACAGCAAAAGGGAATAGCAGGAGCACCGTTCCCCTAGCCTTTGCGGGGTAAACCCTCCCCTGGGTGTTGATCAGGTTGGAGATGAGAGTGTTCTCTTTAGGGGAGAGGCCCACCTTTGGGCTCCAGATTTTCTCTCCAAACCTTTGCTTGTCTCTAATGAGCATCTGCAGCTCAACTGTTTTGCATCTCTCTCTTTGCCAAGTGAATCTCAACCTTCCCTGTAGCCCCTAAAAAGTCAGTTTCTACTTGTGGGCAGTCATCGATCTTTGGTTCTATTGCTTCATGATTCCTTTTCCTTCCAGAAAAAAATTGCTGTGAGTATTGCACTGACATTCTCAAAGATACGGCTGGTTGAGAGAGCTGCAGGATCCAGGCCATTTCACAGGGGACAGGTGGTGAGCCCTTCCCACCACGGTCAGTTATCCATGACCTGTCAGTGAGGGCCCTACCACTTCAGACAGTCACCAAATCCGTTTTCCTTTCCGCTGTACTCTCTCCCTAGGGAAGGTATCTCTACCTTCTCCTCCCACCCTCATCCTTTCCAGAGAATGCCCTATCTCTCTCTGCCACTCTCCCCCCCCCACTCCATATTTAATTGAAAGATGCTTCTGTGTTTAAGCTGTGGAATAAGTGAACAGAGGCTTCTCCTTCCTTTATTTCTCAATCAACTTGTGATGTATAGTTGCATTTGTCTTGTATATGCTTGGAATTCACCAGGGTGATGATTATAAAAAAAGAAGAAAAAAAAAGGAAAAAAAAAAAGAAAAAAAACTCGCATGTATCATTAAGTGCTTACAGAGCGGTTTCTAACCCTTGTGTGCACCCAGGGGCAAACTGCCCCCACACCCCAAGCACTGTCCGCACAATGAAGCAGCTGCAAGAGTGAGAACTGACTTCTTAGTGTCCTGAGAGAGATGGGCCCTGGGCAACTGTCGAGCTGTGACCACTCTACCGGCCCACCCCACCCTTGCTGTCTGCTCAGCTCCGGAAAGGTTTTCAGCATCAAGAATATTCTGGAGACCAGACACCGACCCCAGGCAGAGGGGGAGTTAATGGCCTCCAATTCTTGGGGAGGCGGGGGAATGGGGCTCTTCCTTCTCTCTGCACCAGGGCTGGGGTCGAGGGTGAAGTAACTGCAGACGTGGGAAGAGGAGCTGTCAGCTCCCGACTGAACCACCTCCTTTCCCAGGTTGGTTGCCCCCCAGCTCTGCAGTTGGAATGAAAAGCTAGCGGATCCCCGAAGGAAGTAAGCATGTGATGGACTTTGCCAGTTCTCCAGCTGTGGCACTTGTTTAAATGAGGTTATCCTTGAACTGTTGCAGAGAAGAAATGAGGCCCTCCCCCATCACTGGTGATACAAAGGACTTATGCCCTACCCTTCCCTTCACATCCATCCATTTCAAAAAGACCTAGGGTCTGCACGTTTTGGAGAAACAAGTCACATGGGGCCAGCCAGGTAGCTCCCATCAACTAAACCTGAGAATGGGACAATGAGGGGCTCAGAGTCTAATGGTCTGAGTTCTAGTTCCCCCCTCAGGTGCTTACTACTACGTGATTTTGGGCAAGGCTCAACCTCCCTAGCTTTAGTTGCTCATCTCGCACATAAGGGGCTTTGTACTCGATGAAGGCCATTGAGATCTCCTGGTGCTAGAGCCACCCAGCTTAGCCACATCCGACCTCAAAGCAGATACTGGATTTTCCTCTAGGGAAGCCCAGGGGCCTCCCTGGCGAAGGGCGACTGGGACAATGGGACTGAAGAGCTAGCAGCCTGCCCTCAGTAGGGCGGGCCGAAAGCACCTAACAGGATTGTAGAACAAAGACAGTTGGAGGTTCTCTGGGGGCATAAGCTGCCCGAATGGACGTGTTGGGGAGATGCCTCCTTGGCTCTGAAGGTCAGAGCTCTCCTTGATAGGCCAAGCTAGACGATGTCACTTTGGGAGCTGGCAAGGCAGGGTTCAGGTGAAGAATGGTGGCACGAGGTTTCTGCCAGAATGCTATGGGCAGGTATTTATTGACAGCTCGCCATTCCGTGACAAAGACGGCTGGAACAGGTGGGTGAATGGATTGGGGAACAGAGAGGTGGCAAAATGGGGAAGTTTAGTTACTTCATCATTAGCTGCCAGTTTACCCCTTGGTTTCATACTGTCTCTTATCTCGGGTGAGATGGGAAAACGGATTTTTCCTGGAAAATCCTATTTTGAAGGGTCAGTACTGTCCTCTGTGAGAATCCTACCAAGCAGGAAGAGGCCTCTGTCTGGGTTTGCTGCTGATGCACTATTAGGCTCTGGTAACTTCATTTCATTTTCGGGGTTCTCTGAAGCCACCAAGGTCTCAAGTCTTGACAGTCACTGCTCTAGGTTTGGGGATCAGAGAGCAGTGAGGTGGGAAGGATGCACTGAAGCAAGAAAGCAACACTGCAGCGTAAGAAGCTTTCCCTCCCCAAACCTCCATGAGATTCCAAGGAGAGGGCTGTTTGCTCAGCCCTATGCTAACATTAGCCCCTGCTGAGACTCTCCTGGCATGACCCTGACTTAGGGAAGCTCTCCCTTGCCTTGGAACCTGATCACCTCCAAGCCCACAAGCCTTTTGCTCCTCTGCTGAAGATGGAGGGAAGCAAATCATCCTAGTGGCTAAACCAAGCCCAGTACTCCTTCAATTGTAAGCCAGGAAGGGGTGGGGTGGCATCAGGGGGAAGCAGAACCCGCCATCCTAAACCAACCCTTGTGTCCTTGTCCTTTCCTGGCCTGAAGGGAGACAGAACAAGGTCTTGATGTTGCTCCTTTGGCCGGACACAGCTCAGAAGTCAAGGTGGGCCAATCAGAAGTAGACAGGCCTCTGGGCCCAGTGCAAAGAGGGAAAATAAATGTGACTGAGTTTGTATCTTACAGAATTGTTGCCCAAATCCAAAAGCATTTCTTCTTTAACTTCCTCCCTCCCCATCTTGCTTGGAGAGGAACCATGCAGGTGAGGTCTTGCTCAGGGCAGTGCACTGTAATAGTCTTCCCTTGTGAGGCCATCCATGACACAGGTACCCATTGTTTGGGTGCAGCTGTAGTCTTGCCTCTGAGCTCTTCAGAGCCCTAGCTTTAGGCATTAAAGGAGCCAAGCTTGGCCTTGCCTGTCATTGGTGTTTGTGAATGGATCAGGAAAAGCTTGACTTAATCTTCAACATTTTCTTGTCTCCCGGCCCCCAATCCACTGGGGGAGGTCACTGGATTTGTAACTTGATGAGAAAAATTCTTACAGGGGCAGTGATTAGGCCTAGGGAGGTAGGAATGCCATCTCCACACCACCAATACCAGCCACAGCCACTGGCTTATATAGACATAGCCACTACCACTCAGCAAAACTGGGGGTGGGGTTAAAGAGAAAGACCTGAAGCCCTAGTTTTCTTCAATTCTCTTCCTCCCTCAATCCTATGTATTGAATTCCACCTAGATCACCTCTTGTGGTTGGAATCTGCATTTCCCGTTTGTGCCATGAGGTAGTAGGAAATTTAAAATGGGCAAGAGGGCAGAAACCAAAAAGCTGATAGAACTGACCCTTAATTTCTTCCCCCTTCAAACCACCTTTTGGTGGGAGACTTTGTCTTTCTCTCTTACTCTCACACACACTGACACATAGTGTCTTGCCAGAAGCTGCCCGGTATGGGCATCTAGGCCCCTTGGTGCCTCTCCCTACCAGGTCCCATCGTAAGTAGTCAGAGAACTTTGAGAAAATCTGAGGGCTGGCCAGAGTTCAGAATGCTCTTCTTCCAATGATGCTGTTTTGGCCCAGGGAGTCTTCCCTCTGTTCAGTTTTCCCTACCCCACGTCTTTCCTTGGGCTTGGGGAAGCTGTACATCCTAATGAGCTTCTGAGAAGAACCCATGTCCAAAAGGCACAGGCTTCCTTTCTTTCAAGTCGCTGGACTCCTCTCTTTTTCCACCTGCCCTGTGGCTGGAACTGCTCACTTGCTTAGGGGAGTTGGGAGCAGGCAAGTTACTTTTCTCCTCAGACTGTTTGAAAAGGGTTACAAATGGGCACTGCCCTTTATCTATGGCTTAATCTTCCACTGGGCCTTGACCCCATGGGGAAGCACAGTTCCTGCATTGTAATCCACATGGTTTCCTAATTAATTTGGGGGGTCGGGTGGGGGTGGGGGGTGTCGAACTCATCCTAGCTTAGCTTCCTGTCTGTGAATGTCCATAGTATTGTGTGTTTTAACAACTGGTTTACACTGTTGCTGTAAAAGTGAATTTGGAAATAAAGTTATTACTATGATGAAAATAAAATACTTTCTTTGTGGGGGATGGGGGAAGGGTAGGAAAAAGGAGTGGGCAACAGCAAGAGCTTCCAGGACATAGAGAATTATTGTGCCCAATCCCTCCTCCACTTCTAAGGGTTTACTGGCAGGGTACAATGAAAAGAACATGGGACATGGTTTCACATTTCATTCTGTCGCTTACCTGTGCAGTTCCCAAGAGTCAACATCATCTCTTAAACTCTGGCCTACCAAATGAGGTACACAAGTGGAGGTGTTTTGAAATCCATTCTGGACTTTTTAGTGGAGACTCAGCATATAACCTTAATGTTAGCTGGAAAGGTCAAAGCCTATCTGAACCAAAAGTTGTTACCACTTAACAGGGAGATCAAACAGTCACCAGCACTTAAGGTATAAAAAACCACACATGTTCAGTCATCTTTATTCGTGGTTCTGGACTTCAGCCTTAAAGGAGCAACTCGGGCACAGGGCCAGGCACAAAAACACTGCCCGTATATGGGCCCTGTGTTATCCATATGACTGGTAGTAAAACATCCAGGAGGCCCCTTAGGAAGCAGCAAAGTGTGGTGATGAGGTGTAGGGGGAACCTATGTGGACCAGAACTTACTGGATACCTCAAACAACTTAATTTTCAGCAAATCATTTAAACAACACTGAAGTTGGACTAGTTAAGTTCTAGACCATCTACACAAAGCATCTGGGCCCACACTAACGACTCAACAAAACCCAGGAGAGATGATGAGGTACTGAACTCAAATTATTTTCTTGTAACACTTAAAATCTCATGCAGAAGTTTCCACAATACTCCAAAGTAACTGGAACAAGGTCATTTACACACAGGTGCTTTCCTTGGTATCAGCATGAACAAATCTGAGAATAATCTGGGTTGGGATGTGGGTGTGTGCATACATATAAATATAAAAACATTAAAAATGATTTCCCTGATGACCTTAAGAAATGGGACTGTCACATCTGGAGAGAGGGATAATTGAAGTCCGAAGTTTACATGGCTGGAGAATGTGACTGTGATGGGGGAGGCAAAGTATTGCCACCATGTGACAGTAAATTGTTTGCTTCCAGGTTGGGGTTTAGGAGCCCACATTCTTCCTGCTGTTGGGTTTAACTGGGTAGCTCAGTCTTGGATTTTCTCCCCCCTTCATGGTTCTAGTTCCCCAAGGAGCAATTCTCAGCTCTGTAACATGCAGTAGTTACTGTAGACAAACGCTAAAAAGCGTATACCACTTGGGCAACAAACTTCTCTTCCAGATCTGCTCCGAGGGTCAGCTAGGACAGTTAACTCAGTACGTGCTTTTGATACACAATGAACCCAGCGCAGGCCCCACCCCGCCTCCAGACTTGAGAAAAAGTAAGGGCTGGAACTAAGCCAACAACCTTACAAGCAGAACTCAAGCACAAGCAAAGGAAAAGGGAGAAGAAAAGTGGAGAAAAGAAACTCACTTTCCTCGCGAATCTGAGAGTGAGTTCAGGGAAAAAAAGGATATAGACGATTACAGTCATATTCAGGAGCATTTTACGTGGCACTTTAAAGGTTTGCAAAGTGCTTTAATGTAAACTAAACTGATCATGAGGCTATATGGGGGGGGGGGGGGGAGTGCTGGAAATCAAACACATCCAGGCTGAATGTTGGACATCTCCAATGAACTCAAATACCACCTACAGAGGTTTTGGATGTCGGTTCCAGGCATGAAAGGTTAAAGGTGTAAAGTCCACCCAACAAAATAAATGGGAAAATGCTTCGAGTACCTTCACGAGTTTCACCTCCCTTTGTGTCAAAGGGGCCAACATGGAGCATCACGCCGGCTCTGTCAGCACATCCATCTGCAGCATGGAGAACCTGGAGGCAAAGAATTGGTCCTGGCCAAGGCCAGATATAACTGCGCCTGGAGTCAGAGAGTGGGAGCTCTCCAGTGTTCAGGGCAAGAGTAGACAGTGGAGAATGCTAAGTCCCTGCACCCAACCTGTAGCCCCCCCTCCATCACACCTCCTCTTAGTCACAGCGATAACTGTCAAGGGACAACCCAAGTGTTGATCTGGGTGCTTTCTTATCAGTGAACAATGTGGCAGCGGTGAGGGCTATTCATCGCATGTACTGGGTCTATTCACACCTTATATATAAGGAGACCTAGGGAGTTCAGGACTGGGATGGACAGGAGGAAGACTTTCAGTATCCTTCATGGAATTACTTTTGACTGGGGGGGTCAGAGCCTTGAAGAATTCACCCTCCTAGGGTAGGTTAAGGAAGGGACTCTGGCTCAGAAAAGAGTAAGATTTTTTTTCTGGCCTTCTGAGAGGTTTCCCTGTTCTGGACCTACTCTGGAAGAAATAATTCATTTGGAAGAAAAAATGGAAAGATATTGCCCTGGCTTGGGATGAGTGCAGTTTTTCTGAACACAAATGAGTACTCTATCTTGTCACTGGCCTTACAGTGTCTATCCTCAACCCTGAATGGGAGCAAGTTTGCCTAGTGTGGGTGATTTTCACCTAATCGAAAGTCCTGAGATCCCTTAATTCTTTCCCCAACTGCTCACTATTACCTAGAGTTCTATCATCAAAATTTCTTCCTTTTAAAAAACCAAAGGCTTGGGTTCCTGTTGCTACAGGACAGCTCCATACGGTGTTTATAGGATATTCACATATTGTCAGGGCTGGAAGAACCGTTAAGAGAACCAAAGCCCTGGGGTAGTGGCTTGCAACCAAGTCTAGGTCCAGCAAGGCCAGAAGTTGATTCTTACTCCCAAGTTCAGCCCACTATAAACTATTCTCAATTACTGGGATGAGACTGGATAAAGAATCATAGCTGCTACTTGAGGGGAGCGCATTTGAGGAGACAGAGAGTAGGGAAAGAGGTCTCAGAAAACGGTTGTCAGCTATTATAGCCCAGGGTCTCAGTATTAGCTCTTATCTCTTAGAAGACAAAATGTGGCATGCTACATCCAGAAATGTCCTCCAGGACCATTAATATTTACGGAATCATTTCCTATGGCAATTCTCTGAGCTAGGCCATCACCAGGATGGATGTCAGAGTCCATACAGCAGCCACAACAATGTACTCAAGCAATAGATGAGATATATATATGTATTTTTAAAATGACATCTGCCCTCCCCCACCTCATGGTTTACAAAATGCTTTCCTCACCAATCTAAAGGCAGATGGTACAATTACCATACCCCCAATTAAAGGCAGGAAGTGGTGACCACAGTTGAGGTGAAGCTGAGGGATCTTTCCATTACACAACACTGGCTGATTCTCCATAAATTTAGTTCATATTATGATTTACTAAGTGCTTTACAGTCTCTCTCCTTACAACAGTCCTGTGAGGGAAGTGATACCACTACTACCATTCTATTGGTGAGAAGTAGTCTCAGAGGAGTTAACTAACTTGCTCAGGGCCACCCAGCGCAGTGAGTAAATAAGTGTTAAGGACTTAGACCCATGGCCTTCTCAATCTGTATCCAACCGGTCTTCTTTCCACTGCAGCCCCTTACTTGTTTGGTATGTGAATAAGCATGCAGTGTTACTCTCACCTCAGTGCTCCCAATGCCCAGCCTAACAGAGGGAGTAGCAAGAAGTGCCACGTCTTGGAAAAATACAGACCTCAGGCCCTTTGTCCCACCAAGGCCAGACACTTAGTAAGGATGACCTAATGGATCTTTTCTTTTGACTTCCTCTGCTTCCTGGGTTGTCTTCTGAGAAAAGCTTAGACTGTTGGGACATCCACCCATAGGGAGAAAACTTGTTCCTGGGAAACCTGTCTGGGTGCATTCGCTGACACCAGCTTAGGATAGAGAGAAATGAACTCTGAAGTCCCTTCTTGCTCTGAAATTCTATGCAGCTCTCCCTGTACCTGGCCACAACTGGCTCCTGGAGCTGGCTGCTCTGTCCAGCCAGGGAACCCAGTAAATCCTGTTTGCCAAAAAAGAACCCAGCAAATAACATCCTGTAACTTTTTTTTTAATTTTTTTCCCATTTTTTTTCACTTTTTTTTTTGGGAAGCACTGTTCTGTGCTCTGTGAACAGAATCAAGACATTAACAAAGATCAGCTTCTCTGAAGAAAAGCATTTCTATAGAACAAAGACAGCTACGAATTCTGCTGCCATTACACAGCTCAAAGCAAGAAAAGAAAATATTTACAAAATACAAGGTGGGGTTTTTTTTTTTTTTTGCATTTTTGTGGGTTTTTTTTTTTACAATGCTAAAAGGGTTATTCAGAATTTTCAACCTTATAAATAGAAGAAGCACTTATGCATAGGGATATGGTGCATTATTGTTTTTTAAAGAAACAATGACAAACCCTTTAACTAGCAAACAGAAAAAAAAGTCACTAATGTTGAAAATTGTGAAAAAACCCCAACCATTAAGCAGTTCATCTACTATTTTTATACGATTACAAAATGGCCAAAAAAAAAGTTATGTCCTTTGTTTTTTTCCTCTTTTTGGTGATGTAATTATACATGAGACAGGCACAAGGACAAGGAAGATGATGGGGGGTGGGGGTGTGTGTGTGGAGGGAAGAAGAGACTAGGACATTCCACAGGCAAGGGCCTAAGGGAAGGGTTATGAGATAAAGGGCCTAGTGGAGACAGACTAAGGATAACTTAGACATGAAGGAAATTTGTTTAAGTGATCATCTGAGAAGAAAGTTAGGATGACTAAACTGATGCTTCATTTTCAAACCCTCCTAGTTGGCTGGTTGGGGAATGGTAATATAGGTTGAACCTAAACCCTGCCTGTAAAACAAGACAAGTGAGAAATGTGTACTCAATGTGTGTGTGTGTGTGTGTGTGTGTGTGTGTGTGTGTGTGTGTGTGTGTGTGTGTGTGAGAGAGAGAGAGAGAGAGAGAGAGAGAGAGAGAGAGAGAGAGAGAGAGAAACTGAGCAGCTGGGTTGCTATAGTTAAGGAGTCAAAATAAAGGTGACTAAATGCAGAGGAAGAACCAGATGGTTCTTCCAGCCACATAAAAGAAGGAAAGCTCAGCCTGCTCGCTGAGGGCTACACATACATTATTGCAGACTGCCTCAAGCAAGCCCCTCAGAGACCTGGTGGGAGCCAGGGCTGAACCGGAACACTCCAATGTCCATGCCCCAAACCAGCACTCTGATGCCTGGGTTCCAGGTGACAAAAAGGGGAAACACCTGATGTAAATTTCTTTGTCACCTTGGAAGAACATGTTTTATCTAAGGAAAAATAAATCTGAAAGTTCAGTGAAACAGTGGGACTGGGGAACATGCTAGAACCAGGCGGGGCGGGGAGTTAGGGATGGGAGGGGTCTTACCCAGAACTTTTATTTGCCAACTGGAGGAATAGTCCATTTAGGTGTGCCACAAGACAAATATGGAAACCAAGAAAGAAAAGGGAAAAAAAGAAAAAGGGGAAAAAAGACCAAAACTGTTTCTAAACTCCTTAAATTCACTAAAAACTGTGAAAATTTTCGGCATATGATGTTTGAATATCAAACACAGAGATTTCTGAAGCTTTAATGCCAAGTTAGTGAGTTCGTTCAGCTGGACTCTCAAACTCCACTTGTTCATCTGTGGGTCGGGCGTTGCACTGTGGCTGATGCTGACAGGTGCCTGCTCTTGCAACTAGCAAGAGGAGGGGAAGTGGGTGCACTGTCCAGCTCCCGGCCTCCCTTGCCACCTGGGGTACGCCGAGTACAACGGGCTGCCCGTTCCTGTGCATCCAGCTGGTCTTCACACTCCACCTGGGGGCTGTGTGCCAGGGGGAAGCTCCGTCGCTCCCAGGGTTGGACAGTCTGCAGGGCACAAACAAAGTGAGTGAAGGTAAGGTGGTGGTGTGATCACCCATGGTTTGCCCTCCTTCTCCATCCACCCTTTCCCAGTACTCTGGTCCACAATTCATATGACATGGCCAGGGAAGAGGAGTGAGGAATTAGGGAATCCACTTTGCCTAGACAGACCTACATAGCACACACTCTGGACAAAAACTTTTCCAACATCAGAATTATCTCTAGAATTTGCCCAAGGGCTTAAAAGGCCAGGAGGGCAGGAGAAAGACAGATGCACAATCATCAAAAGGGCCCAATCCTTTCGCTACCCCACCTCTTCCATACATAAAGGATATGAAGCATACAGAAAGGAATGAAGTAACTCACCTGTTCATCCAGTCCCAACTCTGGGGTCGAACAACGGGTGTCTTCGATGGAGAGATGTCGTAGATTCTCTCGGGCTACAGGAGTGAGGGAGGCAGAAAGCAGATCTGGGCTGATGGGACTTCGAGGGGATTGACTGTGGGAAAACTCTGAAATCGAGTGGCTATTGCTGATATCAGGAGAAGCGGGCTGTGGAGTGGAAGAGTTGGCATTGCCCAGCTGTGGGGTTGTCCGGCCATCTGATGACCTATAGGACCTGCACCAAGGAATCCAAATCAGAGAGTCAGAGGGAATTTGGAAGGCAGTATTCCAGTTGATCAGGCTATAATGCAAGCAGTATAGGATAGCTTCTCTACCCATTTCTAGGATATCTCAAATTTCCCAACTCTCCCCACAATGGCCCCCAGGCTGAGAAGACTGACTAGACTTAAAGCCTGCCTTTTGTGGATAATACAGAAATACAGATGCTGGGCAGAGAAAGAAAGAAGCATTCTGCTCATTCTTAACACACACAAAACTGCATGGATAAGACCAAACCCAGTAAGGTCATACAAATGGACACAAAGAAAAGCCCTAAGTAGTACATGACCAAGGAACAAAAATTAGAACCCCCATATGGTTAAGATCTTTTCCTAGTTTGAGACTTGAGGGCTCTTGCTACTAAAACACTGGAAGTGGAGGCAAAGTATAGAAGAGATGACCTGAACCAATACTTCAAGGTAAAACTGAATACAAGGATACATCTTCTGCCGAAATGTGGCTTTGGTAAGGCATTGTGGTACAGAACAGCATTGGGACCTGAGGTTTGAATTATGCTATGTGACTCTGCACAAATCATTAACATCTCAGACTCATTTTCATTCTCTACAAGTAGATACAAATATCACACGTAGTGTTTACTTCATAGGGCTGTTGTAAGCATTATAGGAAAATGTGAAACTTGGCTCAAATGTACATTCTGAAGAGCGATCCAGGATTTGAGGCTACGCGTTTTGCTAAGAACTCCAGGAGATCTGCTGGGGATGATAAAAGGCAAAACCGAGGGGGGATCATAAGAGTGTAGTTGACTGGTCTACTCAATCAAAACCACCCCTACCCCACTACAAGTAGGGATAAGATAGATGCCCAATCAATCTCAATCATAGGCTTTAGACTAAGTGCTGAATGAACCTGGAACTGCAATGATGCTGTAGGAAACTTGGTCAAACCCCAGGAGTCATCTATAAACTATCAAACTTATTTAGAACCTGGGTCTTTCCAGAGGTTGGAGCAACCAACAAAACCCAAGGCCTTTCCCATGCTCTGAACTGCTCGAGCCTTCCCTGAGGATTCTCCAAGACATCCCTATGTATTTAGTTCCCAAGTCCGTAGTTCTTTTCTTTATTGCATCAGATTAGAATGTGAGCTCCCTGAGGATAGAGACTGTTTTTGCCTTTCTCTGTACCCCCACTGCTTAGCACAGTACCTGGCATATACTAAGAGCTTAATACATTACTGCAGATCTAATGATCATATAAACATCAACTACTATCATTATTATTCCACACCACAGAGTTCTCTCTCCAAACCATTGGTAGACCACACTCCCTTAAAACAGCAAAGTCACCCTGATCCTACACACAATATTAGACAAAACCTTTATAAAGACAGCACACACAATATGTGACTCCACTAAGAATGACTACACCGCAGGTTCCTGCAAAGAGCCTCCAGAGAAGCGTTTTCACTCTCTACAAATGGCACCTGGTCTCAACAGAAGATGGTGCTTGAGCAACAGATTACCTCATGTTTAATAAGCACTGTCTCCACAACAATCCCATGAAGCAAGTAATTCAAATATTATGATATCTTTTTAAAGATATACTGCCTCCCCAAATCAAATACCAGTTTACCATGTATCACATAGGGACATTTACCATCATACAAATGTTGCTGACAGAGTGGATATACATGGCGCCTTCCCCCATACAGAATAAAGACATCTTGTTAACTATTTCTCCTCCATTCCCATATTGATATCCACTTGTCCAAGTAGCCCTACCTGCTACCTCGCCGCTGGGGTGGCACACTTGTGGTCCACAACCACCGTGCTCGTTCCATCTCCTCACACTTGGCATGCAGGGCTGCAAAAGCTGCATCAGAGAGGTCCTCAATCTGTAAGGAAGCAGGGTCATTGGTAGGTGCTTCCTCTCCCTTCTTCTCCCCGCCCAGAGACTGACTGACAAGGAACAAATCTAGGTTCCCCTGTCACATTTTATCTACCCTGAGAGAAAGACAGAGAGACAAATGGTGGCAGAAAGAGTGTGAAGGGAGGAAGGAGAAGGGTGTGTGTGTGTGTGTGTGTGTGTGTGTGGGTGTGTGTTGGGGGAAGGGAGGGTGCAAGGCAAGAGAACAGTGTCAGGAGCAGGGAAAAGAACAGCTGTGGAACTCCAAGACTCTACCATGTGAAATCATTTGGGACACTGAGGGTTCAATAATGATACTGTCTGTGTCTTACCTCCTCATTCTCCTCATCAGGATTCCCCTTCAGAGACTGAAGATCTACCTCCCGCCAGCTGCAAGATACCAGAAAAAAGGAATAAATATATAAGATGTCCTTCAAGTTGTAGAGTGGGGACTAGTAAAAGAGACCATGCATATGTGTGGTCACATGACCCCGATGCAAACATAAATACATTGCCCTCTGCTGGTATGTGGAAAATCACTGCACCACTAGGGGGCTACCAAGAAAAACATTCTCACCCATGTGTCTATGTATACTCAAGTAACCAAGCATGTACCAGGAAGACTATCCATCTCCTAAGAGGTAAAGAGTCCCAAGTCAGCTTGATGAAAAAAGAAGATTGTAAGAAGGAGCAGGGAGTACCTGGGTGTAAGGATCTCCTTGTACTGTAGTTTTTCTACGCGTGTTGTTGCAGCAACAGACATAGGGATCACAATGTTGTTAATGTCAAATGAACTTTCTCCACGTCTTCTCCTTACAGGTTGCTGCAAAGCAATAAAGGCAAGTTTAACATGGAGAAACAACTGCTGCAGACTTCAAACCATCTGTTGAATGGCTTAATAAAATTTATCATTAAATAATTACCAGAAGAAGTGTTCACCTAGGTTGCCTATCCTAATCACAGAAGTCCTTTGCGGGGGGGGGGGGGGGACGGGGCCACCACCGAACTAGAGGAGTGGTGATTCTCATACGCACATCTCAAAACCCAGGTACAGACTCTTCCATTTTCCATCCCAGAAAACTGGTCA
The DNA here is from genome assembly GCF_900497805.2 of Vombatus ursinus. NCBI lineage: Eukaryota > Metazoa > Chordata > Mammalia > Diprotodontia > Vombatidae > Vombatus > Vombatus ursinus. The sequence goes on from NW_020954579.1 coordinate 9,983,510, forward strand.
AGTAAAATCCCCCACAGACTAGGAAGTCAGTTCATAAGGGTAGGTCAATCTTTAGTGGCACTGCGTAAATATCTTTTATATTTTTAATTCACTGCTCTTCTCTTCTTATTCTTCCCACTGTCTACCCCTCCTCAACTATTTTTTAGTATCAATGATGACATTCAGAGCTCACAAGAATGACACACCTATCTAGGTCTTCTAGAGGGACGGAAGCAGCTAAACAGATCACCAGACAGCAAGTGCTATGGAAGGCACTCTCTCTGGGGATTCTGGACTCTAGTTAAGCTTAGTCACCTTTATGGTTACCATTTGTGACGCCTGGGGCTCTCTGGCTCAGATCACATCTGTAGAGGTTAGCGATAGGACGGACTGGGGGCGGGGGAAGAAGAAGTGCGCCTGTAACAGGGAGCCTAGATACAGCCCTCCCCTAAAGAATGATTCCTTTTTAAAGGAAGCTAAAAAGATCAACATCCAATAAAGAAAGGCTTCCACAAGGTCCAGCAAGACAAAGAGAATGTGTACCAGTTAGGAAGCCTAAGGAGTAACTAAATGGAGGAAGCTAATTCTTCCCCTTTAACTGGAAGAGAGTGTCCAATTGGGCTTGCTGCCCAGCTGCCCCCAGGAAGGCAGGTGGCAAATACTCTGGTCCTAGAGGAGACTGGAAAATGAACAGTAAGCTGTCAGAGGCCAAAGGGAAACAGTGGCATGACAAACATGCTGCCATGGTGACCATACAACTGCAATCAAACCCACAACACTAGGGGAGTGGTATCCTGAACCTAGGATAAAGACACTATGAGCAAAGTGACTGTTCCTGCACTGTACCTTGCACAATAATTTGTTTCAGTCTAGTAGTTTAAGAAATATAAAGATCTCCATGGCTAAACTTTCTGCCCTGAGCTCTGCTGCTGTGTGGCCATAATCCATTAAACTGCCCTTTTTACCTGCTTCCCTCTTCAATTCCTAAAGAGAAATTTTTAATTTAACCCACCTCATAGAACCATTATAACTGGTAAACAGAAGTGTTTGTAAAGTGCTTTGTAAATCATGCCAACAAGGTTTTTGGCTACGGGGTCACTGAAGCAAATTACTTCCAATCCTCTCAAAAGTAGACTTATTTGTCAGGTTCTAATATACACAATGCGTATTTGACTACACTGTATATACACTCCCCAAAACCTCACTAACTTCAAATAAATTTCTCTTTAGTATTATGTACTTGATTCATATAAACATGAACATTTCTCCATGTACAAGGAACAGAAAAGACAATCTTCACTATGTATGGCTTGTTTTTTTAAAGGTATATTTCAAATTTAACATGGTATATTTCTAATACTACTATGCTTGTCTGTGTTCCTTTCCAAAATTTCTTCTGTTTTTGTGAATTATTAACACCAGAAGTATCAACTGACTCAGTGCAAATTTTTGTCCATAAAGCAAGAGAAACGGTATTTTTATTAAAAAGCAAAATTATCATAAATTTTTGCAACAATTGATACATCTGGGCCTTCTAATGTAAAAATGATTCACTGATGCTCTTTTCCTCCTTTTCTTTGGTATCACAATGGCTATGGCTACCTCCTCTCCCTGAAAAGCTCTCCCTTATTATAAATATGTCACACAAGTCCACATGTTAAGAGTCTGGGAAAAAAGTCACCTCTTTACCAAGAGGCACAAAGCACACTTAGTCTTCTGGAGTCATGGTTGATCATTGCACTGATTAGAATTATTAAGTTTTTATAACTATTTTCCTTTTCATACTGTTGTAGCCATTGTATAAATTTTTCTCCTGGTTGAACTCCAGTTTCTACCAGTCTTCCCAGGTTCCTCTAAATCCATCCTTCATGTCTTACATCACAGTAATATTCCATTACACTCACATACCACCATTTGCTACTATAGATATTTTAGTACACATGGCTTCATCTCTTTGGGCTATAGGCCTAGTAATGGTATCACTGGGTCAAACGATACGCTCTGTTTGGTAACTTTTTGGATACGAATCCAAATTGCTTCCCAGAAAAGCTCAATCAATCTAGTTTGACCAATAGGACATTAATGTGTCTGTCCTCCCATGGTCCCTCCAACAATTGTCAATTTCCTTTTTCTGTTATCACTATTTGATGCCTACTCTTTCTAGAGGGGATAGATAGTCATGTGAATGCAATACTTAAGATTAGGAAGCCTACTGGATGGATGTGAGCTGCAATTTCAGAGTTTTTTTTTTAAATCTCTTTTTACCATTAGTTAAATCAATAATCACTAGAGCAGAGGTGCCAAACCCTGGCCAAGTACTCCCTAACCAGATTTAAATCTAACTGGGAAATGATTAATAAAACAAAAACAAAAATATAACACAGATAATATAGATTTGTGGCTTTTTAAGTCAATATTCAGTTAGCAGGGAACCATTTATTTTTGAGTTTGACACAACAGATGTAGAGCACCTTTTTATACAGTTTTTGATCCCTAACTTTTATTACTCAGTTAAAGAGGATGCTGCACCAGAGGTAGAGATTGCTTTGTAGTCCCAAACTACTCTCCTAGGAATCTAGAATCTAAAAATGTTCATCTGCCCCAATGATGCCACTGCTCTAAAGGGAGAAGGAAGAGGTTGAGGTAAGGGGACTTAGTAAAACTGAATCCACACTATGTTTCATATTACCTTTGTTCCCTAAGGAACACTTTTACCCAATGTGGTACCCCCATTTCCTCCATATATACATTTGTTCCAAGAGTTCTCTGAGAAAACGAAGACTAATCAGAAGGATGCCAACTTAAACAACTGAGGAATCACCTTACCCTCCTCCCAAAGGCAAAGACAGTAAAAAACAGAAACATCCAATGTTGAAGGGCCCGTGAGAAAAAGGCACACTAAAAATGCAATGCTTGTGGAGTTGGAAATCTGTTGAACTATTTTGGAAAGGAATTAGCAATTATGCAGTACTCCAAGGTTATTGACAGCAAGGGAAAAAAAAAATCAATCCATACAACACTAGTGATAGTAATACTATTTGTATTAGCAAAAAGGGCTTGGGTTTTTTCATGCCAAATGATTATAGGGAGCAAATGAACAAATTACTGGATATGGATGGAAGAGATTATTGTGCCGCAAAGAAAGAGGACTATAAAAAATTAAAAGAAATATGGGAAGATGTATAACAATGCTGAGTGAAGAAATCAGAGAAGAAAGAAAATCCGTATCTACCAATGCCTACAACCACATCAATGAGGACAGTTTTAAATGTGTAATAAACTCAGGTCAGACACAATAAACAAGGTTGGTACTCACTTATATAAGTTAAGCACACACCCCTTTCTTTTAGCAAACAGTGACTTATAAAAGTATAGGGTAGCTTGTACTCTCGAGAGCTCTTTTTAAACTCTTTCTGGGCAATGTACTTCGTGGGGAATTCATTGGTGAATCTGTCTGGGTTTTCTGCTAAGTCAAAACAAAATTTGCAAATGAGAATAAAAACAAAACCAAAGAGATTCTGAATCTCCTTTAGTTTTTGGTCCTATAAGCACCCCTTTGGAGGAGAACAATAATGGGGATGGTTGTAGTTACAATTTAAAAGAGTTGGCAACTTTGTTCCTTACAAAGAAGCAACACTGTTAACCTTCCCGAAGGGTAAAATGAGTAGGGAAAATACTCAAGACAAGGCCCATCACTTCCATGGCTAGGTCATGAGAATTCTACTGAATTTTGAGGCAGATGATTCTTGTTCCAACCTCGGGGGATACTTTGTACAGTGACTACTGAAGCCCTCACCCAAAGTACACACAGTCAGGATCAGCTCCCTCCTGCCCCCCCCCCCCCAGGGGTGGGGTGGGGGGGTAGAATAGTACCAGATGGACTGAAGATGTGGTAGAAGAGAGAACTTCACCTCTGGGACAGGAAAGTTGTAGAACTGATCAATTAGAAATGGTTTGACTCTGAAAATATACCAGAGCAGTCTCCTGATATAGGATGTTTGCAGCAACCCATTTTTGTCAAAAAGTCAATCCCTGGAACAGTGCAACAGTGTAAGAGTTATTCACAGATCAGAGCTAGAAGAGTCCTTAGATGTCAATTGGTTAAATCCTCTTTTCCTAAAGATGAAGAGACTAAGGCCCAGAAAAGTTAAGTAACTTGCTTAAGGCCACACAGGTAGCGAATGGCAGAACAGGAATTTAAAGCTAGGTCCTCCGGAATCTGATTCCAAATCCAGGGCTCCTTCCAAGGCATGTTCCACACTGTTTTTCCAACATTAAGGCAGAATATTGAAGTCTCTTACTTTATCCAGATTAAAGACACAGAAACTCCTGATATCTCACTTCATTTGCAACCATCCCGTATCTCCTAACTATCATTAGCATTCAAAAACAATTCAGAGGATTGTGGATTTTGAGCTGGAAGGGACCTCTGTATTTAAGTCCAACTCCTCATTTGAGTTCCTTTATTTTGTAGACTGAAGGGAAAATTTTTAAAGAGTTTAAGCAGCTGAGGCAGAATTTGAATTCAGGTTGTCTTCTGATCCCAAGTCCTCTTATCCACCATACCACCTCTATATATGCCTATAAAAACCTTTCCACAGCAGGGTTTGAGGGACAGAGATGGGACTTGTGATTTTACTGCAATGGGAAAGGAACTCCCAGGTAAAGGAGCTCCCTTTACTAAAGTGCAGACTGACACTTTCTCTACAACTAGCATCCCAGGGTTATACATTCAACATAGATCAGGTATGGCTTGAGATCAGGTGTGATTTAAACCTGACTTTGAGGTATGCTCTCTATCCACTATAATATCCTATTGCCTATTCAGATAACAAAATATTTACAAAGTACCTTAATCCTAACAACCCTGTTAGGTAGAAAGTAACATTTTTCCTATTTTATAGATGACAAAACTGAGGCTCAGAAAGTTTAAGAGACTTGCCCTTGGTCAAACAACTAGTGTTGGAGCTATTAGCAACAGTCTAAAACAAGGAAGTAAAAAATTATTGCACTGACCTATTCTTTCAAAACCCAGAAAAATTGCCAACCAAGTCCTGACTTAGCTTCTAAAAACCTATCATTCTCCACTGATTAAAACTCCTTTGGTTAAAATTCACGATCAATGAGGCCAAGTCTGATCTCTGCAAAGGTCAGTTTCAATGTGTTCCAGAAGTCATGGATGATCGTCCTAGGCCCAAGTCACCTTGAAATCAGAGGCTAAGAAAGCTAGTTAGTAAGACAATGTGGATGGATGGATGGATTAACACAAACCCTTTTCCAATAAGGAGTAAAACATAGCCTCAAGAATAGATCCTACTAACAGTATATCAGAAGCAGCACCTATCTTCATACACAAAAACTGGCACATTATTGTGATCTGAATTTCTAGACACCCCCTGATTTCATTTCTTCTGTGTTCTCAGCTCTATTGGAGTGATTAATCATTGTCTATATCACCTAAACTGCTGCAATCTACAGAAGAGGATGTCTGGTCACATCCAAACCAAATACTTACAGATGTGGTAACTGTGCCCTGTGAACTTGAGCTGGTGGGCACAGAGCCATCCGACGAGGTGGAAGAGGAGAGCTGTCGTACCAAGGGGCTGGGTGGTGGGTGGTGGGTGACAGCCGTCAAATAGCTTGAATTGCCTACATCTGTGTGATGTTTCAGCACTGCAGTGGTTAACAAAAAGCAAAGAGAAACATAAATGGTTATGTTCCCTTAAGCAGTTGCACTTTTGGCTCCAACTAGAAATGCCAGTGAAAACACATCTAAAATGAAAAAGCCTTCTAAGCCTAGAGGAGTAAAGAGGCAAAAGCAAACTGGGTTGGTGGGAGGTGGGTGGCTAGAAGGAGGTTGCTATAGCAGTAAAAGTGCCCTGCATTTTAGTAGCAGTAGGCTTCCCACCACTTTGCTGCCTCCCTAGAACCTGAAGGGCAAAGATGATGGGGGGAGGGAGAGGAAATTGAGAGAAGCCCAGGTGTCCTCAGAAAGCCCTGAGCAGACACAGGTGCAGGTACAGGTGCCAGGCCCGGCCCTGGCTGCCTACCTTCACTTCTCTCAGATGAATGGTCTCGCAATCGCATTTTGCTCTGGTTTGGGTCATGCACAGGTGGAGGGTTGAGCAAGCGCTCTGCTTTGGGCGCTGTAACTCTCTCTGCCATGGACACAGCCATTACATCATCTAAGTGCTGCCTGTGGGTCTTGTCAGGCCGGGTTTGGTGATGAGAGAGCTCTGAAGAGGGGAACAGAAAAAGAACTATGGAATGTCTTCTTTTCTCTCTCTTTCTAGCTGAGGAAGGGTGCCAGGCTCTCACATCAACTCTGTGCTAACTCCACACCCCCGACTAGCAAACCAGTTTGGGGGGGGGGGGAGAAGGAAGGAGATACAGCCAGTGGCAGGTGAACAGGTCTAACGTCACTGCTGGGCAATGACATCACACTGTCCAGAAAGCCTAGAACTTGACTGACACATTCTGAAAAGGGTTGCGCCTTTATTTAATTCAGTAAACATTAATTAAGCACCTATGTACACACAAAGGTAACTTAGTGTAGTGGAGAGAAAGCCAGTCATGAAGTCAAGAAGACCTAAGCATAGGTCCTGTCTTTGGCATATCCTCAATGTGGGAGCTGAGCACACTACTTAGCCATTCAGTGTCCCAGGCTATTCTCTCAGACTATAAGATGCAGAATTGTAACTAATCTGCATTGGTAGAAAGGGTTTTCTCACCAGAAAAAAATGCTCTACATGGATGAAATCACAGATCTGGAACAAAAAAATGTGCACTACCTCATTCTGTTAGATGCTGGGGATGCAAAGACAAGTCTCTATCCTTAAGAAGCTTACATTCTAAGGCTAGGGGAGAGAAAAAGGAAAAATAAACAAACACATATGAAGAACTGTGATAAAAGCAAGAACATGAAGAGAAAGAGGAGTAGTCCACACAAAGTGAATTTTGCTTTCAGTTGGAAGTTGGGGGGAATACATGTGAGGGCTTCAAGGAAGAAGTGGCACCTTAATTAAGCCCTGGAAGAACAGGACGACTTCAACAGGTCAAGGGTGTAGCAGGAAGAACCTATTCCAGGCACAGAGAGACAGCATAAACAACAGTATGGATACTTGAGAAGGTATGATAAGAATGAAGGGGACAGTGAGCGTTCTGGCTGCACAAAGTCTATGACAAAAGGGAGTCACTGCAAGATGTGAAGACCACTGAATGCCAGGATAAGGAATTTATACTTTATTTGGTAGGTAAAGAGGAATCAGTCAATGTTTTTGAATGTATCAGCAGCAAATTAAGATTATTTAAGGGGTAGCAGTGTGAAAGAAAAAGGAGAGATTGAAGGCAGAGAGATCATTTAGGAGGCTATTATAGTAAGTTAGGCAAGAAGTGTTGAGGGGGGCTTCAATTAGGATTGCTGGAGGATTGGAAGGAACAGATGTCAAGTGTGACTTCCAGAAGTAGAACTAACAGGATTTGGCAACTGACTGGATGTGGGGACTAAAGGAGAGATAAGAGTCAAAGACAACTTGGGGTTTACAGCACGAGTGAAGAGGAGTCTGACTGTATCATTAGCAGTAACGGATCTTGAGGAAAGGGGTAGGTCAAATACTATTAACTACTGGCTGATCTAAAAGCAACCCAGGTGGTATTATCTTCCACAGGTCTCTCTCCAAAATCTAAGAGTGTCCTGAATAGTGACAGCTTATTTCCTCAAAATTCAGTGGAGTCAGAATAGGTGGATTTCCCATAGAGTTCAAAGTACCTCTTAGCCAGTACTGTCAGTATTCCCAACAAGACATGTTGACATACTGAAGCACAGAGAATATTTGGAAGTTCCCAAGAACAGACAAAGAAACAGAAGACATCCTAACAGACATGCACACACCTTATCATACCTGCCACCCCTCTCCCTCCCCCAAACTTACTGGCTGCTGCTAGAAAGGAGTTGACCAACTTGTGCCTATCTTTACGAACAGGGTCAGGAAGGCTACCCGGCATGGCTGTTCTGTGCTTGAGTGAAAGCTTTTTGGGAGGTTTGATTTTCTCAAAGGGCTTGTTCTGCCACTGAGATTTCAGCATACTCTGGAAGTGCAGGCTTGTAGGAACGTCTGTAAGACACACAAAACAACAGTGTAGGTCAGTTAAGAAATCTGTATCTTTATCCCCTTGGCATCTCTCCTTATATTAAATGAGCTTTCTCCATTTGTAACCATAGCTTTCCAAAAGTGTTCATGACTAAGGACCTTATCTGATCTCTATCTCTTTTATTTCTTCCCTGGTCTGACAATAAGCATAGCACATGTTTTTTAAGCACAGCACATTTTTAAAAAGTATATTTAATTATTATTGAAGTCACTGCCCTACCACTCACTAGCAGGTCATTCAATAAGTCAAGATTTTATAAAGGGCTTAAGCTTTTTCCCTTTCAATATTTCTATCTACAAGAACCCTAAGCCTCTTAACCTGATCCTCAACTAGTAACTCCTTCCCTAAGAGAACTCTTCCTCTTGTTACAATATAGTGATGGTTGATAGGACTAACATATCCTGACCAGTGCATGTGGAAAAACTTCAGGTGCTGTTAACAAGAAGGCCCAGAAGACTATATAATAGTCTCTTGATTCTCAGGAACAGTTGAAATAACCTCCCTGGCAGGTTCCAAATTCCATCAATGAGAATCTGAATACTATGGAGCTTCTCTCAAAGGGTTTCATTGCCCTCATTCTCAGAACAACCTAGACTACTAATCCTTCATGGATCTTCAGGAAACATCACTTAAATGTAAGCATTTTATCATTCATACATTTTGATCAAGACTGGTAACAGTTTGACAGGCATTTCCCCAAAATCCCTGTACCTAAGTGGGAATTTCAGATTATGACTTTTACTATCCTATCTAGTATTGGACTCAAATGTTTTAAGCTAGAAATACAATTTTAAAATGCTAAGACATTTATCAATAGGAAAAAATATTTACTTTGTGATCAATATTTAAACATAACATCCAAGGGCACTTCAGTCTTTAAAAACAAAGTTTTACTACACAGTCTGTCCCCCTTTACTTATTCAATAAACTCAACTGCCACATTTTTTCTAAAAGTCAAGACCCCACAGGGGACCCTGATTTATGCCTAGAAAAGACAAGTAGTAAATTGATATACATTAAAACACTTTGATTAATTAGTAAAGAGCAATATCATGTTACTAGATAGCCTATACAGACCTTAAGCTGAAATTCATGCTATCAACAATATAAGGAGCAAGGTTGAAGAAAAGGCAATATCATACTACAGCATACTCGGGAAACTATGAAATGTACCCCAAACACCATTCAGCGTTTGTCCTAGAACAGAAGCATCAATGGACCCGATAAGCACTTCCCTTTCACTTGTTGGAGTGGGCAATGCTAAGCCTGGAAGACTCAAAGTTCTGTTCAAACGTGGTTCCTGCTTTTGAGAGGGCTATGACACAAGCCAAGGGTAAGTCAGTGTTCTATCACTAGCTCAAACTTACTAAAAGCATTTTCCTTACAGAAATCCTGGGACATAGGTTATGTGCAACTGGACCTGTGATTTCTCAGGAAGGAATTCTCTCCATCAGTACAGACCTACACCTTCTCTCTGCAATTCCAAGCTTGACAGATTTTCCTAGGGGCACTGACATGCAAGCAACTTGCCTGGAGTCACACAGCCAGTATGTTAAAGACTTAAACCAGGTTTTTCCTGACTTCAGAGCCAGCTTTCTATCTACTATACCACAATGCCTTTGTGATATGGATATTACAGATGAGGTAATTTGCCTAGAATCACAATTATTAAGTACAGTATTAGGACTAAGATTAGAACCCACACTTTATGATGCCAGATCTAGTGCTCCCCTCCCCCCACCAATAATCAAATATGATAAATGTATGACATAGTGTGTCATTTTGCTGAACACTTTCATAAAAAGCTGAACAGTAGTAGTACTTCAGGTGACTTTGACAACTAGTTTACAAAAAGATCTACCCAGGAATTGGCAATGTAATTACATGCTCTGACTGAATGAGGACAGTTCTAAGTATCCTGATATATTAAGAATCTGTCTTATTCAAAAATCTAAACATAACTCAAGTTTTGAACAGGGTTAGATAAAGGAATGGCAAGAAAGAAGCCTGCAATAAATGAGGACAAGGACCTCAGGGAGAGGTCATTTATGTTCTACAACAGCCTAAGTGATTTAAAAAAAAAAAAAAATTTCTGCCCAGGAGAAGAAAAGTATTTAAATGTTGGTTTTTAAGCATAAGCAGAAAATTACTAAAGTTACTTAAAATAATTCCCTTGAAATGTTTCCTCTCATGGCTCTTTATCATTTCTTCAAGCACACCTTATGATTATTAAACAACATTCATTTCTCTTTCCACTGCTACTTTAAGTGGCTTGACCTGAGAAAATGTACAAATTACCCCTCCAGACACATAAAAATGCATGCAATTCTTTGACCAGCAGGTGGCAATCTGACCAAGCACTTATGCTCCTGCTTTGAAGTTCATTCTTTGCACCAAAGTTATTACATCATCTACATTTCCAGTTAAAGATTAACTGGACCTAATCAGGCAAGCTAATAAAGAGACAAAGCACCTTCCACAGCTGTGCAAAATGGTTATTACACACTCTTAACCACCACCACCACCGGCACCAGGGAATTTTCTCAGGACTCATTAATCGTCCCCCCCAGCCTTTACCAAGGCTGACAGCCTGAAGAAGCCCTCTATCTAGCAAAATGGAAGACGCGTGATTTAAAAAAAAAAACAAAAAACATTCCACTCATGGTGTTGAGCTATGAGCTTCTGCGCAGCAGGCAACTATGGTAAAAATCAGGAACTCTACCAATCAAGAAGAATGGAATGCAGTCATACAGAAAACAGCCGAGTTAAATTCACTATTCTACATGTTTTAAAAAATACAAAAGCCCCAAACTGGACAAGACTAGAAAAATAACTGGATTGACCATGAATCTATAATTGGCTTCAGGAATGTAGCACTTATCCTATCCAAAAAGTCAAACACTGGAAAATCTGGAACATAACAAACAAGGATGTTCCTTTTTGTCTGTTAACCCCTAAGGAAACTGGGTTTGAGTTCAGTTCCAGACTCTTGAGTCCCTGGACAATTAACTTCATCTCTCTCTGAGCTGGTTTCCACACTTGTAAAATAGGAATGAAAATTCTTTACCTACCTCATATGTTTGTTACAATGTAAACATGTAAGAGGTAGTTAGGTGGTACAATGAAAAGAGTGCTGGGCCTGGAGTCAGGAATATGCGAGTTCAAATCCTGCCTCAAAAATTTACTAGCTGTGTAACCCTGAGTAAGTCATTTAATCTCTCAGCCTCACTTCCTCTGTAAAACCTTACAAGGTTGTTGTGAAGATCAAATGAGTTAACATATGAAGTTTGCTTTGCAAACTTTAAAAGTGCTACATAAACAGCAGCTAAAGTTTCAAATTATATAGCCACGATTATTATTAGTTTTTAGCTGTGGGGAAGAAGAGACTGCATATTGATAATGGCAGCTCCCAATCTATGAATGAGTTGCATTCCCAAAGTTACGTTTATTCTTGGTTCACTGACTCGAAGGAAGCATTTTATCATAGAAAGAATGCTGTACAAAGTGATTTAGGTTCCCACACCAAGCCTATTTAACCCATAATGTAGCAGTACTTTATATCACGGAACCTCCACATGGGACATAACCATGCTTCTATAAGGAAAATGCATTCAGATTTCTAATTTAGGATAACAAATAAATCTCTACATAAATATAAAATATATAAAAATAAGTTTATATATATATAAAATAAATTGTACAGTCCCAGAAAAGGAAAAGGGACTTCTTTCATTTCTTATCTGCTCCCAGTGTGTTAGGGTGACTGTTAGAGATCCCCCTAGCTCAATTCCACTGGCTTATTATATTCTGACTAACAAGAAAGCAGAGGGGGGTTGTGTGTGAATGGAGGGGAAAGGCTAGTAGTAGTGGTGTGGAGGAAAAGGTTGTACGTTACTACTTGGTGTCTGCCATTTAGGGGTAGGAGACTCTGTTGCAACAACAGCGGCAGCAATGAATGGGAGAGAAGTCTTGAGACCAAGTGGGCAATATGTCTCTGGAAGTCTTTCTGTAATGCTCCAAGGCAATAATGGATGTAAAAACTGCCTAAGAAAGGAATATTTACGAGCTTTGTCCTTTATGTAAGCAAAACTACAGGCACTTCATCACAAATTTTTATTTAGAAAACAAACAAAAATCCCCAGCAACAAACAGATCATGCCCCCTTCTTCTTAAACATTCATCAATGTAACATGAGTCTGCTCCCCTGAGAAGAAAACTCATACAAGGCACAGGCTTGACCAGATGAGCTCTAAGGTCCTTCTTTAACTGTGTCTTTATTAATACTTCAAGGTCTTGCTGTCTGTGGTTGCTGTGGCTGTTATTTTTTTGGGGGGTCCCAATCTGCAATTTCATACACATAAGGAACTCCATAAATGGAATGCTTTCCAGTGATGCAGAATAATGTAATTATTCTGTAATTATCCTCTGTAATTTGAGTCTTAGAGAGACAGGTTAAGTAACTGGCCCATGGTCTCACTGTTAGTAATGATCAGATACAGAACTGGAACCCAGGTCTCCCTATCACCAATGCCAATTTTCTCTCCACTGTGCCAGAATACCCCAAGGCCGCGTCTAAAAGAGTAAATTTTCTTGGAATAGGATGAATAGATTTCTTAACAATGAGGCCTGGAAGGTGTTATTACTACTATGGAGTAGCTTCAGTCCAACAATGATCACGGCCAGATGCCCATACAAATTAGCAGTTTCTTGTTCACCATATTAGATGCTCGTACCATATCACTATGAACAATGACCCTAAAGATATATACTAGAATAGGGCAGGGAGAGATGGCTGGAACCACTGAGCAGGTTGATATACATCTGGCTACAATCCAAATACCAGAGGGGGAACTATTCATTTACAGCACAGATAAAAATATTTTTAATACTTCTCACCAATAAATTCTAAGATTTGTCATTTCTGGTCCCAAATCTCATGGCCTAATTTTCTACTGAACCCTAACCTTTTCATTTCTTCTTACCAAAAGTTATGTGGTGGTAGAAAATCTTAGAACCCATGATTTTCCACAGTAAAAATTAGTCTTGGGCAGTAGGATACAGGGAACTACGAGGTTCAGGACCAAGAGAAGAAAGGAGGTAAAGAAGTCAGACAAAAAGTTGATGGGTTATTTAATATAAGGAAGATGAGGTTCAGGATAGGGAGTCGGGGGGGAAAAAAATCACCACAGATGTTTTCAGAATGCGTCAGGCTGTCACAAATAAGCAGCAGCCATTCTGTGGGTCTGTATAGCTGGATTTTGCTTGGTAAAAAGAACTCTCCCACTACTATGGAAGAGGCTGGCCTCATGTAACAGTAACATTCCCATCTCTGTAATTGTTAAAGCAGAAGATAGATAAGCATTTCCTCCTAGAGATGTTGGATTAGATGATCTCTAAGATTTTTGTCCAAATCAAAGATTCCACGATTCCTTCAGGAATCCCATGAAGAAAGTCATTCTCTGTGCCTTTGGAAACTGAAATTCTGCCAAATCTGAAAGGTATTCTAAGCCTCTGCAGCAGAGCAGACCTTAGCTATTTTTAGGCATAGTTCTGACAAACAAAAGCAAGTCAGTGATGCCTCAATCTCAGAGCAAAATGCAAATGGTTCAGGCTAGACTTGTCTATGTTGCTGGGGCTGTACATCTTAAATAGGACATCCCATATTTTTCCTATTCATTGTACTGCTCAGCTAACAGAACTATTTTTTGATACTCCTGATTATCTGTTGATTTCCATGACCGATTAATCTTAACGCTGCTCTTTTAAATATGCTAAGCGCTTAACCAAAGTATAAGCTAAGTCTGACTTCTCCATACAGCATCTACATGGAAGCATTAGTGTTCATGTTCCTAATACCATTAAAGCCCTATGCAACACTCAATTCTTTTAGCCCGTTGGGATTCTACTTTCAGCTCTTTTATGGAATTGAGGCTATTTTAATTATATCCATAACATAAAAAGTTTCTCTTACTGTCATGAGCTTATCTAAGTGAAAACTGTACAGTAAGACAGTGTCTCAGTAATGCCTGAATTTTATTGAAGTATGAGAGGATACCTTCCACACCCTCCCCTCCCCTGAAGTCAACTTGAACACTTGATCAGACAGGCAGAAACCCAACTTACCATCTGGGAATGCTAATACAGGATGAACACAAGAGTCCAACTGGGAGAGGCGCTCCAAAAGGGGAGCTTCATACTGGATCTCAGGAGGCATTGTAGCACCACCACTACTTGAACCACCACAGAGTACACAGGCGACATTCACGTCACAGCCGCTTCTTATGGTGCTGCTTCTGTGAGCCTGCGAAGAGGCAAACAACAACTCTGAGCTGTGGGATCCCAGCATTAAACAACCCAGACGCCCATGAATTGCCCTTTATTCCTCTCTGGCCCCTAAAGAACGGTGGCAGGAGAGGAACGCAGAGAAGGTGCGTTAATTCCAAAACGCCTAACATACGATAACTCTGCTGGCAGCTGGCATCAGCAGTCAATCAGGGCACCACAGATTTCCAAAAACACTGACAACAGAATGGAGGATGACAGCAAGCTACAGCAGAAAGAGCACTCATATGAAATCATAAAGGCTATGTTTTGGTTCCACTAGTGACACTGAATAATTCTGTCATCTTCAGCATAGAACTTAATCTTGCTGCTCCTCAGTTTCCCCATCTTTAAAATAAAGTAACTTGAGTAGATACTGAGTTACCTTCAAGCTTTACCATTCTATGTCTTAGATTTAGAGGTGGAACCTGTCACATTAATTTCTCCAATATTTGACTAAGGGCTAATGAGATTTTTTACAAGAGTGTCCAAAGCAGACAATTGGATCATAAACTTTTGCCTATGGGGTTCATCATGCCACCTGCATGTGGAAGATTCATAGTTAAATATGATATCTGAAAAGACCTTCAGGTTAACTCTACCAGGAACCTAGTTCTATGTGTACTTATTATAGGTTAGATCCACTTTAGAAAGAAATGTCGTAACAGTTTGTAATGCAGTCTCCTTATCATTTTGTATTCTCCTTTAAGATCAAATTCCAAATTTAGAGGGGAGCTTCTCTTTACTCTCTAATCCAAGAAGATCCCAGATAAATCCATTTATGGCAACGTGGAATAAATTCAGAATGTATTTCATTGCTATGAACAAAATTTCATCGATCGTTTTATCAGAGTTTACTTGTGTAGACTTTTGATTCACCAGTAGCTGATGGCATTAGGGGCTACGTTATTGATAAATCAGAAGACCTGGGTTTAAATTCTGCCTCTACTACATCTTACTAGGACAAAACAGTCCTCCTTCTCCCTCAGCTTCATTTTCCTATGTCAAAAATGGAGTTGTACTAGATGATCACCACAACTCCTTCCAAAGCTAAACACAATAATCCTATAATATTTTGAGAGGGTAAAGATAATGGAGACAAAAAGACTATGTTAATAGTTCCAGTGTAGCAACAACGGGAATAGAATAATAACGGGCACTTAAAGCACTTCATCTCATTTAACTCTGCTAACACTGAGAGGTAAGTAGTAGATGGCAAAGAACTTGTTGACTGATTTGAATTGGAAGCAACAAAGGACAAAGAGAGGTAAGATCATTTAGAGGTATAAGGGACCATACTGAAGTCTCAAGTCTAAAAGACAAGAAGGAACAGAAACTAGAAAGTAGGGATACATTTTTGTAGGGTGGGAGGTGATACAGAGTTAGAATATTAACATGACAAGTTTAAAAGCACTTCATTGCAACCTACAGAAGTATATCACCATCTACTCATGTCTCCAATGTGACGGGGCTACGTAAAATTCTTTAAATGCACAATGGAAAAGGGTACCAATATTGGTCACCAATAGAAGAGTTCTGACCTTAAAAGACCTTTATCCTAGTCTGTAAAATAAAAAATAGTCCAAGAAAAAAAGAAAGATTAGTTTCATTCATATTAAGTTTTTTACTGGAATTTTAGTGCTTTTTCCTGAGTTTTTACATTTAAAATTCCATCTCCAATGTGTGTGATTATCAATACTTGAAGAGTTTCCTAGTTTTGAGAATAGCTTTGATCATAGTCCTTGAAGCTGTACCTAGCACTTTGACATTCAAATTAAAGGGTTAGTATTGGCTTAGCTAAGCAAAATCTTTATATTTTGTTTCTATATGCAGTTGGTATATAGTAGAGTTATTTCCTGTACAGTTAGTTGCATTTACACAGAAACATTACAGATTGTACTTTTTTGGGGGAGCTACACAGCCCCTCTTAGACACAAACACTCAAAAGACCAGGAATGTTTCTATGAAGAGCCCACTGATTCCAAGAAAAAAAACAATTCTCTGAAAGCAGAATTCTAATTACCCACCATCACTTCTAAATTCTCGACTTCCTAATATCCTTGATACAATAGCCTTAGGTCTAAGGCTAAGGCTAAGGCTAGGGTTCAGTGGCAAAAAGAGAACTGGAAAGGGAAGCAGGAGTAGAAGCAAGTACCGATGGTGGAAGAGAATAAGGTTCGGCACCACTCTTCAGCTTCAGGCAAGGTGAGAGTAAGAATATCATTAAGACAACTGGGGTAAGTACCCTGGAGAGTTCCAAGGGGGAACTGGGTTGAAAGAAAAAGTTGAGTCAAGAAGATCAAATATTACACCAGTATTGGTTTAGGAAAAACACTTTATATAGGCTCAGTCTATATTTGAGGTAGCTCTGCTTCCTTGCTATGATCAGACTTAGATAAAGTCAGCACCCTGTCAGACACAAAATTGGGACAGTGGACCTCACTGAGATTTTCATGAATAAATTGTATGAATAACGGCCAACCCATCTGTTGGCTGGGGTTTCCAGGGTCACTCACCTTATCCTACAGGGCAGGTATTAGGTTCTTGTGCAGAATATGGATTCTATGATAATATCAAAGCATGTCTCTCCCAGGACTTCAACTAATTAGATTTCACCAATCATCAACAATAGTTCTAGCACTTCTTACAGCATCATACCTAATCGTCTTTTTACTACCACAATTTAACAAATCAAAATAACTCCCTGAGATTCAAAACTAGAAGATAAATCACTTTGAAAGTTTGCCTAACTGTGTAACAAAAAGTATTACTGAAACCAGCCATCCAGCTAGATTCCAAATTATAAATGCCAAACATCAGATTTACCAATAACCTGAGATTTTGGTAGCTAATGGGACAAAGAAAATTATCTTCCCAGAAAGGGTAACAAATATCCACATACCTTATTGCAGAAGATCACACTTAAAGCAACTATCATACAACTTAAGCTAAACAAGACCAGTCAGAACCAAAAATAATGGTGTAGCCCAATACCTGCCATAACAAAAGGCCTAAAAGGCAATGAGATCCATCACTAACATAAAAACGACAACTCTTTAATCACACATCAAATCCAAACACTAAATACATTCAGAAAATTTCTACATACCAAGTATTCAAGGATAACACATCTTTCCCCCTTCAAAACTAGTTGTCCTCTGTTAATTTCCATATGTCTATCAATGACATCATTTTTTCAAACTTTTAGGCTCAAAAACTTGATATTACCTTTGCTCTCTCATATGTAGTAAGTCACAAACATTTCTGTACTTCTTGCTTTGCATGTCTACTACTGGGTGCCTTCCTTTATATTGCTGCTCCCGGCACCTGATGCCCAGGGCACTAAAATAATCCCCAGTCTGCTCTCATCTATCTTGCAGATCACAGGAGTCAAACTTACAGTGAGTATGTCCCAAAGTAGATGAAAATGTAATTAGGAAATGTTTGACAAAATAAATAAAAATACAATAAAACATGTATGTTAGTTTGTAGTTTTTCTAAGTCAACATGAGGCCCAGAGGAATCCATTTCAATTTGAGTACAACACTGGATTGGTTTTCATAAAATACTATTTTCATGTTGTTCCCCTTGTTCAAAACATTAAAGGGTTCTGAAGGGCCCAGAGTCAAAACTCTTTAGACTAGATGATGCTTTATTCATCTTTGGATGACTTTTAGTACTTACCAGTGTTTCTTATATATACTAGGCTCTCCACGAAGTCACTGGTGTCAATTCAAAGACTTTCTAAAGTAACTTAAAAGCACATACCTGAGCCAGCCCTAGTTAAAACCAGCTTCCTCACTGTCCCAGAAATATATTTGGCCTTTTTTGGCCTCTCTGCAATTTTTGCTTCATGCCAACTTGCCTGTAATGATGCCCCACCCTCTTCACCTTTTCCTCTCTGCTCTTCTAAAACCTATCACTCAAGGTCTAGTTAAAACACAATTTCGCAAAACAATTTATTTTTGTATGCTTTCATTGGAATTTAATTATTATGTACCATTATGTTGAATGGTTATTTAATTTTTGGTGTATTTTGTGTCTTTTCTCCATAACTAGATTATAAACTCTTTGAAGGTAGAAACCATGTCACTGTTAAGTGCGGGGGAGAAAAAAGGGCAAAAAAAGACTGTCACTGCCCTAAAAAAGCTCTCATTCTAATGGGGGAAACAATATACAAGTACGTGTGTGTTCATTTGCCGGGGGGGAAGACAGGGAGAGGGAGAGAGAATGAATGAATGAATACAGTATACATATAACTTCAGAGGAAAGGCACTAGTAATGTAGGGGACTAGGTGAGACCTCTTGCAGAAGATAGGATTTGAGCTAAGTCTTGAAGCCAAGAGGTGAATGTAAAGAGGACAGCACTCCAGACATGAAAGAACCAACCAGAGTTCCAGAGTGTCACAAAGAGGCCAGTGCTTCTGGATTGTAAAGTAAGTGTGTAAGAAGAGTAAAGTTGAGAGAGAGAGAGAGAGAGACAGAGAGAGAGAGAGAGACAGAGACACATTGGAAAGACAGAAAGGGCCAAGTTGGTAAAGGTTTTATAAAAGCCAAACAAAAGACTTTTCTATTTGCTCCTGAAGGTAATAAGTAATTATAAGATTCTACCGAACAAAAGGTGTCATGTTTGGACCTGCACTTTAGGAAAATCACTCCGATGACTGAACAGAAGACACACTAGAATGGGGAGAGCCTTGAGGCAGACAGAGCTATCAGCAAACTATTGCAATAATCACGGTGTAAGATGAGGGCCTGCACTAGAGTGGCGGCAGTGTCAGAGGAAAGAAGGGGACATCAATTTGTAGTAGCATTTTAGGATCCAACATGTTCTTTTTCACAAAGACCTAAGTGCCACATCTTAGTTATTAAACAGAAGACATTTCGTTTGCCTCAGTTTCCAATTTTAGTATCAACAAACTGGACTAAATTCAAACATGACTTTGGCCCTGGACAGAGTGAGCTGATGGTATGTGTTTCTCACCATTTATGGTGGCCTGCTATATCTCTGAATCTAACGAATGTACTTTTGCAGGGTGAAGGTGTGTATCAAAGCTAACTAGAATATAGAAGCAGCCCACTGCCCCCCCCAAAAAGGCCCAATAACATTACTCTCTGCTTCAGGAATCAAAAGATTTACTCTCATCACATCAAATATGCACTTATAGCCCTAAAATGCTGAAATAAGCACCTTTAGGTACTAGAAAGTATAGTTGTTCTACATCAATTAACCAATACCTATTAAATATCAATAACTGTGTCCAAGGTGCCATTCAATAAAGCTCTGTGAAGAGCTATAAAGATAAAGATACTTTCTGCAATCAATGTCTATATTAACTCAGTAATTTTGTTATAAACATATTGTTGTCCATATTTACAGTTTTCCTAAAGTTCTAATTTTTTATGTTTGAGAATGTTCTTAAATTTTAGAAATTTTGTTGGAAAGTAAAGTACTTTTGTTTTGGGGGTAAGGAGGCATGGGGCTCTATGCTAATCGTAATGGTCTCACACCAAGGAAAACCAGAAATTTATAAAACTCTCAAGATAATAGCTCACAAACAATTCCGTAGCACAAGAAATGAAACCTCAAAGTAAAACTGGCCCCATGCCCAATAAAACCGTCCTGCTTATGGTCAATCATACAACTGCAGAAAATACTAAGGACAAAAATGACTATGATTAATTTCCCCATATTTGACATTAATGTATTGTTTTAATGTACTGTTTATTAATTTGCTTCACCCCACTTCTCAACTTTTCTCTTAGAAAATAGTTTGGATTTTGGAGGTTTTATCCCAAAATTTAAAAGTGAGAAAACTGCTGAACTTTCATAGTTTCTTTTATTCTTTTTATTCCTGATCTGAACATCAACTAAGAAAAAGCAAAACTCTTCTACACTTTCTCTTTTAAGAGGTTATGAAAAAAGTTTGTTAAAACTATCATAAAAGAGAAGATAAAGACACTGTTCCAAAAACAAAATGAAGCCACCAAAATAATCAAACATTAATTACACTGTTTGAAATATGTTTACTCAACTCCATAGTTTAAACTTCCTTTATTATTGTTTTTACAAGCTCTACTATAAAATTGTGATTTAATAGCCTTTCGAATTTACAAATCTACAAGTTGCTGTAGCTCAGAATTTTACCATCTTTGTTAGTATTAAATAATCTCTGTCTATGTCTTTCTCGTAATAGAATTCACTTCTATATCTCACGACACAGCCCTCATCCAGGAAGATAAGTTGTCTAAAGTGATAAAAAGAATATCTATTCATTTCCCATTTATTATGTTAAGGTATGTATCTATTCTTTCTAATTCTTACTGAAAAGTTTTACGATGTCTGAGGTTAGAGAAGCAGCTCTGAAACTCCTACCTGACTGAGCACACTCTCCACCCAGGGCAGGAGATCAAGACATACCAGTACTGACCTTCTTGGAGAGGGGCACAATGCTGTTGGGCCGAACAAGTCTCCGTTTCTTACAGCTCAGTACAGGACGGGTCCGGGCTGCTCCACATGGACCATCAGCAGAAGCAGAAACCAGATTCAACCGTTGCTTTTTATGTAATAATTCCTCAGCATCAGAACCATCTCCAGGAGTATGGTCTGCCAAACTAGACTGGAGTCTACACAAGAGAGGAAAAGTGTTAATATCTCAAAATATTCCTTTTTTTTTTTAAAGCAAAGAAAGAACAGTCTATTCATTTTATACTACCCCCAAACAAACCATGTCTTCAATACAGAACACCACTATTTGGTCACTATGACCATAATTAACCAGGATAAAGGCTTAATTAAGCCAGAATATTAACTTGCATGGCTTTGGTTCCTCCCACTCCTCTCCCCATATTCAAGTTAGAGAATTACTAAGTAAAAAGAAAACATAAGATACCAGTAATGGGAACCACAATGTCTGAAGGTGGGCAGCATGCAAAATACAACAGAATCTTCAGACTCTGTAACCCCACCTATGGTTATTCTGAAAGTAGCTTATGGCCTAATGTGATCCAACATCATTAAATGAAGTTAAGTTCACTGATGACCTAATTTGACACCTTCCTTTCTGATTTGTGAAGATATTTAAACTTACGGATTAATAACCCCATTGATTGGTCTCACTATTCCACATGGTTTGGTGGAAAGAGCCTCGGAAGTATTGGCGGTACCAAGATTTTCCAGCGGCTGAGATATAGAATCAATCTGCAGAGGGAGGAAGGAAAAGTAAGCACTTATCACTATTCACTTAATAATCTCCCTACTATGGTAAGTAAATCATCATAATTGAGGCAGTTAGAAATTCTAATATGTTCAGGTCATAGAAAACAAGGCTTTAAGAGTTTCAATAACACATAAATGTTGCATCATCTTCTACCGTCACCCCCAAATATTTGAAAGCCTAAAAAGCCACTGCCTATAAAGAGTCATGACTCAGAAAAGTCAGCAAACAAACTATATAGCATAAAACTTCAACTGGTGTTGGAATGATAAACTAATTTTCAATCTCAAAAGAAGAGTTTTTAAAATCAGCTAGCACCCCACCTCTTACAATATAATAAGAATAGAAAAAGATGGATCTGTCATCTCTAGTAACACCATGTAATCATTTACTGGTCCACTGATGTATTTTGAGAGGAAAAATCAATTTTGAGGTATTTTTTACTTCAGTATTTAGCATATGATAGAACACGGAAAAGATCTGAATAATATTAAATCTGCTCTATGCAGCTGACTTCCAAATATCCTTCTCCATTTCTCTATCTGAGCTTAAGTCTATCATCTCCAAGCAACTAACTTCTAACCATTCCTATCTGGGTGCCTCACCATCACCTCAAACTCACTACATCCCAAAATAAACTACTCAATTCTTCTTGCAAAATCTGTCTCTTCTGCAAATTTTCACATTTTGATTGACGGAACCATATTACCAGTCACCAAGGCTCAAAAAACTCAATCATCCTTTCCTCTTCATCATCCTTAACCTTCAAATCCCATCAGATGCCAACTTCTGTCAATTCCACCCCTTGAAAATGATCTCCATCCTACTTCTCATGCAAGTGCCTTAACCACTATAATACCTTCTACTTGGTCTCTTTGCTTCCAATTACCTTCCTTTACAATATATCTTCCACATAGCTGATAAAGTAACCTACACTACACAGGTCTGATCACATTACTAAAAAACAATGGTTCTCTATCATCTACTGAGTGAAATACAAATACCTTACACTTTCAAGACTCTTCACATTCACCCAACCCACCATGTCTTTTCTGATTCACATACTCTACATTCTAGCCCAAATTGACTATTAAATGTTTTCCGGTTTCATTCTGCCCCTTGCTTCATTGTTAAAGTCAGACCCCATGCGTTTAAAAATTTACCACAGTCCTCCTCAATCTCCAATAACTGGCAGTCTTCCTCTCCCTCCAAGATTTACATCAGGTGCCCCCACATATAGAGTGACTCCTTCCCCCCCTTGAATTGTTTTTTTAACATTTTTTTTTAATTTTGATTTCCAAATTTTCTCCTTCCCTCCTTCCAGTCCCTCCCCTATCCATTGAGAAAACAAGCAATATGACAGCAATTATACATGTGAAGTCATGAAAAATATTTCCATATTAGCCATGCTGAACATTAAAAAAAAAGCAAGGAAAATTATATGGAAATTATATGGAAAAAATTATGCTTCATCTGCACTGCGACCATCAGTTCTTAAATAGAGGTGGATAGTATTTTTCATCAAAAGTCTTTTGGAATTATCATAGATTATTGTATTGATCAGAGTAGCTAAGCCTTTTTGTTACAATATCACTGTTACTATGTTCAATGTTCTCACTTCATTTTGTATTAGTTCATATAACTCTTCCCCAGGTTTTCCTGAAACTAACCACTTTGTCATCATTCTTATAGCACAACAGCAATCCAATCACAATTACATACCACAACTTCAGCTATTACTCAATAGATGGGCATCCTCTCAATTTTCAATTTTTTCACCACAAAAAGAGCTGCTATAAATATTTTTGTATATATAGCTCCTTTCTCCTTCTTTGATCTCTCTGCAATACGGACCAAGCAGTGATATTGCTGGGTCAAAGGGTATGCAGTTTTATAGCCCTTTGGGCATAGTTCTAAATTGTTCTCCAGAATGGTTAGATCAGTTCACAACTCCATCAACAGCGCCTTAGTGTCTCTATTTTTTCCACGCCCCCTCCAGCATTTGTTATTTTCCTTTTCTATAATGTCAGCCAATCTGATAGGTATGAGGTGGTACCTCAGAGTTGTTTTAATTTATATTTCTCTAATCAATAGTGATTTAGAATATTTTTCACATGACTATTGATAGCTTTGATTCCTTCTTCTATTCATATCCTTTGACCATTTATCAATTGGGGTACATAGAACAACTCTTACCCTTCCTGGCTACTCCTTCTAGATAACCATCTTTTCAGCCTTGAATCTCACAGATCACTCTGTTCGACATCTGCACTTAATCATTTTATGATTTTTATTATGGTTATGGGGGGTGTGGTGAGAAGGCAGGCAGATAGATGAATGAGTGATTCTCATCTTCCACCTCAAACATATGGTAAGCTCTTTTTTTTTTTAAATAACCCTAATGTTTAGCATAGTCTGTGGCTATAGCAAACACTTAGAAAATATTAATGTTATTAGCTGAAATATATAAACAGGTATCTTATTTTGAGGTTCTCTCTTGTTGAGAGGCTACTGTAAAGTAGTGGAGAGGGCAATGGCCTTGGAGCTAATAAGATTCACATTAAAATCCCCCCTCAGACACTTACAAGCTTTGTAATGGTAGGAAATCACTTAAACTGTGCCTCAATTTGTGCCCTGATGGTATTCAAGGTTCTTTCTTCCTCTAGATCTATGTTCTTTCGTGAACTATGATTCTACAATCAGAACACAGACGAGAACCTAAAAGGACAGTGTCAGCTAAATGTCAGTTCCTATCAGCTGGCTTGCAGTGTCTGAAAAATAATCTAAAGGATATTCTCTCATCAACATTCCCAATAAAAATCCCAGTAAAAGGGATGTTAACTTTTTTTTTTGCATAGCCTGTCCTTCATGCTTAGAAGGCAATCTTCTTTACCTCTTTCTCTTCAAATCCCTACCTTTCTTCAAAGCTTAGTTCAAGCACCACACCTTAAGTGAACCCTTTCTTGAAACAAACAAGGAAATCAATTATATTGAAATAGTTATCTATCTATCTATCTATATCTATATCTATATATATATCTATATCTATATATATATAGATATATATATATGTGTGTGTTTATTTTTTAAAGCGCAAAGGACTCAAGTTAAGAATCATGTTCCAGTAGCACGTAAGCTCCTTGAGGAGAATAATTGTTCTTTATCTTCGTATCCCCAGGATCTAACACAGTGTCTTGTGGTGAACTGAACAGTGAGTTCTAAAAAGCTGCAACAGTGCATACTTAATCTCAATATTTAGGTTTTTTTAATTTTGTTTTGTTTTTAAAGACAAATGTCTTCCTGTATTTCACTCTCCCACACATCCTCTATGAGGAAATTTGAGTCTTACACCAAAAGTCAAGTCTACCTGATCTTTGCATAATTATATAAAGTACATATATTAATCTATGCCATCACTTCCAACCCACTGAGTCTCACAGAAAAGTCCACGAAAATCCAGAAAAGAAGTGATGAGGTCCTGAACTAAGCTATTGGCTGTATGAAAAAGAGAATAAAAGATAAAAAAGATCTCATACAGGTAGAATCAGCATTCTTTGGCAACTCAATGGGTTGGAAGTGATGACACAGTTAAACAAATTTAACCCCCCACCCCAAAACTTGAAAGCATTCCATACACTTATCCTATTGCAATGTATTATAATCACCTCTATATCTGTCAACACTTCTAAATGGTAAGTTTCTTAAAGCTAATAAATCATCAAGCATTTATCAACTGTCTACTTTGTGGCTGAGACTACACTTGGTACTGGGAATACAAATAAAGAATGAAATAATCCCAACTCTCAAGGAGCTTAAATTTTTCAGGGGAGACAACTTGTACATGTGTATATGCACGCATGCAGAATAAATACAAAATTATTACAAGGAAGTTAGAGAGAGAGGGAAAGTAGGATCAGAAAAGGTTCCGTCAAGCAGTAGTTTTTGAGCTGTGCCTTAAAGAGGGAAATTCTATGAGGTGGAAAGAGGAAGGACAACTAATCGCAAAAGCATGGAGACAGGACATAAAATATCCTGTGTGAAAAACAAAGAGAAAGTCAGTTTGGCTGGTTCTCAAAATGAGAAAAGGGAAATAATGTAGAATAAATCTGTTTTAAAAAAAAAAAAGTTGGGGCCAAGTTTTGAAGGGGTAGAAAAGCCAAACAGAGGGGTTTACATTTATCCTAGAGAAGAACCAGAGTTTCCTAAGTAAGAAAGTGATATAGTTAACTCTGTTTAAGAAAAATTACTTTGTCACTTGTGTAGTGATTAGACTTGCGGAGAGACTGGAGAAGGAAGGGAAAACAATTAGGAGGTCATTTCCACAGAACAGACAAGAGGCGATAGGGGCCTTAACTAAGATGCTGCTTGTGTGGAAAGAGAGGAATAGATATGATGACACAGGACTGAAATTCAGGGGAGAAAACTGGGTCAGATATATAGATTTGGGAGTCATCTGTACAGAAATGATAATTAAACCAATGGTGATGAGGTCACCAATAGAGATAATGTGAAGAGAAAAGAGAGCCAAGACAGCCATGAGATAACCCACAGTTAGGGCTCACAAAAGTGCTGATGAACCAGCAAAGTAACCTAAAGAAAAAGCAGTCCAAACAGGTAGGAAGAGGAAAATTAGAGACCTGAAAACCCACAGAAGAAAGCACAACCAGGAGGAAGAGGGCAGATAACAGTGTTAAACGAAGTAGAGAGGTCAAAAAGGATTTGGATTTGACAAAAGGCCATTAGACTTGGAAAACAAGAAATCACTGGTAATTTCTCAAAGAACAGTTTCAGTTAAAGTGACAAGAGTAGAAGCCAGACTGCAAAGGGTTGAGAAGTCAGTGAGAAGAAAGCTAATGGAAGCAGTAAATGTAGAGAGCTTTTCCTGACAGTTTGGCTAAGGAATGGAAGAAGGACAAAGAATAATAGGGACTGAAGGGATTATAAGGCCTAGCTACAGTTTTTACAGTATCTGTACATCGCAAGCACCTAGTGAATTAAATTTGTCAAATTTTTTAGTATTGGGTGTGCATTTTCTCTCCCAGTAAATACATTCCTCAAATGAATACAGAAATCTACTAGGGTGATGAAAAGATTTGAGAAATATCCCCTTTACGCACATTTCAGGAACAAAACTAATGCTTTAAGATCAAGTGGAATGGAAAATGTAAACCACCATATGTGTCCCAAAGTAGTATGGACTTGGCATACAACAAATACAACTACTGAATCAAATGAGATAATGGACATGACACCCCAGCTAGTCTCTTATCATTCTCCACTGAATGTATCATGACCTTACATATTTAGGGCAACACAAAAAACCTGAAAATCCATTATGGAATAAGCCCAGTTCCAACACTACCTAGTGTTCAGTAAGATGTTTTTCATCTTCAACTGAGAACTTCATTTCAGATACTTGAGGTTAAAACCACAAGAAGAGGGACTAAATGGAACTTATAATGTCCTCTATCTTCCCCTCCCTCCCCCAACCACCACCTCAGGCAACATGGAGAACCTTCAAAGGAACCTACATTTCTCAACCTATAGACAGGCCATTTGAGTGAGCACATTTAAACAAGTGAACAACTAAAGCTCAGTTTCTAAATACCATTTTGTTTGAAAATAATAACACAATGAAAGAATCACAACTGGAAATGACCTTACAGCGGGTCATCTATTAAGAATACCTTCTAAAACAATCTAACAAATGGTCAGCCTATCTTGTACAGATTTCTAGTGAAATGAACTCTCTACTCCCACAAAGGCAGCAAATTCTACTTTTGGACAATGCTATTTATAAAGTTTTCTTTATATCAAGACTAAATCTGCCTCCTCTACTTCTTTGTTCCTCCTTTCACCAACCACCGATTAAATCCTCTTCCTCTCATTACTGCTAAATGAGCTCTCTTCTGATGCCAATTTTGGTTTGACTTCATCACTCCTTAAAGGGCAACCCTCCTCCACTTAATAAAAATAAAAACTTGATG
The DNA here is from genome assembly GCF_900497805.2 of Vombatus ursinus. Classification (NCBI taxonomy): domain Eukaryota; kingdom Metazoa; phylum Chordata; class Mammalia; order Diprotodontia; family Vombatidae; genus Vombatus; species Vombatus ursinus. Next base: position 10,011,165 of record NW_020954579.1, read on the forward strand.
CCTATGACCAAGTTCTGTGGACTCAATGGTCCCCTTGATTCCCTCGTCACTTTTTTCTGCCTTCCAACATCTTGACCATGTGTCAGGGTGTTCTACTGCCTCTTCAGATTTTTCCTTCCTATCATCTGTAAAGCTATTCTTTGAATTTTTCAAGAACACTTCATTTTCTCTGACAATCTGGAAAGTGAAGAAACTTTACTTATGTCTTCTAGAACACAGATTTTTTTGCCTGCTTACATGAGTTGTTACTTGGCCACTGCAAAAGGGAAAAAAACAAAACAAAACCATATAACCCATTCACAGTCACTAAGAAACTCCCCTTTCATTCCATAATATTAAGAAACATGGATTCCAAGTCTACATCTGGACCTTATTAGCTGGGCACTGAGAGTTAAATTTCCCACTCTCTGCCTCATCATGTTCTTCAACCATAAAATGGTAATACTCTTCCTCCTATAGAGTGCTGCTGAGAACCAAATAAAATTATGCAAATTTTGTCAAGTGCTGGCAAACTTTAAAATATTAAATAAACATTCACTCTTATTGTACGTATTTTACAGGTACAGTCTTGCCCAGTGTCACACAAAGTACCCTGACAGCAAACCCAGAGATCTACATAAGCAGCCTGTCCAGCAAAGAGAACTGTACTTGGAACTTCAAAAAAGTTACAAAAATTAAATTACCAAGAGGGGTAAGTATTTTCTGTTCTGCTCAATTACAGTAGTAAAGGTTACCTAACAAGGCATGGGGTAGTGAAACCAATGAATAAAGGCATCAGAAATGTTAAATTCACATGTTAAAGACTTAATAATTATTTTAGTTTTAGATCATTTATCTTTTCAAATAATGGATGATGTAAACCTTAAAATTTCCAATAAATCTGGAAAAGGGACCTAGGAATTTAAACCTCTCCACTTTCCTCCCCCCACCTCAATCCCATAATTTTTAACAAATGTTAACAAAAAATTTCATTATGAAAGGTAGTATGAAAAGTATCACTGTTCATAAAGATGCACTTTCAACATATGATCTTCTATCTTGACTTAAGAAGGACAAAGCTGGGGGATACTTAACAAGCAGATTATAGATGCTTATCTAATTCCATCTCACAAACCACTCTTACTTCCCCTTCCAAAAGATTCAATTTTCTAGGTCTCTCAGCAATGATCAATGTAGGTTTGTACAGTTAAACTTAACCTAAAAGGGCCAAGTACATGGATTAAATAAAACACAATCTCAGAATGAAATTAAAATTTGTTAATCATGTGAAAATAGCCTTTTTGTGACTCAGTGCCCACCCTCTAAGCCAGGCCAATTAAGAATAAAAAACCCTTAGAATGCCCTTAACCTCTCAGAGGAAACATGTTATAAGAAAGAGTCTGGTTCTGAGGGGACTGACCCCCCCAGGGGTCCAAGATGCAGTGCTACCTGGTCTTGTTTAAACTGAAAACATAATGAATGTATACACATGCATGTGAGCCATTTGCTGTTCAGTCATTTCAATTGTGTCTTTCTTTGCCAAGAAAACGTCAAACGGGATCACAGTTTCCTATTTCCTTTTCCAGCTCATTTTACAGATGAGGAAACTGAGGCAAACAGGGTGAAGTGATTTGCCCAAGATCACACAGCTACTCAGTGTCTGAGGCCAGATTTGAACTCAGGAAGATAAGTCTTCCTGACTCCAGGCCTGGCACTCTATCCACTGTGCCACCTGGCTTTCCTACACACAAACAAACCTTGTTGGGGGTAAGGAAATAGGATAACCTCTACCAACAGGTTTTTCTTTTATTTGCTTTATTTTGGATCTTGCCATTCAATCAATAATCTATTATTTCATTTGTTTAGATACTCCCTCTATCAAGGCAGAATAAAACTCTTCTACCCTTTAGTAGAATCCAATTCATAGTTGCTTAAAATGAAAGTCTACTCAACAGAACACAGTTCTCTCTAAATTATTTCAAGGTTTCTGAGAAAATAAATACTTTGGTTAGTTCCTACCTTAACATCAAGGTCCCTTTCCCCTCTTAAGGATGCATAAAGAGAAGGACATGCAAACCTAACCTTGTAAAGGTTTTCTGACTTACAAATTAACAGGGAGTAAGGACACTTAGGCTCTAGACCTAACTACCACTGTTAGCCTCTCTGTGTCTCAATTTCTGCATGTATAATCAAGGATGTTAATCCACCTCTTCCTCACTAACTTTGGGAAGTGAGAGTAAAATGGCAAACCTACGTGAAAATACTTTTGAGTTCATTCATTGGATCTTTCATTTAGTCAACAAGCATATAGTTCACAGAGTATCTGTTAAGCAGAAAAGTAAATTTAAGATATTTCTGCAGTTATAAATATAATAATAATAATAGCTAGTATGTATATAGTGCTTTAAAGTTTCTAAAATACTTTATACACATACTCCTTTTATTCTCACAAAAACCCTGGGAGGTAGATGCTATTGTTATTCCCATTTTACAGATGAGGGAAGTAAAGCGGGGGTAAGTGACTCAGGGTCATAGAGCTAATAAGTGTCTGGAGGAAAATTTGTACTCAGGTCTTCCTGATTCCGGGTCCAGCACTCTAACCACTGCACCACCTAGCGGTATCCAAAGAATATGCACCCGAAAACTTAACGGAAGTCTCAGTATCATATTTTATTGGAAGTTTAATATGCTAGCTGATCATTTTTTTAAACAGGCCTAATTAGTATTTGTTAATAGTGAACATCAAATAATCAACATCCAGCAAAAACTCCCAGTCTTGACCTGCCTGTAATTTATTGCATTATCAAGAGGAAACAAAACCTTCCCTATAGAGCATTTACTATTATCTCACCTGTTTCAGAAATTTCACTATCAGCTCACAATCTCAAGATTTCAAGGCTTCAGGAAAATGATTAGTATGTCCTCTCCTCAAAAAGGAAGAGAATCTATATTACGTCCATGAATGTACATGGAATTAATGTTCTCTCGCTAATCAACAAAAGGTAAACCTGACTGTCAACACATCAGACTTAAATTCCTGATCCTCTGTTACTGTTTCATTTTCCTTTCCATTACCTCTACAATGATCTGAAGGAGACACAGAAAAGAATATATAGAAAAATACTTTAATGAAACTCTATGAATGAAACATATTGATTTGAGTCAACAGCTATGACAATATTCTCTAAGGGAGATAAAAGCTGGCCTATTCTCTGCAAATACCTCCCCCAACAAGAACAAGTTTTAAAAATCTTTTAACTACATTATTCATATATATCACCACACACCAAAGTCTGTTTAGCTATTTCGAGATCACACTTACTACTGCAGCATCCTCATGGAATCAAGTAAGATTTCAAGAGAGGATCCTGAAAGCAATTAAGCACACTATATTCTCTCCCTTAATTCTTTCAACCAGAGGAACTATCTAAGCAAACTAAGAGTATGCTCAGTCATCAAAATGAGAAATTCACAAAATTTAGGAGCATAAGCAGAAAAATTTACTACTTTAAAAGACAGAAGACTAAGCATTCTAAGAGTCAAGCTATTTTCAGTATCTCAGAAGAATGAGATAAACGTTGTTAGAACGTGGCCTCAGGTTAAATAAGTCCCGGTAGCTTTACAAAGTATCTCTCTCTCTCTCTCTCTCTCTCTCTCTCTCTCACTCACAATTGACTAAACAAAGCAGGAAGAGTGGTCACTTCACTGAGAAGTAACAGGCAAATACAAAATAAAGAGATATGGTTCCCTTGAGCACACAGGTTTGGGCATCTCTTATACTCCCAAAGCATCTCACTTTAGCAAATGGCTCCAAAGCTCAGCCAGCAGAAGAAAACTTTATTTAAATAAAAAAAGGGGGGGGGGGGGCCAAAAAAAACCAAAAATCAAATCCCTCAATCTCCCAAATATCTTATTTCCTCAACATTATGGCTATTTGGAAGTTCTTCTTTTTAATAATCCTATTTGTTCTTTCAGCTTCACTTTGGAAGAAAAGCAACATATATTTGAATGAATATCCTAAGGAGAGGGTTGATTTTCTTTTTTTAAGAAGACCTAAGCAAACTATTATATAACAAAGATCAATACTTAAAGTACTACAACACAGAGTTTCATTGAGTAAATGAAGTAGCAATTAAGATATGTAAAAAAAAGAAGAGGTTATGTTTACATTTAATAATGGGGGGAGGGGGATGTTTGAGAGTATGGGTGAGGGATAGGACCAAAACAAAAAGAATGGTGTACTTTAAGTTACATTATTATCAAAATATAGAATCAATCAAGAGGGTTTTACCACCTTCTTGGGAGTATGCCTCCAAGATGTGATAATGAATACGAAAGACTTCTCAAATGAGATTGCTATTACTTACCTCTGATGACTCTTGGGGGCAAAAATATTAACAAAAAAAATCTAAAAAGCACTACTTAAGATCAAAGTTTTAGGCAAGAAACTTAAAATCTGATTTCAGTGATTTAGACAAGGTATATTATATAAGGTATAGGTGGTGGTTTATTTTTGCCAATTAAAGACAAAGATTTCAGAAGAAAAGGCAGATTTGAGGATCAAATAGTTGGTTAAGTAGATAGGAACCTGAGGTTAGTATTTCGATTTCTGGAACATGACAGAAAAATTTGAAATAATTGCTTCCCAGCCAGGGAGGGAGTATTCCCCAATAAAAGTTGTGGTGAAAACTTATTAGCCTAAAACTCTTGCAAATCTAATTGAGAGGATTTCAAATCAAACATAAATGGAAAGGAGAAAATGATCATATATAAAAGCAACAAGCAAGCTAGCATAGAAATTAGTTATAAACATAGGGCAAAGAATAGTAGAAACAACCAGAAATTCACAAAACACAATCCAAGGGATAGTATCAGCTATGTGTACATAAAAATATATAATATGGGTAATCATTCAACAAGCATTTAGTAAGCGCTTAACTAAGTATATGCCTGGAACTGTCCTAGGAAAGAAAGATACAAAAACCAGTGACAGCCTCTACTCTCAAAGAGGTTACATTCTATTGGCTGGACTGCAAAATATGTAAACATTAACAGAGCCACTGGAGTTTACTGAACAAGGGAGTGATATGGTCAGATCTTCGCTTTAGAAATAAATTTAGACAGACAGACCTCACTGCCAGTAGAGTGAAAGATGGACTGAAGAAGAGAGTCTCATTAAGAGGCTACTGTGACTATTACCAGGTGAGAGGAGATGAGGAACTAAAAAGAGGAGATAACAATGTTTCTTTCTTTTTTTTTTTTTTAAAGTATATGGAAGATAAGGGAGAGTGAAGAGTTGAAAATAATTCAAAAATTGTAAACCTGGAGTGACTGGAAAGATGCTGATGCCCTTAAAAGAAGGACAGAGGGGCACTCACCTGCATGGAGAAGAGGTGGACAGAGAAAGATACTGATTTTCTGGCATGGTGAATTTGAGATGACTATAGGACATCCAGTAGGAAATATCTAATGGCATAGAGTGGTACAGGATTGGAGCTAAGGAAAGAGATTAGGGTGATATACATAGTTATCATTGAGACTTGTCATTCTAAGAATATATCTCTGGATGGGTATACTAATGTTCAAAAGTAATAAAATGACGAGTGGGTTGGTGGGGGGAAGCATACCCATTAATAACACAGTACAATAGAATGATATATAAGAATAAATGGAGGGAGGGGCCCTCACACACGCACAACAGGTGGTGGGGTGGCATGCTCAAAGAAACATGGTAACAGCATTTAGGTAAAAAAAAAAATCAATGGAGGTAAAAACAGAAGTTATTGATATGCAACTACCTGGACAGAAAGAAAAAATAAATGAGTTTAGGAAACTGATCATCATAAGCATGGTAAAGAGGCATGATAAAATGGATTTCAATTATCAAGATATCTTCTATAATTCTTTTTTGCCCAAAACAGAGCAACTAATAATTTCCTGACTTGTCTTAGTAATAAATTCATCCTTTAAAATGTAGAAGGCAACTCTACTAGGGAAACTTCTAATCTGAATCTGCTTCTTACCGCAAAGAATCATGGGAAGAAGTGACCACCCCACCCGTAATTCATGACAGAGGAGAGGAAAACCAGGTCAAGTCTTACATGAATTCTAGATTTGAAAAGAGTAGATTTCAAAGAGTTCACAGGAAAGTGGGACCCGATCAACTAAAATTCTATAGAGGAAGTCAGCCCAGAAATGATGAGAAATGCTCAAGAATTAAATTCTCAAGACACAGAAGTAATTACAATGATGAAAAGTGAAGGTGTAAAGGACCAATGTGAATGTATGGAGAACTCATTAACCAAAGTATTTTTTTTAAAGACACATACAAAGATAAAAGAACAGATAAAACTAATATGAAACGAGACAATTTTATAAGAACACTGTTGAGAACATTAAAAATTTACAACAGCTAAGGCTAGTTAGTGAAAGACAACAAAAAGTATGAGTGTTTTTCTCTCATTTTGTTTCTTTAAAGCTACAGTGAAGGGAAGGTAGGAAGGGATAGGACCATCACTTAGAGTGGATGGAATAACTTAGGATAGAGAGAAGGCAAAGATATTCAGTTCTTTTGTTGGACTGGAAAAGACAGAAAAAATGACTAGTAGATAAATGACCTAAAGAAAATTAAGGAGATGGCAGGAACTAGAAGTCCATGAGTCCAAGTCATCAGGCCCATAGTACTGAAAGAATAGGCATTGTTCAAATCCAGCCTCAGACCAAACACTTGACACTTACTAGCTGTGTGACCCTGAGCAAGTCACTTAACCCCAACTGCCTAAATTTAAAAAAAAAAAAAAACCATGAAAGAACAAGCAGATGTTATTACTCAGACATGATTTCCAAAAAGAAGGAAGAAAATAGTCTGCAAACTACAAAACTGAATTTAAATTGCTGGAGAAATTCTAGATCATTAAGGAATAGTTAGTGAACACATAGAAAAAGCAAGCAGTGCTCACCAATGAGCAGGATAACATCAGAGAGGACAAGTCTTGCTATCTTAATTTCCTGGAGAGTGCACAAAACAGTAGAGAGCTGGTTCTGAAGTCAGATGATCTGGAATCAAATCCCGTCTCTAAGTTGACTACTTATAATGGCCTTGGGCAAATCACTTAATGTCTACGGGGATTGGGATTTGGACTATATGACCTCTGAGGCCCCTTCCAGCTCTACATCAATAATGTAATGAACACATTTTTCAGTGGGGCTACTAGGCCAGTAAATTAGGGAAATGCTATAAAAATAGTTTACCTAACATTAGCAATACACTCAACAAAAACTTCTCATGCTATTCTTATGGACAAGATGAAAAAAATGTGAGCTACATATTGTATTAGTTGACTGACCATAGCCAGCTATTCACAAGGAAAATCATTAATGGTTACATACCAACTTGGAAAGAGGTCCCCAATGATCTGTGCTTGGCCCCGTAATAATAAATATCTATTATTTATTAGTGACTCGGACAAGACACAGACAGCATAATTTAAAGATGACACAAAACTAGGACAATAAACATCAGAGTTGGAATCCAAAATGACTTTGACAAGCTAAAATGTTAGGCAAAATCTAGTAAGATGAAATACAACAGAAATAAATATAACGTTTTATACTTGGATTCAAAAAATCTATTTCACAAATATAAAGTAGGGAGGTACTGCTAACTAAATAGTGGTTTATCTTGAAGTTGCTAAGGCAACTGAACTGTGCACTGTTTATTTTGGCTGTCATATTACTATCTTAAAGGTAGTATGAGGTAGTAGCTAGAGATCCAGACGCAGAGTCCAGATGACCTGGGTTCAAGTTTTGCCTCAGACACATACCAGCTGTCACTTATGTAGCAAGTCATTTAACCTCTCAGAGCTCTAGGTAGCTCCCTAAGACTATAAGTTTCTGAGAAGGTATAGCCCTGTGTTGGTAGAGGGAGTTTTTTTTTTTTCCATTGGGAACTCACTATAATAATGACATCACATGTCCAATTTAAAAAACAAAAAAGGCTAGAAGCAGAGTGTACAATATTAGGGAGGTAATGACCCAATCGTATGCTATATTCATCAGACAACCTCAAGTTTCATGTAGAGTTTTAAGAGTAACATTTTGGAAAGCCCAATGAAAAGCTGCAATAGAGAGGCAGAGATGTAAAGAAATGGATGTAAATGTAAAGAAATTGAAACATATAAGCTAGAAGAAGAATACAAGTAAAGGATGTGATCAAGGAAGTGTCAGACAAAAAAATAAAATGGACTATGAGTTAAGACAAGTGGAGAGCCAAAGTACTCCACTGGTATGACATCAGAGAATGTGAGAGGAAGACACAGTGGGTGGATCTACTCCACTTCTCCCAGGAAACTTTTCAGAAGCATGAACAAGTCATACAGAATGAGCAGGCAATCTATATCACTGGAGAGAACTCCAGAATTGCTATCATAGATCCATTATAGAAAAGCTGGAACAAATCCAAAGAAGGGGGAACCAGGATGCTGAAGAGCCTCAGGATGAGCCCAACTGAGGATTGGTTGAAGAACTGTGGATATTAAACTTGGAGATTTGAAGCAGGGGGAACCAGTAAACAGACAAAACAGGAACACAGATTATAACTATCTCTGCACATCTGAAGGACATTCACAAACGAAAGATTAGATTTTCTTCTTCCATCAGAGGAAAGAACATGGAGCAACACATGCAAAAAAGTGATTTTAGGTTTAATATAAGGAAAATGTCCTAAATAAAAAAAAAGAAATGGATTGTTTCAGAAGACAGTTAAGTTCCTTCTTAAAGAAGTCCTTAAGCAAAGGTCAGAAGGCTCAATGACCAGTCCTTGGATATGCTGTAAAAATGATTCTTGTTCATTTGTGGGTGAGATTAGATGGACTCTGAGCTCCCTCTCAACTCTTTAGATTCTGTGAACTACATTCCAGGATAAAAGGGGACAAACCTCAAACACCTCCCATGTTCAACTGAGGTACTCTAACTTCTTGCTCTGGCCATGTCCCCTTTGAATTATTCCAATATCCAGAAATTTTCTATGTAATGACTATATCCTATGTTACTTTAAAATACCTAGGTTCAGGCACTTGTACCTTGAAGAGACAAATCACTAAAAAGGATCGTATTTCTTACCCTTCAGTCAACATAATGTTCTTAGTTACAGAGAATATGTGGCAGCTGGGTGGTGCAGTGAATTAGCCTTGGAGCCAGGAAGATCTGAGTTTAAATGCAGCCTCAAGACAGTAGGTGTGTGACCCTGGGCAAGTCACTTAACTGCTATTTGCCTTGTTCCTTATCTGAAGAATGACAAACCACTCAGGATGGACAAAAAGTCCACAGGGTCATATAGACTCAGACATGACTGAATAACTGAACAACTACCACCACTCAGTACCTCATTAATTTCTCCCTGCCCCTTTCCCCTTACTCATGTGTACTTACCAGTCTGTCAGTCCCATGTTCAGCCTTCACCTCAGTATTAAAAGGAAGGGATGAGTCAACTGCTGTGTGCTCTGCAGACGATGCCTCACCAAGAACTATCAACCCCTGCACGAGAGAAGTTGAGAAAAAGAGAAGGAAGGAGAGAGGGAGACAGAAATAGGGAGGGAGGGAGGGAGAAAAGGAAAGGGGGAGATGGGGGGAAGGGGAGAGAGAGAACACAGACAGGTCAGTACTATAGTTACAGATTTTTACTTAACAGTTAATCTCAAAGGGAATGATTCTACTTAAGAATTTTTCTTTATGCTTCACTCTAGAAACTCATCATACCCACAGAAGCTTTTTTTGTACACACAAACCACTTAAACAAGAAGTCTACTAGCAATCTTGTTCAATTGTTAAGGTCCTACATCTAGATCCAGTCTCTCTAGATTTCAGTCTCTACATGGAAAGGCAGCTCTCTTGCCCTCTGTAATTATCACACCACAGTCCTAAGGTCAAATGTACTCTTTCATATGAAAGACCCTGCAATTTAGTATTGGATTATTATATTACACTCCCTTTTTTTTTTTTTTTTAAATCTGAGTAGACAAGTCCTGTGATCTTTTGGTTAATGGGTGATGTAGGTAATTACCAAAGAGGCTCCAGAGTCACATATTTTTTAGTACTACAGGTACAGATGGTCATCTTGGCCAACTGTTATTTGAACAACAAAAGTATTTGGTTGAAACAGAACTAGAATGATCTCTGCAACATGTATACAAACCAACAATACCACAATTAAAAAAAGATGCTTTAAGTTTTCCAAACTAATGTTTACCTCTAAGCACAAAGGACAAAAGCAAAGCACTCAATCCAGATTGATAGCTTATATCTTCCAGTAGACAGAGTTCATGAAAAAAAATTGAAGAGAAAAAAAAAACAAAACATCACACAGCTCCTCTACATGGCCAACAAGTCGATTTTGGCAGAAAAAGTAGAGGTGAGTTTAGGAGACACAAAACTTCCTAACAATTTAAACAAAGATAGTTTTACCAGGGCCTCATGAACAAGATGTGATTATCTTATCAGGGTTCTAATATACAAAGTTTTGTTTAATTTATCCCAATAGCAACTGAGATGTACATCACAGACTAAATTGCTCCACCTCCTTTCACAACTCCAAGGGCCTTCAAACTATGTCCCCAATGACCACAATTTATTTTCAAACTTGTGAATTGATTCAATATTTTTAAGGTTTTGGGACTCCCTCCTAAGGTCAAACATAAAATTGGAAAGCAGAGAACATCAAGAAACAGTGGAGAAACTTACTTCCTAGATGGGTCCAACTTAATGAAATGCAAGAGCAGGGACAGTTCAGAGCAGAGGAGATGGCTGGAAGAATCAAAGAGAGATTACAAATCATGGCATAGTGGAAAAAAAAAAAAAACACTGGACTGGGAGTCAAGAAATCTGGATTCTAGCCTTGTCTATGCCACTAACTAGTTATATATATATAAATATATATATGATCTCAGACCACTTAAGTCTCTGGGTTTTATTTTCTCATTTGTTAAATGAGGAGAAAGGTTAGATGATCTCTAAAATTCCTTACAGTCTTATGAAATACTTCAGATTGGAGATGAGATGAAAGGATGAAGAAAAAAAAAAAGAAAATGTAAGAATATTTAGAAAAACAAAAAAGTTACAACCTTGCTCCTGAGAGGTAGTGCAGTTATCCACCTTGGGATACCACTATGTACAACGGCCATTCAGAAAACTGAGTTTAGAACAAAAGCAAAAAACCAAGAACAAGGCCAGGAACATTCACTCCATAGTCCAAAACTGACTTTCTTCTGGTTATGGGGCCTGATTCTCAAAAATGATCTCATCAAAGACAGGGCTGAGATAGACAAAAAAATTTTCCATTTGCATATAAAATCATGTACAAGTAAAAGTCATCATTTTCCAGAGTAACAGGAATTATCCAAGAATTTATGTTAAGTCACCTTCCCTAAAAACACTGCTATCATATTTCTCTCTTGCTCAAGAACCTAGAACAGTTCCCCATTGCCTATTAATTTGAGTCCAAATTTCTCACCTCACTATTTGAGCCTCTTTCCCCACAAATAATTTGGCTATACTTTATTTACCCAATTATATTAACAACTATTTCCCCAAAGTATTCTCAGTTATAGTCAAGAAAGTCTCTTAACTACTTTTTATATATGCCGTGCTAATCCCATTATCTTTATTCCTTTAGACCTTTGCATCTACTCACATCCAAAATCATTTTCTATCAACCTATCCAAACTTTACACATTCTTTAGAGCCTTTTTTGAAATCCTATCTCTTTTATGAAGTGCCTCCAAGACAACCTAACCCACACTGCTTACTTCCTGTCCCCCATATATATTGTGGTACTTGATCCAGTGATGTTCTGTGTATTTTCTACCTTACTTGCTGTATGTGGTTAAATCTTATGTCTTCAACAAGACTAGAAACTTTTACCTATATTATATACAACCATTCTAGTAGTCTCTACTATTTATATCTTTAGTTGACATTTAAATTATCAGATGCCTTATAACCTGACTTCCAAAGCCTTCCTGGGGAAGGTAGAATCATCCCACATTCACTCCTTAATGTCTTAAAACAAGAAAATGCTCAAACAATATTGGTTAATATAACTGCAGTTTTCTTCCTACCTGGCTGAGTGTTCCCTTCTCAGTATCTTTGGCTGAATCTTCACCTAGTTCATATAACCATGGTTGTCTCCCAGGGCTATCCTGGGCCTTGTTCTCTTCTCCCTCTACATTATTTCACTTGGTGAGCTCACCAGCTCCCAAGGATTCAGTTACCTCCATGCAGATTTACCTATCCAGTCTAATCTCATATCTTCAGTTGTCTGTTAGACAAATAAACCTGAATGCCCAGTAGACATCTTAAACTCAACATGTCCCAAAGTGAACTCTATCTCCCCCTGCAATTCCTCCCCTCCTTTTCTAACCTTTACATTACCATCAAGGGCAACATCCCTTCCAGTCACCCAAGGCTCACAATCTCTAAGTGTCATCCTCTAATCCTCACTTTCATCCCCTATATTCATTCAGTTGCCAAGTCCTGTCAATTCTACCTTCATAATATCTCTTCTATACCCCCCCCCCCCCGACATAGCCACCCGTCTACTACAAGCCCTTATCACCTCACACTGGGACTACTGCAACAGCCTTCTAATTGGTCTCTATGCCTCATGTCTCTCCCTATTCCTCGCTACCCAAGTGATCTTCCCAAAGCACAAGTACTACCATGTTACCTCACTATTAATAAACTCCAGTGGTTCCCTATCAGCCACAGGATCAAGTATAAAATTTGCTGGTTTTTAAGCCTCTACAACTTGACCTCTATCTTTCCAGTCTTCTTATACTCACTTACGCAGTTCCTCATACAAGATAAGCCATCCCCTTATTCCAAGCTTTCTATCAGCCGTCACTCATGTCTGAAATTCTCTCCCTCATCTCCTAGCCTCAGAAGCCTTTCCCAATACCCCTCAAATGACAGTGCTTTCCCTTTATCACCAATTTATCCTATATAACTTGTTTACATCTTGTTCTGCCCCCCACCCCCCCATTAGAATGTAAGCTCCTTTGAGAAAAGGGTATGGTTTTTACCATTCTTTGTATCCCCATAGCTCAGCAGTGCCTGGTACATAGTAAGCACTTAATAAATGCTTGTTGACTGATATAATAACCCTGCACCCAGCTCTACTATCAGTTCTCTGAAGTAATAAGTGTTTAAAAAATGCTTGCTCACTTGACTTGATAATGCCAACTATTCCATTGTTGAAGCACCTACAAACTATGAAGCATCTTGTAGCTGAGGTGTTAATAATATCAAGCAGAAGCCAAAATACTTTTTAAATGGAGCCATCTGTCAAGCCTATTTCCCAAAGGAGTTTCAAGTGAAGGAAAATGAAGAGGGAAAGGAAGCAGGGAAGAGTCACTTTCTTTCAATGGCTGGGTATTGAAGATTACAAAAACAAAAACAAAAGATAGTAAGTCAGTTCAAACACTTCAATGTTACCAAAACATTACCCCCCCCGAGAAAAATGATAAAAATATAAGAACTGAAATAATTAAAAATCATCTAGTCCAATGTCTGAGGAAACTAAGTCCAAGCTAGTTAGTGGCAGAACAAGGTCCAGAACTCAGGTCTGGACTTCTACTCCAGTCCTCTTCCCACTACCACAATGATTTTAGGAAATGCATCGAAGTGCATAAAATTCAAAGAAATGTTAACACTTGTTCACAATGAACTGTCAGCCAACTTTTTGCCCTAAATTAAGTTTAGCACTACACAGTCTAGAGCCTAACATAAAAAATAATAATATATCAAATAAGAAAAAACAAGTCTAATAAATTATTACTTGACAATTTCCTCTACGCACATTTTTATGGCAAAAGAATTTAGTGACCTGTGGATGTGAAGGTCACAAGAGGGCAAGACCATTTAATAAAGTTCTAATGTAGAACTATAACTACAACTCCCCAACCCTCCCCACCCCCCACCCCCTAAGCAGCCTTGGATTAATGGTACATTCCATGATATTCCAAAACTGTCAGTGTGAAAGGGCTAGAAGAACAAAAATAAAAGGACTAGTGGAAACATATGAATGGTAAGATTTAGATTTCCTCTGTTCCATGCACCACTACCCCAAGTTATTATAGAGCTACCAGCCCTAAGAGGGATCCAGAAATCTGCTTTACTTCATTAATTTACTTCAGTAAAATCTCAAAAGACCAAAATCCAAAGGATAAAGTAACCAACGAAATCAAAACAATAAATTCAGTCCTTGAAGGAAAAGGGCACCGGAACATGAAACTTTATGAAAAAGAAAACAAAAATAAAATCACTTCTAATTTTTTTTAGTCCAAGAGAAAACATTGCCACTAATATATGCCAGAAGCTCCTGTGAAAGGTACCTTTTCACACACCAAGAATAACCCCAGGTGGAATGGTTCAAAGTAAGGCACGTAGTCAGGGCAAATTTCTTTCTCAGGGAAAACAGGAATGGTCTGCATCCTTTTTTTCCCCTCACTAACGCTACAGGTTTCAAGGAAAGATAGCACATAATACCAAAAAAGATCTGCCTAAATAGCATTTCAAAAAGTTTAAGGGCGGTGGGAGAGTGAATAGAATAAATTTTAAAATCTCATTTGAAGATTAATATATAAAAGGAGAGGACCGAATTAGAAAGCATCTAAAGGTCTCGTTTAAGTCTCGATGTAAAATACTTATTACTAAAGAGTACTTCAACTTACTAACTTCTAATAAATTAATGAAATTCATAGTCAGCGATACAGAAATGACAATTACTTTTGGCTTTCTTTCTCAGAGGAAAAGAAGTATCACACAATTCCACACTCTTCAAAATTTCCTCTGCTGTACCCTGAGATCAACAATGACAAACTGTATCAGTTATGAAACAGTTCTCAAGGACCTGGCATACCACAAATGAGTTTAATTAGGAATGGAAGGTCACATGCTTTATTCTAGCTCCTACAGTGCAAAGGCAACTGTTTTGTATGCTTTGTGGTCCCAACTCTGCTTGCCCTTTTGTTACAACTAACCTGATTACTCCTTGCTGCCCACAGATACTTTTCTATCCTTAGTCACTCACAGTTAATTTCAGGGTTTAGTTGGCTAAATGGAGGAGGGATGGAGAACCAAAAGGTACACCTATTTTTTACTGACAGCTGCTTATCTGGGTAGAAGTACTCTTATTTAATGAAAAGGGAGGAGACAACAGTACTGGACTGGTTCTCATAAATGCCTTCGAACTTCAGTGTCTTTTTTTTTTCCCCAGTTTAACATGGTTCATAGAAATGACAGGGGGTAGGAAGAGGGAAGAGATAAGAAAACTGAAATTTACTTCCACCAAAGCATGGAAATGTTTCTTAAAAACACCAACTGAACCTGCCCATGGTAACCTTTATTAAAACTTCAGTTTTATAGTTCTCATGTGCAGCCAATTTGTTCCTCAAAGATAAAATTACAATCAGTGGAGAAAAGGGGGTAATCTCAAGGACTTTGAAAACCTAAACTTATTCAAATGAAAGGCAGTGAAAACAATGGAATACATGCATGCATGCATGCATACACACCATTTTTAAGTGCTGCAGCTAGTTCAGCATAAATTACTGTTGGAACAAGCAACAGCACTAGAATCAACCACTATACTTAGATTTAGCTAGTGAAAGGAAAAGTCCAAATATAAACCACTTCATAAAGAAGCCAACTCCTGCCTAATTTATTGGCAGATTATGAAATAGGAAAATCTGCCCTCTAGATATCTGAAAAAATATCCATTGTGTATGAAATTCAGTAATTAACGATTGCCACTCTAAAATTTTAGTCACATCTGAACCAGAAGCACAGCAAATGGTGACACAATAAATACCTTTCTGAAAAAGTCTCTCATTTGGAGAAAAGATGATCGAAGTATAAAAACAAAACTAAGTTGAGCAATTGTTAACATATTTTTAGTGGCAGTAATAGTCCCAGTTACTGCCTTCTTGCTGGCACTCCACTACAGAAGAGCTTAGACATACACAAAACCAGAATTAACAACATTGCCAAAAGCAATTCCAGAATAACCAGTCCTTGATGTCTTTCTAGAGATTGCCAGGATGAATGGACCTAAAATAAAAAATTTCCTAAATCATTTCCTCACAAGAAGCAGCAAAGGTGAAAATTGAGGTGCAAAGAAACGAAATAAATTTGGAAATTATTCATCTAGCCAAATAGTAATGAAATCAGAAATGAAACTGGAGTTGTTTTTGCCAATCTGTGGGGTATTTTTGGAGACTGACAAGCCACCTAACCAAACAAAAAAAGAAAAAGGAAACATTGAACACCATTGTAACGGCTTCCTACCATGAAGAGAATCTTTACTTCACAAATCGGGAAATTACCATTTGATTACTGATCATTAACACTCAAAATAAGACACTCAGATTGTGATGTGAGTCATGGGGGAAAGGAAATCGGAAGGATACTATGGGGCATATTTCATCTGCTTGTGTTTTCGGGGTAAGCATAAATGTATTCCGCATGATGAATCTAATTGATTGGTAATGGATTAAATGAAGTACTTAGGGATAAACTTCTATAATCCAAGTCTTATTTTTGGAAGTGAAAGCTCACATGATCATAACAAGAGGCCACAGTATTTTAGCTATAAACCATTTTGAACTGAATTATGTATATATGGGTATATATCTTTACCCCATTACCCATAATCTTCAGTAAAAGCTACACAAGTCATAGGTGCTAGGCTGCTTAAATTTTTGCCCTAACTAGGGGAAAAATCAAATATAGATTGCTTCCAATTAAATTTAGTCAATGATTTCACAATACCTTTTTCATGATTTGGCAATTCTCTAGACTTTTGAATAGAATAATAGAGAATGTGATCAAAAATAGGACTAGGAATGCTATTGTCTTTTACATAAAACACTAGGCTTAAATTTAACAGAGACTGCTGATTAAAATTAATGTTAATGACTAAACAAGATGGTAAAGAAGCAAGAGACCCCAAAGACATAGCAACCATAAACAGATGTTAATCATGGAAATCAAAAACACTATACTAACCTCTCTCTCTCTCTCTCTCTCTCTCTCACACACACACACACACACACACACACACACACACTCCTATGCTTATTTCTCAGTAACTCAAACTCAAGCTGAATATAAAACACTACAAACATGGAAGACTACAGGTAATCTCACTATGTAGCGCAATTCACAATCATGCCTTATTTCCTAAGAGAAAGGGCGGTTGATGCACCTCACACACGGCAAACTTTTTACAACTGTAGGTAATACTATAAAGCAACATCATTCTAACCATAAGTAAATATTACATTTATTTTTAAAATCCTATCTGCCTATCCCTTCTATAAAACTAAATTCATAAAAATCCACACTCTAATTACTAATGGGCTTAAATTTATTTTTGCCAAGATGGTCTTATAAGCACATTCAGATTAAATATAGAACAGAGAATAATGAATATGATACTAAAGGAAGCAAGAGAGCACTTCCAGCAATAAAATAAGATTATATTAAGGTAGAGTAATGAAGATCCAAATATCTTACATAGGTTTCCTTTCCATGTAATGAGACAAAGTAACAATACATAATATTTGACTTATTTGAGGGTAATCATTGATTTAAATTATGCGGCCTCTTTGCATAATTGTGCTCCCTCTGTCAGCCTAGATGAACAAAATGTTCCAAACACACGTCCAAATTAACGTCTAAACCAACAGTGTTTGTGCAATATACTGAGCAATACACTAACCAAATTAAGCAGTTCTATCAGAACATCATGTTAACCCGTCTTCTTGATATAGTTAATAGCCATTTAAAAGTCAAAAAGAAATGGACTTAAAAGGGAGGGAAAACACCAGACACATTTATCCCCTACCTTATTAGCTCGGATCTGTTTGTAAATATCTGTTTGTTGCCGAATTCGATATTCCAAATCAGAGACATGAGCCTGAAGCCAGTTCCAGCGGCTGACAATAGCTGCTCGGTCTGCTGCCCATCTCCATTCTGACCGGTGTCGCCTAAAAAGTAGAAAACAAACAAGTTCAGCAACAGCAGTAGCCATTTGAATCAAACCACTTAAATCCCAAAAGCTCATTCACAAACTGGCTTCTGAGCCAAGAAAAGCCTAGGACTTAAAAAAAAAAAAATTACATGAGGAACAGCTGAATCCTTTGACAAATGTTTTCCAAAGGTGCAGGAGCTTGTCCCAGCCCTTTCTGCCGGACTTACTTGTGCTGATCCTAAATGAATTTCACTTCCTAAAGAATTGCTATGTTATCCCTCTCACCTCATATTTTGTCTGAAAAACTGTTCTAATTCAGGGGTGAATGAATGTACACGTTTCATTTCTTCGTGGCCATGACATATACACTATTTTTTTAAAAAAAAGCAATTTCAATAGAATTCATCTGTTTACATATTTACATTTTTGTTGACCATTAAAATACTTTTTTTGTTATAAACTTAAGCATTCAAAAATTTTGCTTCAACATGTCCAAATGCACTGAAGAAATGCAGAACTTCACTAAAAGAAAGAACGTTAACTGTGTCTCCCCTCTAGACAAATAACTCTGCACATGGTGACTAAAAATTGCCAAGCAGGAAGTTATTTAAAATGAATTAATATTGATTATTCAGTCATTTTTGAGCTCCTGTCTTACAAAAAACATTTTTGAACTGGTTACATGGTAAATAAAAAGGGAAGAAATAAAAAGGGAGGAACAGCCCTCTTTATTTCCTTACTCTTGGGCAGCTGGTCTACGTCCAGGAGCTAGATTATCCCTGTATTAGAAAACTAATAGGAGTCTAAGTTGGTTCGGAGATTGAAACTTAAGCACCTCATACTGAGTTCAACATTGTCTTCCCTCATCCTTTGTCAACTTCTTCATTTCTTTGAAATGAAAAAACATTCATCATGAAGTACTGTAGATTCAAATTTCCAAATCTCCTGGGTTTACACCTTCATTTTAATTTCCACAATTACTACTACACATAAGCATTTATCTCATGACATGAATACCACAACAATTTAAATTCTAATCAACCTTTCTAATTTTGTCATGAATACACACAACTTCTCCAGAATGGGCTTTATTAAAGATGTTCTAATCCAATCCTCTGAATTTACAAAAGTGAAAACTTAGGCACAAAAAGGAGTCTCTAACCACTTTTATGGCCTTAGGCAACAGAGCCAGGAAGCAAACACAGGTTCCTAACTCCAAATCCAGTGCTCCTTCCACTATACCCCAATTTTCTTAAATATTATTTTCCCTATCTCTCCCTTTCCCCAAATCTATTTAAACTTCAATTTTGCCTATACTTTCAAATCCACATATCTTACACCACTTTGACCTCACCCCCAAATCCCAATATAAATAAAACCCTTTTAAGATAAACTCTTTCCTTTTACTCCTTTCCCCCATACATCTTTTCCTCTCCACCCCAACTCCTGCCTTTATACTAAAGGACGTCAGTGTACAAACTGATTCTCCTCAAATACCTAAACACTCAGTTCCTCAACCTACTAATCCTCCCATGAGTTACTCCTCCACTCCACATCAGCCATACACAAAAATGGTCATGCCCTTGATTTTGCCATAACCCACAAATGCACTCCTTCCATGTAGAATTCTGAAATCCCCTTATCCAACCATAACCTATTAGCTTTTCACCTCTCCCTCTGCCTTGCCTTACAATACCCTGCCCTTCTCCTCCACACCGTGACCTCCAATCCTTTGACCCCTCAATTCTTCTCCCCATGTTGACTCCTTGGTGAACCAATTCAACTCTACATTGTCCTCCTCTTGAATCCCAAGCCTCCTCATCATATCACCAACTATACTCAGCCAAGTCTCACTCCCACTATTCATTGACTATGCTCCCACATATGCACTGATGAACAAATGGAGAAAATCACAACCATTTTCTGACTGAGTCTACTACAAATTTATGTTATATAACCTCAAGTGGGTCCTTACTGCTGCTAGGCTATCCTATCATTTCATTATCCCATTCTCCACAGCAGCTCTTCCAAACTTTTTTGTCCCTCCTCAAACCTGCCATGGCTTCCCCTTCCCCCACTCTCTGTCAAATATCTTGCCTCATATTTTACAGAAAAAAAATTGAGGCTATTTATCATGATATCTCTCTTCTCCCATCACTCAAGTACCTTATGCCACAATCTTTTCCTTCACCTCGTCTCACATGATAAAGTGACCTTACTCCTTACCAAGGCCTACTTCTCTACTTGTTCAAGTGCTGTCTCAAACAGATTGCCCCCTTTGTCATGCCCACTTCTTCACTATTTTCAAACTCTCTCTTTCTATTGGCTCATTTCCTACTGCCTACAATCTCCCTCTTCCTGGGGGTGGTGGGTAGCTGGGTGGGAGAAAAACCCTCACTTGATCGAAGGATCAATCCCCAATCAAAGATCGTCCCTGCTAAGTATTATCTTCTATCTCTTCTGCTCTTTGGAGCTAAAATGTTGCCTCCATTTTCTCTCTTCTCACTCTCTTCTTAAACTGTTAAAATTTGACTTCTGATCATATTATTCCACCAAAATGGCTCTCTCCAAAGTTACTAATGATCTCTTCTTGGTTGCCAAATTCAGTGGCTTTTTTTCCAATCCTCATTCTCCTTGACCTCTCTGTGGCCTTTGACATAGTTGATCACTCTCTCTCCCCTCTTTTCTCTAGGTTTTCTGGACATCATTTCTCCTTGTTTTTCTCTTACCTATCTCTTCTTTTCTGTCTCCTTTGCTGGATCCTCCTCCAGATCACAACCTCTAAGTGTCCTCCAGGGTTCTGTCCTGGGCCCTTTTCTCTTCTCCCTCTATACCAGAGGTTCCCAAACTTATTTTGGCCTATGGCTCCCTTTAAAAAAAATTACTCAGTGTTCCCTGGAAATCTACTTTCTTTAACCCTTCAATGGTTTTTTTTTCAAATATGCATCATTTCAAAAATTATAGTTTCTTTAAATGACACATCTTAAATTTAAACACTTATTGTAAATTTGTGGGTTTTTTTCCTCCACTGAAATTCTGCTGGTGCAATATTGCATCATGTAACCATACAGTATCGTATTGGTTTTTTCCCCCCAGGCAATTGGGGTTAAGTGACTTGTCCAGGGTCACACAGCTAGTAAGTGTCAAGTGCTTGGTCTGAGGTCACATTTGAACTCAGGTCCTCCTGACTTCAGGGCTGGTGCTCTATCCACTGCACCATCTAGCTGCCCCACAGTATTGTATTGTAAACAAGTCATTACACGTACATATTCCTGCCGAGGCATGCTGGACTTCTGGACAATATGCAACACGCTCACCAACCAACACCTGCTTGTTAAGACCTATTGGCAGACTTGCCACTGATCAGTTATAACTTGCATTTTGTGTGTTTATTTGGAAAATAATGTAATCACTACATCTTTAACTCTGTAACACAACAGATGAAACATGTACAAACAGTTTTTCAAAATATTCTTCTCTTTTTTCCTTATGCTTTCATAGCCCCCTTATTTTTATTCAATGTCCCCAACTGCACCCAGTGCCACTACTGCCCCCCCCCCACATCGTTTCATCACTCCCCAGGAGGCAGTATCACACACTTTGGGAACCTCTGCATTCTATTTCACTGGGTGATCTCATTAGCTCCCATGGATTTAATTATTATCCCTAGGGTGATGATTCTCAAATCTACCTATCCTGCCCCAATCTCTCTACTGACCTCCAATCTTGCATTACCAACTGCCTTTCAGACATCTCAAACTATATGTATAGTGGACATCTTAAACTCAATATGTGCAAAACATAACTCTTTCCCCCCAAACCCTCCCTCTTACCTTCCCCATTACTGTAAAAGGTAACATTATCCTCCCAGTCTCTCAGGCTCACAACCTAGGAGCCATCCTGGATTCATCACTATCTCTTCAACCCCATATCCAAGCTGTGGCCAAGGCCTGTCAATTCCATTTTTGCAACGTCTCTTGAATATGTCCTCTTCTCTCCTTTGACACTGCCACCAGTCTATCTGAGACCGTATTACCTCACACATGGGACTACTGTAATAGCCTGTTGGGGGATATGCATGCCTCAAGTCTCTCCTCACTCCAATCCACTGTCTTCCCATTGTCTCCAGAAGCAAATACAAAATGTTCTGTTTGCCATTCAAAGCCCTTCATAATCTAACCCCATTCCTATCTTTCCAGTCTTTTTATACCTTACTCCCTACTACATATTCTTAGATTCAGAGACACTGGCCTCCTGTTCCAACAACAAGACACTCCATCTCTCAGCTCCAGGCATTTTCTCTGACTGTCCCCCATGCCTAGCTCCAACTACTGACATCCCTGGCTTCTCCCCCACTTCCTGCTTCCTTTTAAGAAATAACTAAAATCCCACCACCTACAGGAAACCTTCACTAGGCCTCCTCTTAATTCTACTATTTTCCCTCCTTTAATGACTTCCAATTTATCCTGTATATAGCCTGCTTTGTATATACTTGTTTACATGTTGTCTCCCCCATTAGACTGTAAAATCCTTAGGAGCAAAGTCTTTTGCCTCTTTTTCTAACCTCACTACTTAGTACAGTGCCTGGCACACGGTAGGCACTTAACAATGTGTTTATAGACTGATTAAAGTAAAATATGACTATTGCAGGTATGAGGAATTTCAATTAGCCAGATATCTTCTGAAGCTCTATGCCAAAAATCAAAGCAGTCAATCATTTCCTACATTTGTCTTGAGGATGACATCTTTCAAAAAGTGAGGACATTTTTAAAAAGGTAAATTTTATTCTGGATGTGATTCTCACACTAATAAGGAGAAACTGAGAGGGAAAGCTGTTCCATTCTAACTTCGTTTCTGTTTCCTCTATAAAGGAAAATAAACATTGCTGAAGATAGAACTAAGATGAGTAAGGAGATAGGAGAGCACCCCTCATTGCCCTTGATTAGTTCAAGTTAGATGAACTAAAACCAAGTGTACAGACAGAATTTCAAATGCGTGTAATAAGCCACTGTGGGGACCTCTGAAAGACTTTGAAGGCTGAGAACCAAAGGACTAGAGATAATAAAACGTGGATTCCTGGCAAAATTACAGAATGTACTATTAAAAGGATAGCTAGAAGAGTTAGAAAATGAACTGGTGATCACAAAAGACCAATATGACTTCAAGAGTAATAGGTAATGTCTGCCTAACCTAATTTCTTTTTGAGTAAGTTACTAAACTTGTAGATGAGGTGAAATGCTATACAGTCACTTAGACAACACTAATTTTAGCACAACATTTTACAAAGTTTCTTATGCAATTCTTATGGACAAGTTGGAGAAATGAGTGCTAGATAACAGTATAATTAAAAGTATTTAGCTGTTGAATGACCAAACCCAAGAACAGTCATTAATAACTGCGTGGTTGAAGGTTCAGTGAACCTGTGTTTGGTCTGCCTATGCAGTTGAACATTTTTATCAATGACAAAGGCATAGATATCATTTTGGTCAAATGTGAAGATGACACAAAACTGTGAATGCAACATCTAACACCATAAAAATTTTTAAAGTGTATTAGGCCAAATGAACCCAAAATTCAGGTTTACAAGTACAGAATCATTTAACAAGGGATTTCAGTGTCATCTAGTCCAACCTATCCCTGAAAAGGAATTCTCACTATAAAATAGACTCCAGCATATGGTCTGACACTAAGCACATCCAGCGTCTGCTTGAAAATCCCCAATGAGTACTCCTAACCCATTCAACCTTAGTCAGCTCTAATTTGATAGGAAAGTTTTATTTCTGACACCAAGCCTAAATATTAAATATGGCTCTCTGCAGAGTCTAGCCACTGCTCCTGGTCCTACACTGTACAGCCAGACAGAACATATCTAACACCTCTCACTTTGTTGTACAAGCAAATGTTCAGGTATCGGATTGTAATGAAAAGATTCGCTCACAGACCATCTAATATTTAATACAAGGAAGTCTGTTTAACATGTAAAGAATATTCGTCAAGAATACATACAGCATTAATTTGCTTGGGCCCAGCTCCCCTGTATCCCTATTTTCTATGACGGCACAGCTAAGGAGAAGTTAAGCATCAGCTATGGACACCTTGTATGCCGGGCTTTTTTACTCAGGTAAATAGAAAGTTACCATAACAGTTCAAATTTTAGTGCCCTAAGATTAATTAAGTCTCTGAGAAGGTTTCATTACTTTGTAAGGAAAAAACAGCATGGCCCACATGAAAAAGATCTTAGCTGATTTTGCTCCTACCGCATCCCAGAAGTACTTGAAAATAACTATCATGGCCAAATCTAACCCTGCCCCTACCCTCAAATTCTGCTTTTCTCTCCAGACCAAACATAACAAATTCTTTTAACCGTTCCTTATTTATGACTAAGTTCTATTTTATCAGTGCTCCCAGAACTGAACACAATACTCCAGATGTGGTCTGACCAAAGTAGAGAAATACTCTGACCTCTTTAGCCCTAAAAGCAATGATTCTCTTTGCTGGCTTTGACACCGCACTGCTGACTCACTGAATTGCAATCCACTAAAACACCCTACATACCTTTCAGAATAATGGTTGCTAGCCCAGTCTCTCCATCCTAGCAAAATTGGTTATTTTGAACTCAGATATAAAACTGTAATTTGCCCCTGTTAAATTCTGTCTGATCAGCTTCATCTTAATGTCAAGATCTTTGAGACCCTAGTGAGTCCATTCTTCTAGGGTGTTAACCATTGCTCCAAGTTCTGTTGTCATCTGCAAATCTGATGAGCGTACCATTTAACTATGCCTTTATCCAACTCACTGATAAAAGTGGAGACTTCCTGACAAACAGAAGCAGTAACTAAATCCATCTACAGCTAGGTCCCAATTTATGGCCACACAAATTCAAATTAATACGATTTGAAGTTAAAATTGTATAAAATAGGGTCACTGATTTCAGCTCCATGGAAATATGCAGTGCAAATTTAAATAATGTGACCTCAGAGGTAATGATTATTCGCACCAATTGGACCTAGCTATAATTAATTCCAAATCCATCTTATTATATCATCATGTAGTCTATCTCTTTTCATCTTTTCCACAAGAATAGAGACGATTTATCAAATTCCAACAGTGACTTAAGGGACTGCTAACATTCCATTAGTATTTATTAAGTGCCTGCTACGTGCCACCACTGTATCTGGTGATTGGGATAGAAAGAAAAGAGTCGAACACTCCTTGACCTGAAGGAGCTTACATTTTCTCTCAGGGACAACATCTAGTCCTGGTAAGGCAAAATATTTTGACTTGTGATGCAGAGAGCAATGGCTCTGGAGTCAGACAATCTGGAATCAAATCTCATCTTTGAGAGCCTAAGTTTCCTTAACTGTGTAATGAAAGATTTAGAGTAAATGTTTTCTGAGTAGCTTGTGTATCTTCTACCCAAATCTATGACCCTATGTTTTGGCCTTACCTATCCTTCCTTCCTATCAACTCTGTGGTATCTTCTTCCCAACATCAAGGATGCATGTCAGATTATACCCAGTTTTTTACCCCTTCTCTATCACAAATTAGGAGGGATTAGTCACTTCCCTTCAAAGATTTTTCATTCCCACCCTAGCAATCCTCCCAACTCTGAAATCCTGTGATTCCATGGCTTCAATTTTAAATCAGTATATTTTCCCTGCTTCTTTCAAAGCCAAAAATGCAGTTTTTGGGTGACAGGGGATCTGTTGGATATGATACTAAAATGTTTCCCTCTTTCATTTTCTATAATGAAAAATAAAATATTTCATGACAGAAAGATCCAAAGTTGGAAAGCCTTCAACTTGCTTGAAATGTTAAAAGAACTGCCAACATTTTGCTGAGGCTATTCCTTTTGTATCGGATTAAGCAGTAGAGCCACACAACTTTCCTAGCATCAGTAGAAAGGGGCCTATTAAAACAGCTACTCAGAATCAAGTCTCTTGACAATACTTTTGGAGACTGGCTAACAAACTAATTACTTGGAGGGCAGCACCAAGGGATTTCACGTAGTCCTGAATTCCCAAACAGGTTGTGTTCTACAATGTTATTTGGGAACTTGGGACACACAATTCTATAGCTGCAACATTCAACATGCTGGTTAGGTTACTAGGTTGTCCCTATAAAAACTTATTTAACCCATAATGTTGCTGAAGTATCATACACTAACAATGAAAAAAATACTTTATACTATTGCAATACTTGCATTGGATTTTGAAGAAAATATTTAGAATGCTGTAGCTGAAGGAAAAGTAGGCTAGTTACAGGAAGATGAAGTATATGAAGACAACTAAGGATAGCTGGAAATGAACCTTTAGGTATTTCCTAAGGCTTCTTAAAAAGCTCAAAACTGAGTCTTTATTATGTCAAAACTGACTTAAGGTCATGTAGTCAAACCCATACATGAAAATGAACCCACTTTAAAAACCATCTCTGGGGGCAGCGGACAGAGCACCAGCCTTGCTATCAGGAGAACCCAAGTTCAAATCCGACCTCAAACCAAACACTTGACACTTACTAGCTGTGTGACCCTGGGCAAGTCACTTAACCCCAACTGCCTAAAAAACAAACAAAATAAAAACCATTTCTGACAGTGGGGGAGGGAAGAGTGTAGCCAACTTGATTAAATCTGACCATCAATAATGAGCTCCTACCATATGTCAGGCACTGAGAATACCACTCAAGGAATTTAGCCAAATTCCTTTCCTCATACTGAAGGACAACACATATACTGAAGTTTCCTCACATACCCTATTTCCCAAATCCTCCATCCTCTCAACTACCATGAGCTATTCCTTTTTAATCCATTTAAGACAGAAAACTAATCATGCCCTAGATCTTGCTGTCATCCACAAATGTTCTAATTCCATGTTCCTGAACTCTGAAATTCCTTTACCTGAAAATAGTCTTTTATTATTCTTTCATTTCCCATGCCTTTGTTGCTGTTGTTGTCCAGTGGTCTCTTCATGACCCCATAGACCATAGCACACCCAGGCCCTTCTATCTTCCACTATTTCCTGACGTCTGTCCAAGTTCATTTTTGTTGTTTTCATGATATTATCCATCCATCTCATCCTTCTGCTGTGCCTTTTTTCCTTTTGCCTTCAATGTTTACCAGTATCAGGGATTTTCCCGATAACTCTTGTCTTTTCATTATGTGGCCAAAATATTTAAGCTTCAGCTTCAGTATTTGACCTTCCAGTGAATAGTCTGAATTAATTTCTTTAAATATTGACTGATTTGACCTCTTTGCTATCCAAGGAACTCTCAAACTTTCCTTAACAGTCCAATTCTCACAGCCACACAATGCTACTAGAAAAACCACAGCAATGACTATATGGACCTTTGTCAGCAAGGTGCTATCACTGCTTGGCATGCTGTCCAGATATGCTTTAGGATTGTTAATCCCTCACCTATATTCTATCCCCAACTGGATTATTTTTCAAGCCATCACCCCTTCACTGTCTACATTTTCCTCCTTTCTCAATCTCAATCTGATGGTCAACTAGCTCAACTCTAAGCTACCCTACTTTGGAACTTGTCATCCTTGTCAAAATATTTTGGAAATACCCTGTTTCCCAGAGCTAAGGCCCAGCAAGCACGCTGTGCCCTGAGCTTGGCATAACTGATAATCCTTTGCACTCTGGATGATCTCAGCCTCTGGCAAAGTGTATTACACCAGGGGTTCACTCCCCCATTTCCCAGGGACCTGAGAGGCAATATCCATCAGGTCTTTGACATGCTCACAATCCCTGTTCCTTGTACTGTCTCCTGTTCCCATCACAGAACTATGGTTCTGTAGCCCACTGAGTAATCACAACCCCCAAGACTTAGGACAATACTGTTCCCATAGGACCCATGAGAACAGTAACTCAAGACCTAAAAATGATTATGTCACAATCCAGCCAACTTCCATTGCCTGTACCCAACACATTAAGCCTTCCTTGCATGCAAGTCATTTTCCTCACTCTGAAATAAATTATACTGTTGCTTTGTGTCTTGACACACCTACTTCGACCCTGCCCCTGCTCTGTTAGGCTCTGGCCATTCCCAGGTTAGAGACCAGTCCAGGACTGCACTCAAAATTCTGTTGACACTCCCTTGTACTATAGTCAATCAGGCCTGGTCAAACCCTAACTCCTTTTTTTACCCTTCTCTCTTTCCCTCTTCCATCAAACTATTCAATTTTGAACAGTACACTATTTCCCCTTTTTTTCTCTCCCTCCAACCTCTTTTATTAGTAGTTTTCATTTGTCCCATTCAAAATGTTTTCAAAAAAATATACCCCATTCAAAAATGTTTGCCTTGGCTTTTTCCTCATTACTTCTCTTTTCTTCCAATTTTCATTTTCTGATTCTCATTCCCAATCTTGTCCCTTCTTTATTCTGTGAGCATCCTTCATGGGGTTAAAACTTTTGAAGTACAAGATTTGAGCTCCCTCTTTTATCCAATATGTTACTGCCCTCTCCATGACCTTGCTGCATTCATTTTTTCCCCCTTTATATACCTAACTCTTTGAAATATCTATTCCTGAGGGAAGCATTGTCAGATGAGAGCAGCCTTGCTTATTAGGAGTTACTCTGTGCCCCAAATCTTATAGCTAAATCCTGAACTACAAAGTTTTTTTTCCCATGCTTTAGTTTAGTTTACATTCCTAAAACCAGAGCATTCCTTCTCTGGCTCTCAGGGATTGACTGACCCTAGGAATTCCAATCCTTTCTCACAGGACAAATTAAGTGCTCTCAAAGGTATAACTCTCTGAGAAGGCAACCTCCCAATGTGCAGTCTTTTCCCTGACCAAACCCATCATAAAATCTATCTCTCATCAAAGGCTATCTCCTCCCATAAGGGCAGTGGCTCTTTCTTATGGGGCGAGATCAACCCCCTTCCTTTACAATCCCCTGTTCTCCAAGTTCCTTCACTCTATCATCTCTACTCCCATCTTTCACAATGCCATCTTCTTGCAGAAAGAAAATTAAAAACCCACATGTACAAAAATACCTATAGCAGCTCTTCCTGTGGTGGCAAAGACTTGGAAATGGAGGGGATACCCATCAACTGGGGAATAGCTGAGCAAGTTGTGGTATATGAGTGTTATTGTGCTATAGGAAATGGTGAGCAGGTAAACTTCAGAAAAACCTGGAAAGACTTGTATGGACTGATGCTGAGTGAAGTGAGTAGAAGCAGGAGAGTGCTGTACTTACAGTAACAGTCACATTGTACGATGACTAACATTGATAGAATTAGCTCCTCTCAGTAATGCAAGGTTCTAAGACATCTCCAAAAGTCTCATGATGGAAAATGCTATCCACACCCAGGGAAAGAACTATGGAATTTGAATGCAGATCGAAGCACATTATTTGCTCTTTTTTTCCTTCTGTTTTGTTTTGTTTCCTCTTTCTTGTGATTCCTCCCATTGGTTCTAATTCTTCTTTACAACATGACTAATGTGAAAATTTGTTTAATAGGCATGTATATGTAGAGCCTATATCAAATTGCATGCCGTCTTGGAGAAGAAGGGGGAGAAAATTTAAAATTCAAAAGTTTATGGAAGTGATTGTTGAAAACTAAAAATAAATTAGTTAAAAAAAATTTTTTTTTTTTTAAATCATCCTTTCACTGTTGGACTTAAAAGGGCAGCATCACTGTCTTCCAGCTCCTCTCTCCATTTGAAAAAAAGTTTTTGATATTATTAACTTAGAGCAAACACCAACCATAATAATTTACAAAGACAATGAACAGGAAAAAAAGATTATATATAAAGGCACACATCTTTTACATACAGTTTAGTCTTTTAAGTATGTAAATTCAACATGTTAGTTTAAAAGCTAAAATGCTTGTCTCTGTCCCCTTCCCAACTTTGCTCTATGTCCTATCCACTGAAAAAAATGCTTTAATTATCTTTTCCTATCTTCCTCTAATACAACCAACCTTCTCTGCTTTCCCTGTTAAAGGGATTCACCTAGTATGGGAGGTGGGGGAGGAGAAGATGTCCAGAGAGTAGTCCATGGTGCCTCTTGTCTCTCCTTAATCTTTAATTTTTCCACAATTTTTAGTCTGGCATCTAGGTGGTTCAGTACCTGAAGTCAGAAAGACTTACATTTTTATCTTGACTTGCTAACTTACAAACAGTGTTACCTTAAGTAAGGCACTTAATCACCTTCTATAAAATGAGGATAAAGATAATAAATCTGCCTCCTAGAGTAGTTGTGAGGATAAAATGAGATAATATTTCTAAATCACTTTAAGGCAAAACTTTATATAAATGCTAGCTATTATTATTAACCTCTTAGGTCCATTTTATCCTTTTACAGTTCCTTATTCTTTACTCTTTAACTTGATCTTTTTTTTTTTCCTTTTCATATTGTGGTAGAAGATCTTTTAAATAGCCCACACTGCTTTTTCTTAAAGAACCGATTTGTCTGTGGTACTAGG
Organism: Vombatus ursinus; assembly: GCF_900497805.2. Taxonomy (NCBI): domain Eukaryota; kingdom Metazoa; phylum Chordata; class Mammalia; order Diprotodontia; family Vombatidae; genus Vombatus; species Vombatus ursinus. The sequence continues at coordinate 10,041,604 of NW_020954579.1, forward strand.
ATCTGAATCACTGGTAAGGCTATCTTGGTCAACTTCAGTTTCCTGCATTGGAGGCTTGATGGAATTCTCAATGTCATGAAGGTCAACATACCTCTCCCTGATAGGGCACTCAGGGCACTAAACATTTATGGAAGCTGAGAGGAGTCTCATCTACTTCAACCAATACTGTAACCCTTACTGATCTATTCTAGATTGAGTAAACTTTTGTTAAAATATTATATGGCCCAGAAATGTATCACTGCACTCCAATTCAGAGGCTGAACTACTTATTATAATGGCCTAAAACATTTGGCATTAGTCACCAAGATTAGACCAGAATAACCTCATGATTGATTTCATGTTTTAAGTGGGAATTCTAATAAGTCTGAGGAACCCTATAAGCTCTAGTCCCCAGAACCAGGCTAGGTGGAACAGTGGATAGAGCACCAAGCCTACCTAGAGTCAGGAAGACTTATCTTTTTAAATTCAAATCTGGCTTCAGGCACTTAGTAGTTGTGTGATCCTGAACAAGTCATGTAACTATTTGCCTCAGTTTCCTCATCGGTAAAATGAGCTGGAGAAGGAAATGGCAAACCACTCCAGTTTCTTTGCAAAGAAAACCCCATATGAGGCCGAAAAGAGTCAGACACAACTAAACAAATGTAGAACAAAAACAAATCATTTATATACTCACCACTGTGCAAATAGTATATTGTTTTGTCCTCACAACAACTTTGCAAGATAAGAGGCAATACTGTCCTCATTTTACAGTTGAGAAAACTCTGGCAAAAAGAGGTTAAATGATTTGTCCAAGTTCACACAGTAAATGTGTGAAGTGGGATTTGAACTCAGGTCCAGACCTCTATCCACAGCATCACCAGCTGCCTTTTGAACAGCTAGTTCAAGATCCTGAAGAGGCAGAGTTGGAGACATGAGACTAGAGGTAAGGAGAGGGGTTAGCACCAAGATGGTAATTGAATCCATGGGAGCTGATCACAAAGTGATGTCATCTAGCACTAAGTGATAATATAAACTGAGAAACAGGCCAAGAACATACTCTTGGGGGACATGAACTAGTGAGAATGAACTAGATGAAGAGGAAACTGAGAACAGAGAGGGGGACAAGCAGGAGAGTAGTGTCAAAAGAACCAAAAGGAAAGGAGATGGTGACTGACAGTGTCAAAGGCTACAGAAAAGTCAAGAAAAATGAGTATTGAAAAAAGGTCAGTTAAAATTTAGCAATTACTATATCATTGGTAACTTTGAGGAGAGCAGTTTCAGTTGAACGATGAGGTAGGAGAAGCCACACTGTAAAGAGTTTTTTAGAGAGTAAGAGGAGAGGAAGTAGAAGCACTGATAAGAGACTTTTTCTGAAGGCGTTTAGCCACAAAAAAGCTAGCAGGGATAGACAAATCAAGTGAAGGTTATTTTAAGGATACAGGAGACATGGGAATATCTGTAGATAGTACAGAACCAGCCAGTAGACAGAAAGATTTAAGATTTACAGAATATCAATGGCAGAGGGGGCAATCTGCTTGAAAAGATGGGAAGGAATGTGATTATCAACTAAATTGAGATTTATATATAACCTTTGACTTATAGATGTTAACTGTAAGTTGAAGCTAAGTCCAAAGTAATTCAAGAAAAATAGGGATAGGAGCACAGCTTTAACCCTAGTACTCTCTCTCATTTAATCATCTAATGAATTTTGAGCTTGTAAACTTATGGAAATGCAGATTATTCTCTTCCTTAATATACAATATTAAATATGATCATATTTCTTTTTAACACTGGCAGAAAGATCTGCATAGATGATTCCACTTGCAACTTAATTTTCTCTTGATTAAATAAAAGTAGTGATTTAAGCCACATAAAGCAACTTAGATTTTGAGTTAAATCATTATCTTAATCAAAACAATTATCATCTCAAAGAGTAAAATTCAGTTTAGCTAATTCTGCCTCCACCTCTACTCCAAGACTCTAAGGATTACTATGTTTTGAGATAAGAGGATAAAACTGTGAGGTCAGTTGCTGTCTTCAATATCCCACCTATTTTAGTTTCAGGTATATCATCCTAGAGACAGCTCATATAAAAGGGCAAAAATACTCACTAGTTAGACAGCAGCAGTGTCTCTTAAGAGGTTGTTATTGTTGTAGAAATGATTTTTTGAGAAGTAAATGTATTAAAGCTGGGTTTCGCTTGCTAATCTTTAACTTCAGAACAGCAATCTACAAAGCTTTGACCACTGACATATCTCTCCTCCTTTCCCATTTTTGTTTTTACATAATAATTTCTGTACATACTCTTTCTACCAGACTTTGAAACAAAGATAACAACGAGGAGTGGGAAGACAAGTTTGGCAAAAATCAAACAACATAAGCAATATTTCATAGACATAGTCTCTGACTAGCTTTCAGAGAATCCATGAACTTGAATGAGAAGGCTTCTACAGGTTTCACCAGGCTGCCAAAAAGGTCCATGACCCAGCCCCCCAAAAATTTAAGAATCCCTGCAAGCAGCTAGAGAGATGAGGAAAGGCTTCACATAGGAAGCTAGGGACTCAAAGAGGTGGACAGTGCATACTCCTCATGGAGAACAAGTAATACACAGGCACAGAGATGGGAAATAGAACCTCCTAAGTGAGAGAGAATAAGTTCAGTGTGCCTCACCATATCCTACCCTGCTCAATAAATATAAACACCTCTTTTTAATATTTAAAGCTTTTCTCTAGTGCCTCTAAGCTACTTTCCAGCCACAACTCTCCCTCACATATTCTTAACGTTAAAGCAAACTGATCTTGCTATTCTTTTCAACAGTGATGTCCAACTCAAATAGAAATGGATCCACATACTGCCTTAGAAAATTACAAATTAACATTACCTATGGTATACTGTATTTTTATTTATGTTGTTAAACATTTCCCAATTACATTTTAATGTGGTTCAGTCCACAGGATGCAAGTCTGGTTCCTCAGCTTGACAACACTCCAGCCTCTTTCATGCCTCTTCACAAGCTATCCCTCATGCCCAAAAATGTGCCTCAACAGAACTACTAGTTTCCTTTAAAGCCTAACCCAAGCACCATCGTCTACACAAACTATTACTGATCTCCTCCCAGGTGTTACTGTCCCATTACCTTCTGTTTATTTTGTATATATTCTATTTATATTTATCTCCTTCCTCACTCTCAATATAATACAAGTACTTTTAAGGCAGGAGCTGTTTATTTTTGGTATTCAGATATGCCGCCTGGCAAACCATAAGGTGTATGACACACTTGTTTGACTGAGGTGGGCTGGAGCCTAAGGTATGAACGGCTTTAACCGAAGAGTCTATGTTTGATCCTGCAGGCAAGAGGAAGGTCCTGAAGCTCACTGGATACGTGTTAGACCTGTGCTTTAAAAATATCACTTCGGCAGCCATGAGGAAGAATGGACTGGAATAAGGAAAAGCTGGAATCAGGAAGATGAATTAGTTGACTACTGCAATGGTCTGGTCCAGGATCGATAAGGGCCTGAAAGCTGGGTAGTGGTGGTGACTGTGTGAACAGGAGAGGGATAGACTTAAGAGATGACGTGGAGATGGAATTCACAAGAGTTGGCAAATGAATGGATGAATATGTGACAGAAGGAGAGCAGAAGAGAGGAGGATGACACTCCAAGTTGTAAACCTGGCAACTGACCCTAAGAAACAGGAAAGATTGGAAGAGAAGGGATGAGATAAGGCAGATATGTTCTGCTTTGGATATGTTAAATAAATGTCTGCAGGAAATCAAGTTCAAAATAGGCAGGTCATGATTGGGACTGCAGTTAAGAGAGTTTGAATTCTAGCTCTACCATTTACAACTTGTGTGATCCTGCCTAAATCACTTAACGATGACCCCAGATACCTCATCTATAAAATGAAAAAAGACTGACTAGGGGCAGATATGTGGTACAGCGAATACAGCACCAGCCCTGGACTCAAGAGGACCTGAGTTCAAATCCGGCCTCAGACACCTGACACTAGCTTGTATAGCCATAGGCAAGTCACTTAATCCCAAATGCCTTTCAAAAAAAAAAAAAAAAAAAAAAAAGACTGAACTAAATGGCCTCTCTAAAGTCTCTTAGTTCTAAATCTATGGTCCTGCAATGAAAGACAAAATTCCTGGAGGAATATTACAATATACTAAAATTACAATCAATTAAAAAAGAAATATGATGCCATACACAATAAGCAAGTCCTCTAATATTTTCGAGTGGTTCCTATCCTTAGACTTTTGCATTTATCATTCTTTCAGGCTTTACTTTGCAATCTACTTAGTACAATGAATACCCTTTTTATTTTAAAGTTTTGTAAATTATTATGAAACCATCTCATTAATACTTGTCCTATACAACTCACACAACCTAAGGAAAGTGGTCTGTTTATATTGTTAATGTCTAATTATTTATTATATCTTAATAGTGCCTATGCAACTAACAAACCATTACTAACCAATTCAAAATTCTCAGCAAATAAAAAGGGCAATTTAGCCAATGACTAATTTATCACATTTTTCAATAATTAAGACTACTGATTTTTAAATTTTACTTTAAAAATGAAAGTAGGACTCTTAATAATATGGAATACATTAAATACTTAGAAAATATAGTCCAGGAAATTACTCTAATAGAAGGAATCTGGTCTAACAAAGAAATGTGGAAGCATCTTCCACCCTGGCCTAGAAAGAACAAAGAATCAGATAATTAAAAACAAAAATAAGACACTGGCAAATTTAATAAGACTTGTGGAAAGTTGAATTGGATTCTGGTACATTTCAAAATCATTAAGCTGACAGAATCAATGCTGAAAGATTCACAACTACTCCAAAAGTGAGTCAATTGTTTTCACAATAAACAATATACACAAGTGTATAGACAAAAGAGTACATGAGATCTATAATCCTTTCAAACAGATTCAATTTAGAAATCTTGCAAGAATTAGATTTGGGTGAAAAATCTCTCCAAATGCAATAGCTGCTGTTATACAATCAATCAATCAATCTACCTATTTATATGAAACAATTACATTATAATAAAGCAAAAGTAACAACAGTTTTGTGTAACTTTTTCTCCAGTTTACAAAGTTTATCTCATTTGATTAGCCAAACAATCCTCTGAGGATTATAAGGCAATATACTATTGTCTCCATTTGGGAGTTTTTCAGTGATTTGCTCAATATGACAAAACTAGTTAAATGGAAGAGCTGGTACTGAAAGGACAAGTCTTCAGACTCCTAGGACTCTTCCTATACCACTGCTACATCCATTATGCCTAGCTCACTTATACAAGCAGGCAATGTGTTCACTTGATTGACAAGAACAATATCCTGGAACTTAAGAAGATGACTGCTAGTGTAAAGAGTAATAATACAGAGTAGTAATAATATCAAGCATCAAATCTCATTTCTGTCCTACAATACATTCAAAGGAGCAAAGAAAATCAGCCTTTTTTTTTTTCTGGGACACCTACACTGGAACAAAAGGAATAAAAAGAGAATGAGCAGAGTAAGGAGTGAAGCAAAGTATACATAAGAAACAAAGGAAATTGTAATTTCAGCTTTTTTCACTTCCTGAGGGCTAGCTAGAATTCTGACCTATCCTCAAAAGAAAGGCTGACTAGGAGACCAAGTCAGAACAGGAAAGGACATTCAAGTTCATCTAGTTCAAACACTTCATTTAAAAAAAAAAAAAAACCTGCTCTGTTTTTATATCACATTCATTTTTTAATAGATGCTTTCTTCCTCTTCCCCTTTCTACCGAGAGATCCACCCCCTAGCATAAGGAATAAAAAATAAAGGAATAATTAAAAAAAAAAAAGGAAAAATGAAAGGGTGAAGGAAGTTGAGAAGCAATTTGGCAAAAACTAACCAACAAGTCTGACAGTCTTCAATGTTAACAGTTCTCCACTTCTGCAGAGAAGGGAAGACATGAGTTCTGATTTCTTCTTTGTAGCAAAACTTGGTTATTATCATTATCATTAAAAAGCATTTAGTTTCTATTTTTTGTTTTCAATTTATATTCCAACTATCTCATTTTACAGATCAGAAAACTGAGGCCAAGAGAAACTAAATAATCTGTCAAAAAGGTCAGCCAGTCTCAGGTTCTCTGTTACCAAATTCAGGGCTCTTTCCATTGCACTACACTACTTTTCCAAAACCAAGGCAGAATACTTAGCTTGAGGTTCTACAGCTCCATAAAGGCACAAGGAACTTCTATCTCAATTTTGTGGTTTAATCACCTAAGAATCTCACACATTATCAATGGCACTAGTGGCATAATAGTAATGACCACTCATGTAATTTAAGGGATTTCTGTTTTGTTTCTTTGGAGACTGGGTCTTCCTATCTTGCCCAGGAGTGCTTATCCATTCAGATGAGCATGGGAGTTTTGACCTGCTCCAATACTGAACTGGGCCAGTTCACCCTTCCATAGGCAATCTGATGGCCCTCAGCACCCTGGAATTTACTACATTAATGGTAAACTTAGTGTGGCTACAAATTGGCATGGCCCATTGCAGCTCAGACCTCCAGAGCTCAAAAGTTCCACCAGGCTTGGCCTCCTATGTGTCAAAGATGATGCACCACCACATCTAGTGCAATTAAAGTTTTAAAAGCCCTCTCCCCATAACAATTCTGTAAGGCACTGCCCTCCATTTTAAAGAAAATGAAACTGAAAGGTTAAGTGATTTACCCCTGCTTACACAACTGTCAGAGATATTTTAATGGGAAGCCAACAGGAAAGCCAAAAGCCTCATGAGCTACCATATTAACCCTACTTTTTCAAATCCAGAAAATTACCAAGTTCAGTTAACTTAAAAAAAAAGTTTATCACTCTTCACTCTAACTCCTTTGGCTGGGGACAGGATCAGTGAGGCCAAATCTAATACAGTAAGTGCATAGGCCAGTTAGGTTCTGAAATTTGGGGGCACTGACTAAGCAAAAAATTGTTGGCAAGATGGTGTCCATATCATAACACAAAGTCCCATTACTGGAAAAAATAGACAAAAGTACAGACTTTATTAATAGTAGTTCAGGGGCATCTTCATACATTAAGAATAGCATACTGATCTAACCAAAATGGAATTTGAGCCTAACTATTAAATGGGAAAAAAAGATGGACAATCAATAAGAGACAAATGAATCAGTCCTACAATCAGACCTGAACAAATTATTTGCTTTACATGTACCCCAAACAGAAACACAAGAAAAGAAGATTAATACAGCAATCAAGGAAGGCAAAGGTAACAAAATAAATTCCCCTGGAAAAAGGAGAGGAGGTGGAGCCAAGATGGTGGAGTAAAAGCAGTGACTTGCTTGAGCTCTCTCCCAAACCCCTCCAAAAAACCTATTAAAAAATGGCTCTAAATAAATTCTAAAGCAGCAGAACCCATACAGAGTGAAACAAATTTCCAGTCCAAGATAAGCTGGATGGTTGATCGGAAAGGTACATCATGCCGGGCTGGGAGAGAAACGCAGTTCGGCATGGGTATGCAGGCCACAGTGAACCTGGAGCAGGTCTCAGAGGACTGAATCCCAGGCAGCTGTGGCAGTTTCCAGATTTGACAACCCATGAATGCCAAAGACAACTTAGAACACCAGTAAGAAAAGTCTATTTCTGCAGTGACAGAGAAGCGTGGGGTCCCAGCCCCATTCCCTGAGTTCAGCCCCAGGGTGGCGGCTGCCTCCTGAGCTTCTGGCCCACAGACTGCAGGGGAATCAAGTGGCTGATCAGAGGGGGATTGCAGGGATCTCTCTGCTGGTGCAGGATTCTCTTGCTTTGCCTGTGTTTGGATATGGGTCACAGTTCTGGGTGGCCGTCTTGGGGCGAGGAGAAGCACTGGCATGGTGGAGCTTGTGGCGGCTGTGAAGAGAGAATCCTCCTCACAGTTCCAAGCAGAAAAGATTGCTTGCGGTCACTCACAGACCAGAGCACAGGCCAGGAAAGGAGTAAACATCTTGCCCTTGATACACCACCTTGGAAGAATTGAAAATTTACAGGTCCCTAGAAGTATCTTTGAAAACAACTGTACAAAACCCCTGAAGCTTGGGACAGTACATTCTCCACACTGGAAGCAGAACTCTGCCTTAACAAAGAGTATTTTTATAACTCAAGTAATTGGCTGGGATCATTAGCAAGCAGCACAAAAAGAGTCAGACCATAGAATTTTACTTTGGTGACAAAGAAGATCAAAACATACAACCAGAAGAAGACAACAAAGTCAAAGCTCCTACATCCAAAGCTTCCAAGAAAAATATGAATTGGTCCCAGGCCATGGAAAAGCTCAAAAAGGATTTTGAGAAGCAAGTAAGAGAAGTAGAGGAAAAACTGACAGTGATGCTAAAGGAGACCCAAAAAAATACTGAAGAAAATAACACCTTAAAAATTAGCCTAACCCAAATGGCAAAAGAGGTCCAAAAAGCCAATGAGGAGAAGAATGCTCTAAAAAGCAAAACTGACTAAATGGAAAAGGAAGTTCAAAAGCTTACTAAAGAAAATACTTCCTTAAAAATTAAAATGGAGCAATTGAAAGCTAGTGACAATTTGAGAAAAATCAAGGCACTGTAAAGCTAATCCAGAAGAATGAAAAAATAGAAGAGAATGTGAAATATCTCACTGGAAAAACAACTGATCTGGAAAATAGATCCAGGAGAGAGAACTTAAAAATTATTGGACTATCTGAAAGCCATGATCAAAGAAAGAGCCTAGACATCATCTTTCAAGAAATTATCAAGGAAAACTGCCCTGATATTTCAGAACTAGAGGGCAAAACAGAAATTGAAAGAATCCACCGATCACCTCCTGAAAGAGATCCCCAAAGGAAAACTCCTAAGAATATTGTAGCCAAATTCCAGAATTCCCAGGTCAAGGAGAAAATACTACAGGCAGCCTGAAACAAACAATTCAAGTATTGTGGAAACACAATCAGGATAACACAAGATTTAGCAGCTTCTACATTAAGGGACTGCAGGGCTTGGAACAGAATATTCCAGCGGGCAAGGGAGCTAGGATTACAACCAAGAATCACCTACCCAGCAAAACTGAGTATTATCCTTCAGAGTAAAAAATGGTCCTTCAATGAAATAGGGAACTTTCAAGCATTACTGAGGAAAAGACCAGAGCTGAATAGAAAATATGACTTTCAAATACAAGACTCAAGTGAAACATGGTAGAGGTCAACAGGAAAGAGAAATCATGAGAGACTTATTAAGGTTGAACTGTTTACATTCCTGGAGGGAAAGATGATATTTGTAACTCATGAGTCCTTTGTCAGTATTAGGGTAGTGGGAGGGGAAAAAAATTATATGTATGTATAGGTAGGTAGGTAGGTAGGTAGATAGATAGATAGATAGATAGATAGATAGATAGATAGATAGATAG